>NW_027140989.1:4614729-4922377 GCF_036365525.1 Heterodontus francisci | reverse complement strand
TGATAGTATACACCTGGGGACTCGGAGCACCTTCTTGTGCACGCCAAACACACACATGGACAGCGCCAGCACAATTTGGGCGCTTCTACCACACACGTGCCATCACCTATCACGCTCTAGGACATTTCTAGGACACGCATCTGCAACACTGGCACATGTTTTGACACTCCTAGCACTCTGCTGCCATCCCAAATCTCACTATTGGGCACACCCTTGCACCTTCCTGGGCACACGAGCACAGCATGGGCATAACAAGCAATCATTTGGGCAACTCTAGCCCTTTCTTCGTCACCCCCATCACACTCTTGTTACCCGAGAACACACCTGCCAATCGCTAGCACATGTTTGGGCACCCCTATCAAACTCTGGGCACCCTAGGACATATGCAGGCACCCCTTGTACAATCTGGGATACCCGTGCACAATTTTGGGCACATCGATCACACACTGAGCATCTCTAGTTCCCTCTTGAGCACCTTTACTACACTCTTGGACACCACGAGCGAACTCTTGCCATCACTAGTACACTGTTGGGCACCCCAAATGCACTTGGGCACACCTAGCAATCTCTTAGTCACACCAATGACACACGTAGGAAAATCTAGCCCAGTCTTGGACACCCCTAGCACACGCTTGGACACCCTAGCACATGTTTGGCCATCCCGAGCACACGTTTGGGTACCACTAGAATGCACGTGGGAACCCCTATCAAACTCTTGGGCACCCCAAGTGCGCTTTGTGCACCTCTAGTATACACTTGGACAATCCTAGCTTAATCTGGGCACTCCTAGCACTCACTTGGCTACTCTTAGGGTACACTCCTGCAACACTTGCACACACTTGGGAACCCCTATGACATTGATGTCATCCCCTAGCTCACTTTTGGGCATACATGGCAACATCTGGAGCGTACCAAGCATACTCTCATCACAATAAGTGCACATTTGGGCAACCCTAGCCCCCACTCTGAACTCCCCTAGCACACCTGTGAACACCTTATCACACTCCGGCTATCACTTTGTACATGATTGTTCAGCCCCTAGCGCACACCTTCTCACTTCGAGCAAAATCTTGGGCACCCCTATCACACTCTTGAACAACCCTAGCACAATCTGATCACTCCAAGCACACATTTGCCTTCACCTTGCATTCACTTGGGCCGCTTAATACACGATGGGCACAACAAGCACCCACATCGGATCCTCTAGCATGCACTGCTTCACGCCTAGAACACGTTTGGACCCTCCACCACTCTCTTGGACACAGCTATCACTCTCTTACCGTCACCTCGCACACTCTTGGGCACACATAGAAAACTCTTGGCACTCCAATAACTCTCTTGGGAAAACCTAGCTCACACTTCTGTACCCTATTGCACTCTGAGCGCATCTCTATCACACACTGGGCTCCCGTAGGACACACTTGTGCACCCCATCACACGCTTGGATACAATTGCCACACACTTACAATCCCCGATTACACTCTTGTTCATCGCAGAACACTCTTTGTCACTCTTAGCACTCTCTGGGAATCCCCAGTACACACTTGAGCAGCGTTGGTGCACTCTTGGGCAGCCCTAAACCCTTCGTGATAAGCCCAAGCACACTCTGGGCAGTCCGATCACATATTTGGTCAAACTAGCCCACTCTTGGACAACTCTAGCAGACACTTTGACACCTAATGCACACTTACCATCCCCTGCCACATGTTTGTTACCGCTAGCACAGACTTGGGCATCCCGATCATACACTTGAAGACTCCTACTACACTCTTGGGCACCGTGAGCATACTTGGTAGCTCACTCTTGACATTCGCTAGCACACTCTTGAACAGCCTGAGCAGACACTGGACACACTGATCACTCGCATTAGCACCTCTAGAACAAACTGGGCACCCGTATTACATACTGGGCACACTGAGTACTCCGTTTCGCACCTCTATTACACACTGGGCTCCCCTGCCATACACTTCTGCACACCAGCACACTCTTGGACACCACTGTCACACTCTTGCAATCCTCAAGCACGCTCTTGGTTACCCCTAGTACAATCCTGGGCAAAATCACCACACTCATGGATAAGCCTAGTACATACTGGGCACCCCGAGTACATTCTAGGTAACCCCTATCACACACTAGTGGACCCATATAACACTCTTTAACAACTCCAGCTCAAACTGGGCACTCCTAGCAGTAATGTGGGCATCGTTACCACACTCTGGTACACCGAGCACGGCCTTGGCCACCACTAGCATACACTTGGGCACGACTGGAACAATTTTTCGCACACCATCATTCCCTTGGACACACATATCACATTCTTGCCATTACCTAGCACACACTTGGGCACTCCTAGAACTCCTTTAGACACACCATCCTTCTCTTGGACACATCTATCACCCTCTTGCCATCCCCTAGCACACAATTGGGCAAACCGAGCACTCACTTTGTCACGTTTCTCATACCCTAGACCCCCCCTAGCTTATTTTTGTGCAACCCAGTGCACACCTGGACACCACTAGCAAACTCTTGCCATTCCTGAGTGCACTCTTGGGCACACCATAACAACCTTCGGCAGCCCTATTACACTCTGGGCACCCAGGCGCTCTCCTGGGTGCAGTTAGTACAATCTTGTGCACCCCTAGTTCACACTTGTGCTCCCATAGTTCACGCTTAGGCACTCCTAAGACACTCTTGGGCTACCCTAGCACATTCAGGGCACTCCTATCACGCACTTGCCATCACCTAGTACAGTCATAGGCACCCCTAGTACAATTTTGGGCACACCAAGTACATTGTGGGCACACCGAGTGCACTCTTGGGCACCCCAATAGACCCTTGGACAGTGCTACTGCACCCCTGGGCACTCCTATCACTTTTCTGGCACAACTAACACACTCTGTGCACATCAATCACGCCTCTTGCCAAAATGGTGCACGCTTGGGCACCCTAGCAGACACATGGAAACGCTAGCACACACTTGACATCCCTTAGCACATGTTTGGTCGACATTATCGCACTCTTGGGCACCCCGAGAACAATTTTGTGTCACTCTTTTGGACGCACCTATCACACCCTTGCCATCCACTAGCAAGCTCTTGGGCACACCTGGAACACTATTGGGCACACATAGAACACTCTTGGGCCGTCCTATCGTGCTCTTGGGCACCACTATCACACACTTTCTCACTCCTAGCCCACTCAGTGGATTCCAAGTACACTCCCGGGCAACGCTAGCACACACGTGTTCACTCCTATCAGACTCTTACCATTCTCTAGCACACTTCTGGATACACCAAGCACACTTTGGGGACACAGTGTACTCTTTTTGTCACCTCCAGAATGAACTGGAGTCCCTTAGCACATTGTTATGTACCCGGCACATTTTTGGGCACCACTGGCAAACTCTTGACATCCCCAAGTACAGTCCTGTACACCCCACAACACTCTTGGTCACCCCTACCACACTGTTGGGAAACCCTAGATAATTCTGGGTACACCTAGCACACATTTAGCCTCTCCTCTCACACTCTTGAGCACTGGTAGCACACTCTGGGCACACTGAGCACTCTTTTTGACAACTCTACCACACGCTGGGATCCCCTAGCACACTCGTGTAAGCAAAAACACTCTTGAACACCACTGGCACATGCTTACCATCCCCGAGTGCCCTCTTGAGCTGCACTTGTACACTCTTGGGAACTCCGAGTACAATTTTCTGCAACCCTAGCACACTCTTGGGCACACCTAGCTAACTCTGGACATAGCAAGCTCACATTTGGCAAACTAGCACCCTCTTGGCCACCTCCAGCAGATACTAGCCATCATCGGGCATTCTCTTTGTCACACTTATTACAAACTTGGGAAACCGAGAATATTCTGAGTACATACTTGCCATCACCTGGCACACTCTCGGATACAGAACTGACTCAGTCACAGAAGACAGAGGGTAGCAGTGGAAGGGTGCTTTTCTGAATGGAGGGATGTGACTAGTGGTGTTCCAGAGGGATCAGTGCTGGGATCTTTGCTCTTTGTGGTATATATAAATGATATGGAGGAAAATGTAGCTGGTCTGATTAGTAAGTTTGTGGACCACACAAAGGTTGTTGGCGTTGCGGATAGTGAAGAGGATTGTCAGAGGATATAGCAGGATATAGATCGGTTGGAGACTTGGGTGGAGAAATGGCAGATGGAGTTTAATCCGGACAAATGTGAGGTAATGCATTTTGGGAGGTCTAATGCAGGTGGGAAGCATACAGTAAATGGCAGAACCCTTCGGAGTATTGACAGGCAGAGAGATCTGGGCGTACAGGTCCACAGGTCACTGAAAGTGGCAACGCAGGTGGATAAGGTAGACAAGAAGGCATATAGCATGCTTGCCTTCATCGGTCGGGGCATAGTGTATAAAAATTGGCAAGTCATGCTGCAGCTGTACAGAACTTTAGTTAGGCCACACTTAGAAATTTGCATGCAATTCTGGTCGCCACACAACCAGAAGGACGTGGAGGCTTTGGAGAGGGTACAGAAGAGGTTTACCAGGATGTTGCCTGGTCTGGAGGGCATCAGCTATGAGGAGAGGTTGGATAAACCCGGATTGTTTTCACTGAAACGACAGAGGTGGAAGGGAGACATGACAGAGATTTACAAAGTTATGAGCGGCATGGACAGAGTGGATAGTCAGAAGCTTTTTCCCAGGGTAGAAGAGTCAGTTACACGGGGCATAGGTTTAAGGTGATAGGGGCAAAGTTTAGAGGGGATGTGCGAGGCAAGTTCTTTACACAGAGGGTGGTGAGTGCCTCGAAATAGCTGCCGGGAGAGGTGGTGGAAGCAGGTACGATAGCGACGTTTGAGAGGCATCTTGATATATACATGAATGGGATGACAATCGAGGGATACGGTCCCTGGAAGTGCACAAGGTTTTAGTTTAGGCAGGCATCAAGATCGGCACAGGCTTGGTGGGCCGCATGGCCTGTTCCTGTACTGTACTGTTCTTTGTTCTTTGCTCTTGAACACTCATCATTTGCCCTCGGGCGCCCCTGGTGCACTTTGGAGCACACTTGGCTTTCTCTTGGCAACGCTCTCAGGTACTCGCTTACTCTGCACACTCTTGGTCACCTGTATCACACTCTTATCCTTCTCCAGCACGGTCTTGAACTCTGGGCAAACTATGCACTCCCTTTGGCACCAAAATCACTCTCATGTGCACCCCAGCACACTCTTGGAAATCACTGGCACACTCTTGCCATCCCTGAGTACATTCTTCGGCACACCACAACACCCTTCGGCATCCCTATCAGACTCTGGGCATGCCAAGCGGTCTCTTGGGCAACTCAAGTGCACTCTTGGGCACACCCTGCGCATACTTGGGCACACCTAATACACAGTTGGGCAAACCTAGAACATTTTGTACACTCCTAACACACACTTGGCATCACCTATCACACGCTTGGGTTCCCATAGCATACTGTAGGGCACACCAGTGCCCTCGTGGGCACTCCCAGAACATTCATGGGAACACCCAGAACACTCTTGCGCACATCCACAACACTCTTTGGTTCCCCTATTACCTTGTTGGGCACACCAGCACGCTCTGGGCACTAAGAGTACACATTTGGTCAAACAGGACCACCCTTGGGCAGTCCTAGCAAACACTTGGACACTCTTAGTGGATACTTGCCATCTCACAGCACATGTTTAGTCACGCTAACCGCATATTTGGTTCACCCTAGCACAAGCTTGTCATTTTCTAGCGCAATCTTGGACAAATTTTCATTCTCTGTGCACACTGAGCACTCTCTTTGGCACCTCTAGCTAACATGGGCATACCTAGTACTCCCTGGGCACCCCTCGTACAGACTTCCCTTCAGGAGAGGAGGGAAGTGGGGGAGGGGAGCGGAGGTGCCCCCAGAACACATTTCGGCACCACAACACTCCCGTGAACACAACCAGGGCCGTCTTAGGTGCACCTACAACGCTCTAGCGTAACCCTGGAATGCTCGTGGGAAACCATAGCACCCATTTGCTCACTGCGAGCATGCTCTTTCACACCTGTATCACACTCTTGTTATTCTCTATCACACCCATGAACGGCGCCCGCACAGGCTGCGTGCACTGAACACTCTGTTGGGTACAACAGCACACCCTTGGGCATCCCTACTCGACTCTTGAACGGCAGGAGCACACTCTGGGTACTCCCATCACTCACTTGCCATCACCAAGCACCCCCTTGTCCAACTCTAGCCTACACATGCGCACGCATAGAACATTTTTGGGCACCGCGTGCACACCCTTGACACCACTGACACACTCTTGCCATCCCCGGGTACATTCTTGGGCACCCTAGATCATTCCTTATCACCCCTATCACGCTCTGGTCACCACTTCCAGACTCTTAGTCAGCGTTAGAACATTCTGGTCACTCCAAGCACACACTTGCTATCATCTAGTACAGTCTTGGGCACCCCCAGCAAACTCTTGGGCACCTGGTACCCTCTTGGGCTACACTATTACAATCTAGGGCACCTCTAGCAGACTCATGGACACTCCTATCACGCTCTGGGGAATACCTAACACTATCTTGGCACTCCGAGTGCACATTGGGTCAAACTAGCTCAATCTTGGGCAGTCCGAGCAGACAGTTGGACACCCTTGCACACACTTATCATCCCTTAGCACATGTTTGGCCACGTCTATGACAGTCCTGGGCACCCCATTACCCTTGGTCTCTCGTACACACCCTTGGGCACCTGTCGCACAATCTTGGCATTCTGCAGTACACTGTTGGACAGCCCGAGTTCTGTCTGGGCACACGGAGCATTCTCTTTGTCACATCAAGCATACACTTGGCTCCCATGTCACACTATGGCACCCTTAGTACCTTATTGGGTAACGAACACACTCTGTACACCCCATCACACTCTGGACAACACTGGCATACTCTTGTAATCGCCAAGTACATTCTTGGGCACCCCACAGCATTGTTTGGAACTGCTGTCACACACTGGGCATCCCTTCTGCATCCTGGGCACCCATAGTACAGTCTTGGGTCTCCCCATCACGCACCTGTTTACCCTAGCACACTCTTGAGCAACCCTAGCACAATCTGGGGACTCATATCACACACGTTCCATCAGCAAGCACAGCCTTAGGCACCTTAGAAATCATTTCTGCAGCCCTTGCACATGCTTGGTGTTGAAGAAAATCCAGATTGTGCCCAATTGTTGAACATATTCTCCGGACTCAGACGTTGAGAACAAACTTTTTATTGCATGATATCATGGGGGAGCACACCTTACCTAAATGCAGTCCAGTGCTGCTCCCGCCAACTACAAATCGCCGTGGACTTATAAAGTATAAAAGAAGCAGAGCTAGCAGTTTCACAATTAAGCATAAACCACAGGACAACCACAAGACCACCTGCAGCTCTGTGCCCTTTGCAATTTCCGAGGTCAGTAGAGCGTTAGTTCGAGCATAACAAGCTATTGTTCCCTATTTAACGCACACACTCCAGGTACTATATTTGGCCGTTACTTCTGGCTAGGTTGCACAAACATGATAAGAGTGGAAGAGTCAGTAACGGATACTCTGCTTTCACTTCCCCAAAATCCATCATGAGCTCTGTCCCTTCCTAAGCCAGATGACTGTGGTCAGTTGCTCTGTCTACATTTCCTGATCATTGGTTAGGTTAGCTACAAGCTGCGTCCTCTTTCTCTATTTTTGCAAAGTTAAGAAATAATTAGCAAAGCTCAGAAAATTCTCCAACAATCCCTCCTTTTTTCATACCGTGATAACACAATATCATCGTATGTGGAGGGGAGAGGTATTTAAAGTAGTCATTGAAGCATAATTTATTTCCTGCCATTGCGCTGTACCAGCCGCAAGGCCAAGCTAGCAATACATGATTGATTAATCTCAGCTTAAATGACCCCATAAAATTCTGTTCTTAAAATTCTAAAATTCCGTTCTCACAGTCCCCTCTTGACTCTTCAACAACCCTTTTAAGAATCCTTCCCTTGATCACACCTAGGTGCCTTTAATGGTCTCTATTTGTCTAGAAACAGCCTTCAACACCCGGAGGGGTCGCACTCAATACGTCGCCTTCTTATATCACAAGGGGGCAGCGGGAATTTTGTAAAGGCATAAGTTTTGCAGGGGCTTCAAATACTTGCTTACAACATAAAAGGTGGTACACTTGTACAATTAAAAATTCATTTGAACATCACTGTTACATAATCGATTGTATAAACATAATACAATTTCATAAAGTACATTGATCATTCCTTTGCTCACTTTAAGTACATATGAGAAGGTTATCCAATTACCCTTTTTATGGCATAACTAATTGCCCCTCCTTTTACAGAGCAAGTTCAAACACTAATTGCTTTTCGGGCAGCTGTCCTGTATTCATACATCCTCTTGCATTGCCTAATTAATTTCTTAAGTTGCCAAATTAAGTACGTCACATCTAACACCATGATACCCAAAACCACTATCAGGACATGGGAGATAATTCTAAACCAGGGGTGTATCTGCACGTCTGACCCCCAGTTCCATAAGTCCTCCTTCCAGGTGGAATCATTTATCTTGTCAATCTCATCTTGTCGCATCTTCGACTGTTGTTCCAGCTTGCAATGGCTTCCAGCTGCTGTCTCTCTTTACCCAAGCGTCTTAGCAATGGCTGAATAATATATTCATATTCTCGGAGGTAATTTGTCAAATCCTCCTTAATACATTCTGTAACAGTTATCGTTTCTGTCTTTTGCTCATGTATTTGTACCAACTCCACCTTCCCTACTCGGGTTGGTAATTGTGGGTTGAACCAAAACATACTGTTGTTCACTGGACAAGTCCGTTTATGTCCATACTGGGACTCCTTCGATGTGGTGGTTAAGCAATATCTCCCCTTTTCCATATAGGCCACATGGGTTAGTCCTGACAATGCTTTCCGAGTCTTCATGGTGCAATTTACAGTGGTATTAAATCCACATTTTGATTCTGCCGTTTTATATATAGGACGAGGACACATGATCACCTGGTTTTCCAGACTACACTCAGACAATGGACAATGTTGTTCCAATTACCTCTTTGCCAATTTCCACAACATATTGTAAAATATTATTGTATTTTATGTAATCTTTTCCCCTTATCACTCCTATATTTTCTACTTCATGTAATTGTATCCCGAACTTATCTCTCAGAATTACAGGTATTCCCAAGACTACTCCAATAGTCATAGATCCTGTATTTACACATTCCTGACCATTCCAACCTTAAGTTTTCTGAGTTGGCACCTGATAATTTTATCATTTGTGTGACTAGCTAAGTACTCCAACTGGGTGTAATTGATCCAAACTGGTACCTGTCCTGCATCAATTTGCCTGCAATTTTACTTCGTTTGTTCTAACATCCACGGACCATATGTACTACAAACACTTTCATTATTTGAAATGTCGTGGACCTCTTTACCTTTTCTATGATATCATTAATAGTATGAGCATGACCTTCCCTTACTCTCACCAGTCCTGTCACCGTTTTTGACAGATCCTGTCCTACTTTAGCTGCACCACTTCTGTGCCTTTTGTTCCTTTTTTAAAAAATATCCTTTACTAGCTGACTGAGAGTTCTAACCTTCTGGTCCACATTTTCCAAATCTATGGTATTGACAATTGAAGTTCCTGTATTAAGGACTGTGGCTGCGTCATTCACTAAACTGCGTTTATGGCTCTTTCCCTTTATTATTTTCTCATTACCAAATTCCTGTCTCAACAATTGTTACAGTAATACCTTGTACAACTCTCGGGTCTTCTCAGGGCACCAGTCAGGTAGCAGGATATCTGAGAAAATCAATATTACCGGTACCAACTCACGCTTTACATTATCATATACAATTTTATTAGGTTTTATTATCACAAGTCTATTTTCTAGTCCTGTAGTCAAGACCGGGCAAGGGAGACCAGTCACTTTTGGCTGTTGGGTCGTAACCTTACTCGTCGGTAATTCGGATGTGGGGTTAAATGTGGGGGTTGTTGCTTCTTGTCTGTTTAATCTCATAACCAGAAATAGGAACTGTCCTTTTTTTTTAGAGCTTTAATATCTTGCGCTCGGGGAGTTCGAGGATTGTCTGCACTCACTTTTGCTCTGTCTCATGCTTTCCCTATGTTATTATTATTCCCAAATAAGAAACCTTTTCCTTCATTATTGGTGCCATTTTCAGCCTAACTTTCACTCTAACCTTCTTGAAGGAAGGTGGAATATCGATGGATTATTATAAAATCCCTGGGAGAGACACGTCCAGATGTACTGTTGTCCCTTGAACGTAAATGCAAATTTATTTTGACACTCTTGTGCCAACTGTATGGACCGGAACCCATTGCTAATGTCCAACACAGTAAACCACTGATTTGTTACTTTCTAAAACTTTGATTGTCCTCTTAAATATCAGATAAATTTCCCTTTTAGTGCTTTAAATAAACACTCATATCAGTTAAATTTTGTTTATTGATTCCAATTTCTTATACCCAGACTTGGTTGTACTTTTTGTACGTTCAGGACAGAAGTGTTTGCAACTGTCTTTCCTTCTCAAGTATTTTGTCTCATTGATAAAGATGCTATGATATTTGAAGTCTGCAATTCAGTTTTAAATTCTCTAAGCTGCTTGATCTCTTGTTGTGGCATCCGTTCTCATGTCGCCTTGGAGCCTGCCGTCACCTGCTTAAAAAGAATCCATTGTGGCACTGCCCCTGAGCCCAATGGTTTAATTTGTCCAATTCTATCTGTCAACTTAGAAATGTAAAATTTGGCAATGTCCAATATGTATAAATTTGACCCTCAGCTATGCAAAAAGCTGCAGCGGGTTAAGTTCTTTGCTTGTCTCCAAGGGGGCGGAGCAAAACATTCTCAGCTACGTCAGTTTACGAAACCTTTCTTTTCTGATCGAAAAGAACTATCTATTTTAAACCTTTTTTGTCCTTTTGGTATCCTTAGGGTTTAAAAACAACACAATCATGTGTAACATTTTTCAACTTCAAAGGAAAGCATCTCCATCAGGAAAGACAGCATTTTAGATTAAACTCCAATTGTTTCCAAACTTTTTGTATCACTTGTCAGAGGTTCCTAATCCAAGGAATTTTATGACAAAGATGATTCCAATTCCAATTCATTGCAATAATATTTAAAAATCAAAACTGCCGATGTTATGTGAGTGAGTCCCCTGTTCGGAACTTAAGACTCCTCCAAAACTCGACATGCTAAACTTGAAAGTTCATTGTGGTTGCAAATGACATTTCCAGTTCTTCAACTTAAACAGGTCAATTAACCTTAACAGTATTAATTCAATTCAGACTTATTAACTTATAATACTTATTAACTACACACAGAACAGAATAGCACGTGCTTATTTTAAAACATAGGTAAATTACATTATTTTCTTGCTCTTTCTTCAGGCGCCTTTTCAAATGACTGTAATAAAACCAAAAACTAAAGAAAAAGTTATTTAACATTCTTGCAACAAAATACTTAACACTAGGTCCTTACACAAACTTTAATCTTTTTAAACAGACAGAATCTTTCCTATACCTCCTTTTCTATCCTTTCTTTCCCTTAAAACAAGATAACAGTCAGTAAAACATGTCTTCAAATTTAGACTGTAAAATAAAACAATAGCAGAGTTTCCAATTAAAACAATGTTCCAAACCCCAAATTAGATTTCTGCCAGACATCTTCAGACCTTCAAGGCTGAAGCTTATCCCTCAGAAAATTGTTCATTGCCTTTTCACAGTTGCAAAACCAACTAAAAATAAAACTTTAACTTAAAATATAATTCAATTTTATATCCCATTCCTGGGTGCACAATCTTAAATCGAAATGAACACACTCAACAATCACTTTTCACACTCATTCAATTCCAAACAACTTAATAGACTCATGCTTTTAACATTAAAGCCAGTCAACAAAGAGTTAACGACAGTCAGTTCTACATAATACAAGCTATTCTTCCCAGATATTCAATTCATTCGCGGAAGCTTCCGACATTCTCACAGTCGAATCAAAGACACAGTTACTTGTTTTACTCTGAAACATACCTATCTTTAAAACACAAATTTGCCATGGCGCTTCTGCGTCTCCTTCGATGGGGCAAACGGAGTGGGTTGCCTTTCTCCAGAGGACATGGCTTACCTGTCCCCGGGGGCAACCCTTCCTTCTTGGAAGCCGTTGAGTCCACTCTTACTTCTACTTTCTCAAAACCTTCTAAATTTACGAGTTCTTTTCTCTGAATCAAGTCGCATTAAAACACAGGAAAACAAACAAGACACAACAAAACGAATAGACAGAAGGATACGAACAGTCGCAGTTAATGTTAAATTCTCAAGGTCAGCTAACCGGCACACCCCTGTCTCTCAGGCCAACGCTCTTTCGTTCTCCCTCGGTCCCACAGCCTCTCTCTCTCGGGCCAGATTCCGGCTCGTGTACTCAGGAGCAACGATCACGTGCCTGTCGGGTCAATTTGGTAGTTTAGTTACAGCCCCAGTCGTTCACCGTCCCAGACGGTTGTCGTAACTCCTTTTGTCCCACAGCCTCTTTACTCCACCCGGTGGAGGAACAGCTCGTGCAAACTCAAATTTGGATCAGCAAATTACCGGAATTTGGTGCGACTACTACACTGAATTCGCCACATTTTACTGGATTTTCTACTTATCTCCTTTTCAACTTCCCTTCGCGGAATTTTAGATCTTTTCTGATCAGGTTTCAGCCAATTCTTCCTTGACCCCTTTAGTCCCCCTCTCCCAGTTATCTGGCCTTCACGTGAGGTCCAGTCGCCCTCTTAATTCCGGCTCAGGCTGGGTGATTGAGACACTAGGGTCGCAGAAAAGTTAACTTACCCCTGATCCTGTCGATTAGTTTTTTTACTAGGTTCTTTTGGATCCCGTGAACTCAGGGATCCTGCCGACTACGCCAAACTGTTGAAGAAAATCCAGATTGTGCCCAATTGTTGAACAAATTCTCCGGACTCAGACGTTGAGAACAAACTTTTTATTGCATGATATCATGGGGGAGCACACCTTACCTAAATGCAGTCCAGTGCTGCTCCCGCCAACTACAAATCGCCGTGGACTTATATAGTATAAAAGAAGCAGAGCTAGCAGTTTCACAATTAAGCATAAACCACAGGACAACCACAAGACCACCTGCAGCTCTGTGCCCTTTGCAATGTCCGAGGTGAGTAGAGCGTTAGTTCGAGCATAACAAGCTATTGTTCCCTATTTAACGCACACACTCCAGGTACTATATTTGGCCGTTACTTCTGGCTAGGTTGCACAAACATGATCAGAGCGGAAGAGTCAGTAACGGATACTCTGCTTTCACTTCCCCAAAATCCATCATGAGCTCTGTCCCTTCCTAAGCCAGATGACTGTGGTCAGTTGCTCTGTCTACATTTCCTGATCATTGGTTAGGTTAGCTGCAAGCTGCATCCTGTTTCTCTATTTTTACAAAGTGAAGAAATAATTAGCAAAGCTCAGAAAATTCTCCAACACTTGGACACTCCTAGCATCTGCTTCCATCCACTATCACACTCTTGGTTGCCCCTTTCACCTTCTGGACAACATGAGCACTATCTGGGCACAATAGACACACATTATGGGCACCTTAGCCCACTCTTGGGCATGCCTGTCACACACCTACCAACCTCTATCACATGGTTGGGTATCCTTAGCACACGTTCGGTAACCATGAGCACTCACCTGGGCACACCTAATATCCTCTGGGCTGCCCTTTTATGCACTTGGGTATCTCTGGCATACTCTGGGCATGCCCAGTATACCCTTGCACATAACTTTCATACTGCTGGGAACCTTTATCACACACTTGAACAGTACTAGTACAATCTGGGCACTCCTATCACACATTTTCTATCTTCTAAAACACACTTGGGCACACCTAAAAATCTGTAGGCACACTGAGCAGCCCCTTCTGTTCCTCTAAGACACACTTTGGTAGCCCAGAACACCTTTGGGAACGACATCACTCTCTTGGAGACACCTTGCACTCTCTTGCTATCCCGGTTCACACTCTTGGGCACACCTATCACCCTCTTTTGCATACTTCTCACACCTCTAGGCACCCCTATGATACACTTGGTCATTCCTCGCACGCACTTGGGCACAGTTGGCATGCTCTTCGGCACCATTACCACACAGTTGCTCATTCCCAGCGCATTTTTGGTCACCTGCAGCACACTCTTCTCATTCTCAATCACGTCTCGTATACAGCCCTCGTACACTCTGGACACACTGAGCACTTTCATTGCCACATCTATTACATACCTGGCTTCCCATAACACTCTTGTGCACCCCAGGACGCTCTTGGACCCCACTGCCACGCTCTTGCCATCACTAGTACTCTCCTGGGCACCCCATTACCCTATTGGGCACCTCTGCCGCACTCTTGGGCACCCGTATTGCTCTCTTGGACACATCTATCGCACTCTTACACACCCCTATCACATTTTTGAACAACCCAAGCACAGTCTGGGCACTCCTATTACAAACTTGCAATCACCTATCACACACTTGGGCCCCCGCAGGACACGTGGGCACGTCTTGAACAGCTTTGGGCACCCCTACACACCATTCTTCACACCAGCATGCTCTTGGACACCACTGGCACACTCTTACCATACCCTAGTACCCTCTTGTGCAACCAGAGAACACTACTGGGTACACCTACAATGCTCTTGGGCTTACCTAGAATGATCTTGGTCCAATCATGCACTTGCTCACACCAAGCACACACTTGGGTACCTGCAGCACTCTTTTGCCATTCTCTTGCACACACTCTGGGCACACTGAACACTATCTGGGGCTCCTCTATCACACATTGGCCTTCCCTAGCACGTTCTTCTGCACCACCACACACATTTGGTCACCACTGGCACGCTCTTGCCATCACTGAGAAGACTCCCGGCCACTTCTAACATACTCTGGCCACCTCTGGCACATACTGGGCACCTGCAGCACACACTTCAGCGCCCAGCTTATTCCTGGACACCGCTGTCACACAGTGGACATACTCGTGTACACTCGGGCACACCACTGTACTCTTCATCAGTGCTATTACACACTAGGCACCGCAAGCATACACTTGGGCATTCCTCATAGACTCTTGGCACCCCCAGCACTCACATGTGTGCCCGTTTCACAATGTTGATCAACCTGAGGACATTTTAGGCACTCCTGACTCCATCATGCCATCACCTAGCACCCTCTTGGGCAGACCTAGTTCAACCTTAGGCATCCCTGGTACACTCTTGGGCACCTCCAGCACACTCTTGGGCACTCGTATCACATTTGTGGACAAACGTGGCACACTTTGAGCACTCCGAGAACACGTTTGGGGAAATTAGCCCATTTTTGGGGAGCCCTAGTTGACACTTGGACACCCTAGCACCTTCTTGGACACCCGTACCGCACACTTGTCATTCTCTTGCACACTCTTGAACAGATCTATAACACACTGGGCAAACTCAGCACTCTCTTTAACACCTCAATCATCTATGGAGTGGGCAGGAATGTGGAACTAAAGCCCACGATCTGCCATGATTGCATTGAAAGGTGGCGAGGCTCGATGGGCCAAATGGTCTACTTTTGCTACAATATCTTGTGTTCCTCTGTTCTTGAGCACACGTAGGACACACTTTTTCACCCCTATCACTCTTCTGCCATCCACGAGCACATTCCTGGGCACACATGGCACATTTTCAGGCACACTGATCACAAACTGGGCAAGCCTAGCCCCCACTTTGGCACACCTAGTATCATCACGGGAACCTAGTATACTCTTGCTATCTCCTGGCACATGTTGTCCCATCCCTATCACACACTGATCACCCCTGGTAGACACCTGGGCACCCCTAGAACACACTTGGGCACACCTAGCGTATTCCTGGGCACACCTATCACACTCTGCGCCATCACTCAAAGCATTCTGGGCACCCCTGTCTCATGTTTTACACCAGAGTCACTCTCTTGAAAACCCTAGCACTATATGGGCCCGCCTATCACCATTTGCTATCATCTAGATCGCTCTTGGGTACCTCTAGCATGCTCTTGCTCATCCCTACTAGACGCATGCTCACTCCTATCACACTCTTGGTCATCTGTAGCACACGTTTGTCATTCTTGGAGAGGCATAGCACATGCTAGACACCCTGGTACACGCCTGGGCACCCCATCACACTCGTGGCACCACTATCACATTCTTGGGCAAACCTAGTACTTTGGGCACACCAATAACACATCTAAGCTCTGCAGTCCTGCCACATCCAGTCGTCAGTGGTGGTGGACAATTAAACAACTAACTGGAGGAGGTAGCTCCACAAATATCCCCATCCACAATGATGGGGGAGCCCAGCACATCAACGCGAAAGATAAGGCAGAAGCATTTCCAACAATCTTCAGCCAGAAGTGCTGAGTTGATGATCCAACTCGGCCCCCTCCTGATGGTCCCCAGCATTACAGATGCCAGACGTGAGCCAATTGGATTCACTCCCCGTGATACCAAGAAACGACTGAAGGCACTGGATAGTGCAAAGGCTATGGGGCCTGACAATATTTCTGGCAATAGTATCTGAAGACCTGTGCTCCAGAACTTGACGCACACCTCGCCAGGCTGCTCCAGTGCAGATACAACACTGGCATCTACCCTGCAATGTGGAAAATTGCCCAGGTATGTCCAATACACAAAAAGCATGACAAGTCCAAACCAGTCAATTACCGCTTCATCACTCTACTCTCAATCATCAGTAAAGTGATGGAAGGTGTCATCAACAGTGCCATCAAGCAGCACTTGCTTCGCAATAACCTGCTCAGGGACGCTCAGTTTGGTTTCTGCCAGGGCCACTCAGCTCCTGACCTCATTACAGCCTTGGTTCAAACATGGACAAAAGAACTGAACTCAAGAGATGAGGTGAAAGTGACTGCCTTTGACATCAAGGCAGCATTTGACCGAGTATGGCATCAAGGTGCCCCAGCAAAACTGGAGTCAATGGGAATTTGGGGGAAAATTCTCTGCTGGTTGGAGTCATACCAAGCGCAAAGGAAGATGGTTGTGGTTGTTGGAGTTCAATCATCTGAGCTCCAGGACAGCACTGCAGGAGTTCCTCAGGGTAGTGTCCTAGGCCCAACCATCTTCAGCTACTTCATCAATGACCTTCCTTCAATCATAAGGTCAGAAGTGGGGATGTTCGCTGATGATTGCACAATGTTCAGCACCATGCGCGACTCCTCAAATACTGACGCAGTCCCTGTAGCGATGCAGCAAGACCTGGACAATATCCAGGCTTAGGCTGAATATGGCAAGTAACATTTGCGCGACACAAGTGCCAGACAATGACCATCTCCAACAAGAGAGAATTTAACCATCTCCCCTTGACATTCAACGGCATTACCATCGCTGAATCCCCCACTATCAACATCCTCGGGGTACCAATGACCAGTAACTGACCTGGAGTAGCCATATAAATACCGTGGCTACTAGAGCAGGTCAGAGGCCAGGAATCCTGAGGCGAGTAACTCACCCCTGACTCCTCAAAGCCTGTCCACCATCCACAAGGCACAAGTCAGGAGGGTGATGGAATACTCTCCACTTGTCTGGATGGGTGCAGCTCCAACAAAACTCAAGAAGCTCGACACCATCCAGAACAAAGCAGCCGCTTGATTGGCACACCATCCACAAACATTCACTCCCTCCACCACCGACGCACAGTGGCAGCAGTGTGTCCCATCTACAAGATGCAGTGCAGCAACGCACCAAGGCTCCTTCGACAGCACATTGCAAACCCGCGACCTCTGCCACCTCGAAGTACAAGAGCAGCAGATGCATGGGAACACCACCACCTGCAAGCTCCCGTCCAAGTCACACACCATCCTGACTTGGAGCTATATCGCCATACCTTCACTGTCGCTGGGTCAAAATCCGGGAACTCCCTTCCTAACAGCACTGTGGGTGTACCTACCTCACATGGACTGCAGCGGTTCAAGAAGGCATCTCGCCACCACCTTTTCAAGGGCAATTAGGGATGGGTGATACATGCTGGCCTGGCCAGTGACGCCCACATCCCATGAATTCATTTTTAAAAATTGACAAACTAGCCCAATCTTGGGCACCTTCAGCAGACACTTGGATACCCTATCACACGCTTTCTTTCAGCTAGCATATGCTTGGTTACCCATAACACACTCTTGGCTCCCTATCACACACTTGTTCACTCCTATTGCACACTTGGGTAGACCCAACACGCTCTTGGGCACTCTTTGTACTCACTGAGGCATGCCTAATCTTCGTTGGGAACCTCTTGCAAACACTTGCGCATGCCCAGAAAACTTTGGCATTCCAGCAATCTCTTGGATACCCCTATGGCACTCTCGCAATCTCTATCACACTCCTGGAGAACCCTAGCACACTCTTGGGCACCCGTAGAACACTCTTGTCATTCCCTATGGCATTTTTTGACATCATAGTTCGCTCTGGGAAAACTGATCACACTCTATGGTACCTTTAGCGCACACTATACACACCTCGCACCCACAGGACCACCCGAGTGCAGACCTGGGCTTCCCTATCACCAAGTTGAACAACCCTATCACAATCTGTACACTCCTCGCACACATTTGTCATCACGTAACACACTCTTGGCACCGCCAGAACGACTGTCTGAATCCTCAGCAATCCTCCCCGCGCCCCCGCCCACCCACAACAGAATTCTCTTGGTCACACATAGAACACTGTAGCTATCTACTAGCATACACTTGGGTACCCCTGAAATACAAGTGGACACCCCTGGCATGCTTTTGGACGCCCCAATCATGCACTTTTTCACTTCTGTAATACTCTGGGCACTCTAAACATTCATTTAGGCAAACTAGCCCACTCTCGAGCGCATCTAGCAGACACTTGGACACACTAGCACACACTTGCAATTCCCTGACACATGTTTGGTCAACACTTGCACACTTTAGGTCACCACTATTACTCTATTGAAGATGCCTAGAACAACCTTGAGCACACCTAAAATGCTCTTGGCACCCCTTGCAGGCACTTTCTCACTCGTTTCATACACTTGGGCACCTGTAGCACACTCTTGTCATTCCCTAGCACACACTCTTGGACAACCCAATTAACCTCTGGGCACACAGCACTCTCTTAGATACCTCTAGCACGCACTGGGCTCTTTTAGCACACTCATGTGCACCCAACAACACACTTGGCACACATGATTGGCACTCTCTGGGCATGCCAAGTGCGCACTCGGACACCCCTAGTTCACTCCTGGGCCCACCCATCACACACTTAGGCATCACGACGACACTATGGGCAACCATCGATCATTCTGGGCACTCCCATAACACGATTGCCATCACTAATCGCACACTTGGCCACACCTACCACACTCTGGAAACACCAAGTACCCCCTTAGCCACTTTTAACACACATTTGGGCAACCCTCGAACACAGTTAGGCACACCAGAACTCTCTTGGATACACCTACAACACACTTGGGCACAGCTAGAACGATCGTGGTCACCCCTATCATGCTCTCGGGCACCTCCAACACTCACGTGCTCACTCCTAGCGCACTCTGGGGCACATGAAGAACACCCTTGCCTTTCTCTAGCACACACTCTTGGACAACCCTAGCACAATCTGGGCACACTGATCACTCTCTTTGGCACATGTGTCACACACTGTGCTCCCCCAGCACATTCTTGCGCAACCCAGCACACTCTCTGACACAACTGGTGCACAATTGCCACCGCCAGGTACAATCTTGGGCACCCCATAGCACTCTCTGGCAAACCTATCATATTTTTAGGCAACCCTAGAACATTGTGGTCACTCCGAGCACAATCTTGCTCTCACCTAGTACAGTCTTGGACAGAACTAGCACAGACTAGGGCACCTGCAGAACTTTCTAGAGCACCTCTTCCAAACTCTTGGGCACCCATAGCCCCTTAATGGGAACACCTATCACACACTCGCTCACTCCGTTCACACCATTGGACACCCCAGAACTGTCTGAGCTCACTGAGCACTGTTTTTGTCATGTGTAGCCTGCACTGGGCTGCACTAGCACCCTCTGGGCACCGTTATAACATACATGAATAACCTTAGCACAATCTGGGCACTCCGAGCAAACATAGTCTTCATCTATCACACTCCTGGGCATCCTTAGTACACTCCTGGGCGCACCATTACACTCTTGGACACGGCCAGCACAAGCTTGGACAACCCAATCTCAACTTTGTACACTCCTGTCACTCACATTTCATCACCTAACACACTCTTGGGCACACACAACACAATTTTGTGCCCCCAGCATAGTGTTAAACACACCTATCACACTGTTGCCATCCGCTGTCACACTCTTGGGGCACCCCTGGAACACTCTTGGGCCCCCCTAGCATGCACTTGGGTACCCCAAAGGCACACACATGCTCACGCCTAGCATACTCTAGGCACTCTGAACACACATTTCGGCAAACTAGCCCACTCGCGTGCCAATCTAGTAGACACATGGTCACACTGGCAAACACTTGCAATCCTCAGACACATGTTTGGTCAACACTAGCACACGCTTGGTTACCGCTATTACTCTATTGGACACACCGAGAACAGCTTGGGCATACCTAATATGCTCCTGGGCACCATTAGCAGACACATGATCAACCGTTGTGCACAGTTGGGTACGAATAGCGCACTCTTGTCATCCTCTAGCACACACTCTTGGACAACCCAATCACTGTCTGGGCACGCAGCACGCTCTTTGTTACCTCTAGCATACACTGGGTTCCCCTAGCACACGCCTGTGCACCCCACAACACTCTTGGACACAACTAGGCATGCCAAGTGCACACTTGGGTGCACTAGTCCACTCCTGGGCACATCCATCACTCACTTAGGCACTACTACCAAACTCTTTGGCATCCCTAAATCATTCAGAGCAATCCTATTACACACTCGCCATCATCTAATGCAGTCTTGGACATGCCTAGTAGACTCTTGGCCAACACTAGCACCTTGTTAGTGTCATAGAGTCAAAGAGAGGGACAGCACAGAAGCAGGTCCTTCGTACCATCGCGTCCATGCTGACCATAATGCCTATCTATACTAATCCCACCTCCCTGCATTAATTCCATATCCCTCTATGCCTTGCTCATTCAAGTACCTGTCCAGATGCCTCTTAAAATTTGCTACTGTTCCTGCCTCCACCACCTCGTCTGGCAGCTCATTCCAGATATCCACTATTCTTTGTGTAAAGAAAATTACCCCTTTGATCCCCTTTAAACCTCCCCCATCTCACCTTAAATCTATGACCTCTAGTTTTAGTCACTCCTGCCATGGGAAACAGACTCTGGCTATCTACACTATCTATGCCTCTCCCAATTTCATTTACCTCTATCATGTCCCCTCTCAGCCTTCTTCACTCCAGGGAAAACAGACCCAGCCTATCCAATCTCTCTTTATAACTCCAGCCCTCCAAACCTTGCAAAATCCTTATGAATCTTTTCTGCACCATCTCTAGCTTAATCACATCTTTCCTGCAGTGCGCCTACCAGAACTGCACACAGTACTCCAAATGTGGCCCAACCAACTTTATGTCCAACTGTAACATGACGTCCCAAATCATGTACTCAATGCCTCAGCCAGTGAAGGCAAGCCTGTCAGATGCCTTCTTCACCACTATGTCTACCTGCGTTGCCACTTTCAGGGAACTATGTACTTGAACCCCAAGGTCTCTCTGCTCAACAACACTCCCCAGGGCCCTACCATTCACTCTACATGTCCTGCCCTGGATTAACATCTCAAAATGCATCACTACGCACTTGTCTGCGATAAATTCCATTTGCCAATCCCTTGTCCACTTTCCAAGTTGATCTATATCCTGTTGTAACCTTAGACAACCTTCTTCACTGTCCACTATGCCACCAATTTTGGTGTCATCTGAAAACTTACTAATTATTACCCCTACATTCTCATCCAAGTCATTTTTATATATGACAAACAGCAAAGGGCCGAGCACCGATCCCTGTGGCATACCACTGCTCACTGGCCTCCAATCTGAAAAACAACCCTCCACTACCACCCTCTGCGTCCTATCACCAAGCCAATGTTGTATCCAATTGGCAAGCTCACCCTGTATCCCATGTGTTCGAACCTTCCGGAAGGGCCTACCATGTGGCACCTTGTCAAAGGCCTTGCTAAAGTCCATGTAGGCAACATCCATCGCCCTGCCCTCTTATACCTTCTTGGTCACGTCCTCGAAAAACTCAAATTCGTGAGACATGATTTCTCACGCACAAAGCCATGCTAACTATCCCTAATCAGACCTTGCCTTTCCAAATGCATAAAAATCCTGTCTCTCAGAATCCCTTCCAATAACTTTCCGACCATTGATGTAAGGCGCACCGGCCTATAGTTAGTTCTCTGGCTTGTCCCTGCTGCCCATCTTAAATAAAAGCACAACATTAACTATCCTCCAGTCTTCTGGTACCTCACCCATGGCTAAGGATGATACAAAACTCTCTGCCAGGGCCCCAGCAATCTCCTCCCTTGCTTCCCACAGCATCCTTGGATACAACCGGTCAGGTCCTGGGGATTTATCCGACTTAATAAGCGTCCAAGCCTCCAACACCTCCTCCTTTGTAATGTTGATATGCTCCAGGATGTCGCTGTTTCCTCCCTTGAATTCAGCTTCAATGACCTTCTCCACGGTCAATGCTGACGAGAAGAATTAATTTAAAACATCGCCCATTTCCCGTGGCGCCACACATAATTACCACACTGATCCTTAAGGGGACCTATTCTCTCCCTAGCTACTCTTTTTCTCTTAATATACTTCTAGAGTCTTTTAGGATTCTCCTTTATCTTATCTGCCAGGGAAATCTCATGGACCCTTTTCGCCCTCCGAATTTCCTTCTTAAATGTACTCCGACATCACTTATGCTCCTCGATGGACTCGCTTAATCCCAGTTGTCTATACCTGACATATGCCTCCTTCTTTCTCCTGACTGCACCCTCAATATCCCTCGTCAACGAAGGTTCCCTAAACTTGCCAGCCTTGCCCTTCAATCTAACAGGAATATGCCATCCCTGAACTCTTCCTATCTCACTTTTAAAAGGCTCCCACTTGCCAGACGTCCCTTTACCTGTGAACAGCCTCTCCGGATCAACTTTTGAGAGTTCCTGTCTGATGCCATCGAAATTAGCCTTCCCCCAATTTAGGACTTCAACTTGAGGACCAGTGCTATCCTTTTCCATAACTATCTTGAAGTTGATAGAGGTATGGTCACTGGTCCCAAACTGCTCCCCCACTGGCACATCAATCACCTGCCCAGCCTCATTCCCTAAGAGGAGGTCGACTGTAACCCCTTCTTGGGCACACCTCGCATCCTCTGGGCACTCCGACCACCCATTTGGTCAAACTCGCCCACTCTTGAACAACCCTAGGACACACTTGGTCACCCATACCAAACTATGGGCAAAGCAGTCAGCAACTTGGCTACCGTTAACACACACTTTGGCATCCTTTGAACACACGTACGCACACCAACACTCTCGTGGTCACTCCTACAACACTCTTGAGCATACCTAGAACGATGGTGGTCACCCATAGCATGCTCTTGCTAACACCTATCACTCACTTGCTCACACTTCGCACACTCTTGGGCACCTGTATCACGCACTTTCCTTTCTCTAGCACACACTCTTGGACAACCTCAGCACTTTCTAGGCAAACTAATCACTCTCTTTGGTGCATGTATCAGACACTGCGATCCCATAGCAAACTCTTGCGTACCACATCACACTCTTTGACACAACTGGCACACTCTTGTCATTCTGTATCTCATTCTTGGACACACCTCTCACACGCTGGGCACACTGATCACTCTTTTTGTCAAGTCTGGCATGCACTGGGCTGCGCTAGCATCCTTTGAGCGCCCCTATATCATACTTGAACAACCCTTGCACAATCTGGGCACTCCTATCACACATTGCCATCACCCATCTCACGCCTGGACACCCCAGTACACTCTTGGGCACACCATCACACACTTGGACACCACTATCACATGCTTGGACAACACAATCTCAATCTGTACACTCCCAGCACACACTTGCCATTACATAACACTCACTTGGGTTCTCCCAGAACGATTGTGGACTCTCAGCACAATTTTGGGCCCCCCAGCATTCTCTTGGACACACCTACCACACTCGAGCCATCCCATAGCACGCACATGAGTACCCCTAGAACAACCTTGAGCCCCATTAGCACACTCTTGGTCACCCCAATCACACACTTGCTCATTCCTAGCATACTCTGGACATCCTGACCACATATTTCGGCAAACTATCCTACACTGGAGTACACCTGCCAGACACTTGGACCCACCAGCACACACTTACAATCCCCTGACACATTTGGTCAACACTAGCACACACTTAGTCACCGCTATTGCTCTATTAAACACACCTAGATCAATCTTGGCCGCACCTAACATGCTCTTAGGCACGCCGTCAGACACTTGCTCACTCGTTTAACACACGTTTGTACCTGCAGCATGCTCTTATCATTTTCTAGCACGCACTCTTGGACAACCCAATCAGTCTCTGGACACACAACACTCTCTTTGTTACCTCTAGCATGCACTAGGCTCCCCTATCAAACTCTTGGACACATGGCACACTCTGGGTATGACCAGTGCACGCTTGAGCACACCTAGTGCACTCCTGGGGACACCCATCACACACTTAGGCACACCTATCACAGTTTTGGCCAACCCTAGATCATTCTAGGCACTCCTAGTACACACATGCCATCAGCTAGTCCGGCCTTGAGCATCCCGAGTGCACGCCTGGGCAGCCTTAGCAGATTCTTTTGCACACCTCGCACAGTCTGGCCACTCTTATCACACATTTGGGCAAACTCGCCCACTCTTGGGCAACCTGATCACACACTTGGACATCATAGCACACACTTGCCATTCCCTAGCACATGTTTGGTTACGCTTCGCACCCTCTTAATGACCAATATCTCACACTTGTTCACTCCTAGCAGATTCTTGGTCACACCAACAAAATCTTGGGCGCATGTAGCACCCTCCGGGCACTCCAAACACGCATGTGGGCAAACAAACCCACTCTTGGGCAGCCCATTACACTCTTGGAGACGCCAGCACACACTTGGGCTCCCCGAGTCCAACGCATGGGTACCTCTGTCACACACTTGCTCACTCCTAGCACACTGTTGGGTACCCCGATCACACACTTGTCTTTCTCTGGCACACTCTTGCACAGGCCTATCACACTCTCGGCACACTGAGCAATCTCTTTGTCACCACTTTGACTCACTGGGCCGCCCATAACCCACTGGTCCACACCATCACACTCTTGAACGCCACTGGCACACCCTTGCATCCCCAAGTACACTCTCGGCTACCCCACAACACTCTTGGTCACCCCTCTTAGACTCTAGTTACCCTAAGTACCCTCTTGAGCACGCCTAGCACACTCTTGGGCACAGCGAGCATAAACTTGCTCATAACTCGCACCCTCTCAGCCACACATAGCTTACACTTGTCATTCTCTAACCAAATTTTGGAAAGCCCTATCACACTCTGTGTACACTGATCATTATCTTTGGCACCTCCAGTTCACACTATGTACCTTTATCACACTCTGAACACCCCACTGCACTCTTGGGGGCACTTTGAACACACTTGAAAAACCTTAGCACAATCTGAGCACTCCAAGCATACACTTGCCTTCAGCTAGCATACACCTGGGTACCCCTAACAATTACTGGGCATACCAATCACCCCCTTGGACCTCTCGAGCACACACTTGGGCACCCCTGGAACACATTTGGCACTACAGCACGCTCTTCGACACCCCTATAGCACCTATCACACTCTTACCATCATCTAGAACACTCTTCGGCAGACATAAGACACACATCTACAACCCTATCATCTGCTTGGGCATCACTAGCACACTGCTGCCATCCCCTGGCACATGTTTGTGCACCCATCACACTCGGAGCACCCCTATCATCCACTTGGGCACACCTAGTAAACGTTTGGACACTCTAGCACACACCATTGGGCACCCATAGAACACTGTTGGGTACACAAGCACACTGTTGGAAACACTTATCACCTCTTTTCATCCCCATATTACATCCTTGGGCACACCTGCAGAAATGCAGCAAGACCTGGACAATATCCAGGCTTGGGCTGATAAGTGGCAAGTAACATTTGTGCCACAGAAGTGCCAGGCAATTACCATCACCAACAAGAGAGAATCTAACCATCTCCCCCTCGGCATTCAACGGCATGACCATCGCTGAATCCCCCACTCTCAACATCCTAGGGGTTACCATTGACCAGAAACTGAACTGGAGTAGCCATATAAATGCCGTGGCTACAAGAGCAGGTCAGAGGCGAGGAATCCTGAGGCGAGCAACTCACCTCCTGACTCCCCAACGCCTGTCCACCATCTACAAGGCACATGTCCGGAGTCTGATGGAATACTCTCCATTTTCCTGGATGGGTGCAGCTCCAACAACACTCAGGAAGCTCGACACCATTCAGGACAAAGCAGCCCGCTTGATTGGCACACCAGATACAAACATTCACTCCCTCCACCACCGACGCACAGTAGCAACAGTGTGTACCATCGACAAGATGCACTGCAGCAGTGCACCAAGGCTCCTTAGACAGCACCTTCCAAACCCGCGACCTCTACCAACTAGAAGGACAAGGGCAGCAAATGCATGGGAACACCACCACCTGAAAGTTCCCCTCCAAGTCACACACCATCCTGACTTGGAACTATGTCGCCGTTTCTTCGCTGTCGCTGGGTCAAAATCCTGCAGCTCCCTTCCTAACAGCACTGTGATTCTATCTACCCCAAATGGACTGCAGCGGGTCAAGAAGGCAGCACACCACCACCTTCTCAAGGGCAATTAGGGATGGGCAATAAATGCTGGCATAGCCAGTGACGCCCTCATCCCACGAATGAATACAAAATATAACCGAGAATACTCTTGGATGCACCAAGCATGCTGTTGGACACGCCTAGCATGCTCTTGGGAAACCTTAATAGATTCAGGGCACTCCTATCACACAATTGCCATCACCAATACAGGCCAGGGCACCCCTATTTCACACTTCCTAACCCTCATCATTACTTGAGTGCTACCATCACGCTCTTGGGTACCCCTAGCATGTCCCTGGGCACACCTATCACGCACTTGCCTTCACCCAGCACACGCCTGGCGACTCCTCATACGCTCGTGGGCACCTCTAGCATGCACTTGGGCACATCTATCACACGCTTGCTCATTCCGAGCACACCCTTTGGAACCTGTAGAACACTTTTGTCATTCTCCAGCACAGTCTTGAACAGCTCTCACACACTCTGGGCACGCTCTTTATCACCTATAGCACACACTGGGCTCCACTAGCACACACTTGCCATAGCCGAGCACACTCTTGGTTACACCTATCACATGCTTGGGCGCACCGTGCAGCCCCTTGGCCACTTTTAATACACACTTGGGCGCCCTAGAATAATCTTGGACACAGGTAGAACACTTTTGGGCATCCACATCACAATTTTGGACTAACCTATGACACGCTTGCCATCCCATAGCCCACACCTGGACACATCTATAGCACTCTTGGGCGCACATAGAATGCTTTTGGGCAGCCATGGCGTGCTCTTGGGACCTACCATCAAACACTAACTCACTCATAGCACCCTCCGGGGACACCGAGCAAACACTTGTGCAAACTAGCTCACACTCGGGCACCCTCAGCAGTCACTTGCCATCCCCTAGCACAGCTTTGGTAAAACCCTAGCACATTCTTGCGCACCCTTACAACACGTTTTGGCACACATAGTACACTCCTCCTCACACTGTTGGCAAACATGGGCTCACTTTGGCACCACTATCACACACTTGGGCACACCTATCACCTTCTTGGGCACAACTAGCACACTCTGGAAACTCTTAAATTATAATTCAGCAAACTACCTCAATCTTGGGCACCTCCATTTGGAAACAAACGAACCTATTAGCGAGAGACAGCATGGTTTTGTGAAGGGGAGGTCGTGTCTTACTAATTTGATAGAGTTTTTTGAGGAAGTGACGAAGATGATTGATGAGGGAAGGGCGGTGGATGTTGTCTATATGGACTTTAGTAAAGCCTTTGACAAGGTCCCCCATGGCAGACTGGTGCAAAAGGTGAAGTCACACGGGATCAGAGGTGAGCTGGCAAGATGGATACAGAACTGGCTCAGTCATAGAAGACAGAGGGTGACAGTGGATGGGTGTTTTTTCTGAATGGAGGGATGTGACTAGTGGTGTTCCGCATGGATCAGTGCTGGGACCTTTGCTGTTTGTAGTATATATAAATGATTTGGAGAAAAATATAGCTGGTCTGATTGATAAGTTTGCGGACGATACAAAGGTTGGTGGAGTTGCGGATAATGATGAGGATTTTCAGAGGATACAGCAGGATATAGATCGGTTGGAGACTTGGGCAGAGAAATGGCAGATGCAGTTTAATCCGGACAAATGTGAGGTAATGCAATTTGGAAGGTCTAATGAAGGTGGTAGGTAGTTAGGCCACACTGACAATATTGCGTGCACACATGGCACCCATGGCAGGTTCTTGGGCAAACCAAGCAGATTCTGTGGACAGCAACCACACATCTGTGCAACCTTAGTCCCCACGTTAACACACCTATCACTCACTTGGACACACTAGCACACTCCTGCCATCCCCTAGCACATGTTTGATCACACCTATCATGCTCTGACCAGTCTTAGTACACACCTGGGCACCTCTCGTACTCTCTGCGCCAGCGTATCACACACTTGGGCACCTGTATCGCACTCCTGAGTACATCTAGCGCTCTATTGAGCAAAACGAGCAAAATCTGGGCACTCGTCTCACACACTTGCTGTCTCCTACCACACACCTAGGCATACTGAGCAGCCCCTTGGCTTCCTTTAACACATATTTGGGTAACCATAGGGCACTTTTGGGCACCCCAGCCCTGTCTTGGGCACACCTTTCGCACTCTTGTCAGACTCCTTTGCACTCTTGGGCACCCTTATCACACTCATGGGCACACCTAGAAAATGTTTGGGGACCCCTAACATGCTTTAGGCACCACTATCAAATACATGCTCAGCCCTAGCAAACACTGGGCACTCCGAACACACATTAGGAAAACCAGACCATTCTCGAGCACCCTTGGCAGACACTTGGACACTAGGGCAGCCACTTGCCATCCCCTATCACACGCTTGGTCAACCCTGGTACACTCCTGGGCACACCTAGTATGTTCTTGGGCACACCTAGAATGCTCCTGGTCACGCCTAACACATAGTTGCTTGCTCCAAACACACACTTGTGCACCTGTAGCACACTCTTGTCATTCTTGTACTACCCGAGCATACTCTGAGCACACTAAGCCCTCTGTGCCGCACCTCTATCAAACATTGGCCTCCCTATACCCAGGCACACACTTGGATACTACTGGCACACACTTGGCATCCTCGAGTATACTCGTTGGCACTCCACAGCACTCTGCATCACCCTTTTTACACTTTGGGCACTCTAGATACACTCTTGAGCACACCTAGTACCTTCTTGGGCACCCACATCACTCACTTGGGGCCCCGCTACTACACTTTTGGGCAATCCTCGAACATTCTGGGGCACTCCCAGCAAACATTTACCGTCAGCTAGTACAGTCTTGGGCACACCGATTACGCTCCTGGGCACCCCAGTACACTCTTGGGCACGGTAAGCACACATTTGGACAACCCTATCCCAGGCTTGGATACACCTATCACGCACTTAGACACCTCCATACCACTCTTGAACACCCCTAGCGCAATCTCAGCACTCCAACACACACTGATGAAACACTTGGCCACACCTACCCCAATCTGGGCACAAGCACCCACTTGGACACCTTTATCACAAACATTGGCAAACCTTGAACACTTTTTGACACCCCATCACCCCGTTGGACACTAAAATAAAAGCAAAATACTGCTGGAAATATGAAATAAAAACAAAAATGCTGGAAATACTCGGCAGGTCTGACAGCATCTGTAGAGAGAGAAGCAGAGTTAACGTTTCAGGTCAGTGTTCTGAAGAAGGCTTACTGATCTGAAACGTTAACTTTGCTTCTCTCTCCACAGATCCTGCCAGACCAGCTGAGTATTTACAGCAATTCTTGTTTTTATTTACCCCATTGGACACACATTTCACACTCTTGCCTTCCCCTGGCACACGCTTGGGCACAACTGGCATGCTCCTGGGCACCCCTTGCACAAACATGCTCACTTCGAGCTGACTCTTGGGTCCAGGAATCACCCACTTGTCATTCTCTCTCACACAGTCTTGGACAACCCTAACCAACTCTGGATACGCTGATCATTTCTCTTTGGCACTCTAGTACACACTGGTCTCTTCTAGCACACTCTTGTTCTCCCCATCACACTCTTGGACACCACTGGCACACGTGTGCCATCCTCGAGTATGCTCTTTAGCACCCTATTACATTCTGGTTACCCCAAACACTCTCTTGGTCATCCTTAGAAAACACTTGGGAAACCCTGGAACATTCCGTGTCCTCCTAGCACACACGTGCCATCACCTAGTGCAGTCTTGGGCAAGAGTAGTACACTCATGGGCACTCCAAAACACACTTGGCCACTTCTACCACCCAGTTTGGCACCGCTATCACATGCTTGGGCACACCTATCACTCTCTCGGCACTCCAAATACAATTTGGACAAGTTATCCCACTCTTGGCAGGACTTACCATCACCGAGCACATACTGGGCATCCCTGAAACACACCTGGACACGAGTGGCACTCTCCTGCCATCCCCAGGTGCACTCTTGTGCACCCCAGAACACTCTTCTGCACCCTGACACTCTCCTGGGCAACCAGTCTGCACGCTTGGGCCCCACAGTACCCTCTTGGGAACCTCCATCATGACCTGGGCACACCTAATACCCTCTTTGGAAAGCCTAGAACAATCAGAGTACTCTTAGCACATAATTCCCATCCTCTAGCACACTTTTGGGCAGGCCAGAACACTTTGGGCCACCCCTAGCACTCATTTGCTTCCACCCATCACACTCTTGGGGACCCGCAGCTTGCTCTTGTCATTCACACTTATTCACTCCTAGCACAATAGTGGGCACCCGTATCACACATTTGTCATTCTCTAGCATGCACTTGGATATAGCTTGCATACTCTGGGAACACTAATCATTCACTTTGGCATCACTGGTATGCGCCGGGCCCTCCTAGCACACTCCTGTGCACTGCATCACACACTTGGACACCATTGACACACACTTGCCGTCGCCAAGCGCCTTTTGGGGACTAGGACTTCGCTCTTGGCAGCCTTAGAACAGTGTGGGCACTTCTATTACACATTAGCCATCACCTAGCACACTCTTGCGTACCCCTCGCATACGCTTGGGTGCTCCCACGACACACTTTCTCACTCCTATTGCAGACTTTGGAAGCACGCTTGGGCCCTCCCAGCACACTCTTCTTCACCCCTAACTTACTCTGGGCTCACTGCGCGCACTCATTGGCACTTCTAGTACACACTGAGCAGCCCTATCACACTTTTGTGCACCACAGCACACTCTTGGACACCACTACCACATGCTTGCGCAACCTGAGAACATTCTGGGCCCTCCAAGCACGCACATTTTTGGGCACCCCCTGTGCACTCTTGGGCACCCCTGGTGCCCTCTTGGGCAGCCGTATCACTAACTTGCTCAGTCCTAATATGTAATTACTCACTTCTAGCTCACTATTGGGCACCTGTAGCACACTTTTATCATCCTCTAGCACACACTTGGACGACCCAATCACACTCAGGGAAAACTGCTCACTCTCTTTGGCATATCTATCACAAACTAGGCTCCCTTTGCACACTCTTGTTCACACCATCACACTCTTGAACACAACTGTCACATTCTTGCCATCCTCGAGTTCACACTTGGGTAGCGCAGAAGACATGCCACATGCCTCGCACATACTCTGGGGTATCAAGCACACTCATAATACACTCCTCGGTCGACCCATCAGACACTTCGATACCCCCATCACTCTTGCACAGCCCTGCAAAATTCTGGTGACTCCCAGCACACGATTGATATTAACTAGTACACACGTGGTCACCTCTAATACACTTCTGGGCACCCCAGCTGACTGTTGGACGCCACTCCCACACTCTTGGGCAGCGCAAGCTCATTCTTGGGCACACTCACACACTCTTGCACAGCCCTGTCATACACTTGGGCACACACATCACACACTTGCTCACTCCTATTACAGTCTTGGGCATCCTTGGAACACTCTAGCCACCCCCCTCCCAGCATACACCTCTTCACATCTATCACACGTTTGTGCACATCTATCACACCCTTGAACAACTCTAGAAAAATCTGTGTACTCCTATCACATACTTGTCATCACCTAGCACACACTTGGGCATCCCTACATCACTCTGGGCACACCGAGTACCCCCTTGGCAACATCTAGCACACGTTTGGCTTTCGCTAGAACACTTTTGGCACAGCAGCACACTATTGGACACACCTATCGCACTATTGCCATCCCCCTGAACACTCTTGAGCACACCTAGAATACTCTTGGGCTCAACTAGGACACCCTTGGCACCCTTAGGATGCTCTTGGACACCACTGGCACAATCTTGTGATCCCCGAGTAATCTCCTGGGCACACCTATTCTCACTGGGCGTTTCTGGCACGTTCATGGGCAACCGATGGACATTCAGGGCACTCCTAGCAGACACATGCAATCCGTAGTATAGACTTGGACACCCCTAGTTCATTCTTGGGCACTCTTGCTCACTACTACCACACTCTTGGGCAGCCCCACTACTTCTTGGGCACAGCTATCTCGCACTTGCCATCACCTAACTCACTCTTGGGCACGCCTATCATTCACATGGCACCCATAGCATGCTCTTAGGCATATATAGCACACAATTGTTCATTCCGAGCACACTCTTTGGCAACGATAGAACACACTTGTCACTCTCTAGCACCCTCTTGGACAACCCTAGTATACTCAGGGGTAATCTGAGCTCTTTGTCACCTCTGGCACACATGGGACTCCTGTAACACACTCTTGTGCACCTCAGCACACAGTTGGAAATCACTGGCACCCTCTTTCCATCCCTTAGTACACACATGGACACACCACAACACTCTTTGCCACCTTTCAGCACAACCATCATGCTTTGGGCGCTACAGGGGTACACTTGGGCACCACTAGTACACCCTTGCGGATGTTTTAGCATATCCAGGAGTGTACTCAGAAATGGCAAGAAGGTGCCAGTGGGTTCCAAGAGTGTGATGGGGTGCACAAGAATGTGACGGCGGCCCAGTGAGTAATAGAGGTGCCAAAGAGATTGTTCAGTGTGCCCCGAGTGTGCTACGTTTGTCCAAGTGTGTGCTCGAGAATGACAAACGTGTGCCACGGGTAGGAGTGGCTAGGAGTGAGCAGGTGTGTGATAGGATGTCCAAGTGCCTGCTAGGGTTCGCAAGAGTGGGCTAGTTTGCCCAAACAAGTGATCAGAGTGCCAAGAGAGAACTCGTGGTGTCCAAAAAGGTGGTAGTGGTGACTAGGTGTGTGATGGTGGTGCACAAGGGTGTACTAGGGTTGACAAAGACTTCAGTAGGTGATGACAAGTGTTTGTGATGAGTGCCCAGAATAATTAATGTTTTGGCAGGGGTGCCCAAGTATGAACTGGCGGTGCACATGTGAGTTCTAGCTGTGCCCAGCATTGAACTTGGTGTCACCAGCGTGTAACAGGGGTGCCAAAGACTGTTTTGCAGTGACGAAGAGTGTACTTGGGAATGGCAAGTGTGTTCCAGTGTGATGGGGTGAGCAAGAGTTTGCCCGGGGATGCAAGTGCCTGTTAGGGGTGGCCAAAGGTGGGCTCCGGTTGTCCAAATGGGTGCTTGCTGTGCCCATAGTGTGCTCGTCTCGCTAAGAATATGCTACGAGTGACTAAGAATGTGATAGGGGATGTCAGAGGTGCTAGGGATGCCCGAGCATGTGAAAGGGTTGCAGACGTGTGTCTTCGGGTGATGAGTACTGTGCCAGGTAGTAATGGGAGTGCCAAGATTATGCTAGGGTTGCCAACGTGAATACTAGGCGTGTGTAGAGTGCACTAGGGGTGCCAAAGAGTGGACTAGGGGAACGGAAGTATCGGCTAGTTTTGCAAATGTCTGCTTGTTGTGTACATACTGTGCTCGTGTGCCCATAAACATGACAGGCTGTTCCCAAGAGTGAGATATGGGATGATAGCTGTGTGATAGGGGTGCCCAAGCATGTGCTAGATTTGCAGAAGTGTGTCCTAGGCGAGCCTTAGAGTGTGCTAGGTGATGGTAAGTGTGAGATCGGAGTACCCAGATTGTGCTAGCATTGTCCAAGTGCGTGCTCGGAGTGACGAAGTGTGCAATAGTTGCGCCAAGGGGTGAGCTCAGTGTGTCCAGAGGGTGATAGGGGTAACCGAGAGTATGACAGAGAATGACAAAAGTGTGCTACAGGTGCCCAAGTGTATTAGGAATGATCACAGGTGCAGTAGGTGTGCCCAAGTGCCTATTCGGGGTGCCCAAGTGTATGCTAGTGATGAATAATTGCTTAATAGGGCTGCCCAGAATGTTATAAGAATGCCCTGAGTGCGCTAAGGATGCCCAGAGTGTGCAATGCGTGGATTATCATGTGCTATGGGTAGGAAGAAGTGACCCATGAGTGATCAAGTGTGTAATATGCATTCCCAGCAGTGTGAAAGTGAATGGCCATAGTGCGCTAGGGATGTGCAGATTGTGCTATGCGTGCTCAAGCTTGCAACAGGTGTGCCAAGAGTGGGCCAGGTGGGTCCTGGAGTGGTCTAGTGGTGCCCAAATGTGTGTTTAGTGTGCCCAAAATGTAATGGTTGTCTAAGAGTGTGATAGGTGTGCCCACGACTGGACAAGGGATGCCCACGAGTGTACCAGGTGAGACAAGAGTGTGCGAGGTGATTGCAAGTGTGTGCTAGGAGTTCCCAGAATGGTTTAGGGGTGCCCAGGGTGTGATAAGTGTGACCAAGATCTTGCTAGGGGTAAACAGGACGGTACTGGCCATGCCCAACAGCGTGCTTGGGGTACAACAAGTATGATAGAGGGCTGACGAGTGTTCTGGTGTGCCCACGTGTATACTTGGGGATGGCAAGAGTGTGCCAGTGGTGTTAAAGTGTTTGCTGGGGTGCACAAGGGGACCCAATGTGTGGCAGAGTTGCCAAAGAGAGTGCTCAGTGTGCCCAGACTGTGCTCGGGTTGTCCAGGAATGAGCTAGAGAATGACAGATGTGTGCTACAGGTGGTCAGGAGTATACTAGGAGTGAACAAGTGTGTGGTAAGGGTGCCAAGAGCATGCTAGGCCTGCCCAAGTGTGTGCTACAGGTGACTAACTGTGTGATAGGGGTGCCCAGAATGGATAAGTGTGCAGAAGAGTGTACTAGGTGCTCCCAAGATAGTTTAGGAGTGCCCAAGTGTGCATTTGATATGGCCAAGGGGCTGCACATAGTGTAGTGATTGGAGAGTGTAATTGTGTGCTCGGAGTCCCCAGCTCATGCTAGTATTGTTCAAGAGAGTGATAGGGTTTCTCAAGTGTGTGCTAGTGGTGTCCATGACTTTACTAGTGGTCCCCAGATGCTGCGAGAGGTGCCCAAGGCCATACCAGTGCAGTTCAGCGTTTGCTAGGGGAGCCCAGGTATGTACTAGCGTTGCCCAGAGTGTACTAGGAGATAGCAAGAATGTAATAGAGGTAACCAAGAGGGTGACGGAGTGCCCAAAAGCATTCCAAGGGTGCCCAAGTGTGTGACAGAGGTGCCGAAGTGGGTGCTTGCTCTGCCGTGTGTGTTAGGAGAGGGCAAGTGTGGCCTAGGTGTGCCTAGATTGTGAGAGCGTTGTTCAAGTGTGTGAAATGGATGCACAAGAGTGTGCAAGTGGTGCCCAAAATTGTGATGGGGGTCACCAGTGTGATAGACATGCCAAAGAGAGTGATCAGTTTTCTGACAGTGTGTTACTGCTGGGCAGGGTTTGCTAAAGAACGACAAGTGTAGGCTAATAGTGCCCAAGGGTGTTCTGGGAGTGAGCAGGTGTGTGATAGGTATGCTTATGACTGTGCTAGTAGTGACCAAACCTACTAGGGGTTGGCAAGAGTCTCCTAGGGCTGTCCAAGAGTGGGGTAGTTTTCCAAAATGAGAGTGATAGAGGTGCTCAAGAGGATAGTAGAGGTGCCCAAGAGTGTACTCGGGGCTGGCAAGTGTGGGCAAATGGAGCCCAGTGTGTGCTGTAGGTGGCAAAGTGCATGCCCAGTTTGCCCAGAGTGTGCGAGTGTTGTCCACGAGTGTGTTGGAGAATGACAAGGTGTTCTACAGGTTCCTAAGAGTGTGTTTGGAGTGACCAAGTGTGCGTAAGATGTGCCCAAGAGCATGCTAGGGGAGTCCAGGAGCATATTGTGGTGCCCAAGAGTGTGCTAGGTGATGCCCAGTGTGTAATAAGTGTGTCCAAGGACGAGCTGTTGGTACATCAAGACGTGTTAGCGTTGCCCAAGTATGTGATGTGGGTATCAAAAGTGTAATAGTTCCCAAGACTTAACTTGGTGATGGGAAATGAGTGATAGGAGTGCCCTGAATTTTCTAAGGTGATACAAGAGCATGCTAGGTGTGCCCCAGAGTGTTCTAGGTGTGCCCAAGAGTGTTCTAAGTGTGCCCAAGAATGTGCTAGGAGATGGAAAGTGGTGAAAGGTGTGTCCACCAGTATGCTGGTGTGCTCAACAGTGTTCTCGGGGTGCCCAACCGTTGATGCTAGAGTGCCCAAGAGTTTAATCGAGGTGCCCAAGTGTGCAATCGGAGTGTACAGCGTTTGATAGCTGTGACCAGATATGTGCTAAGAGATGGCAGCAGTGTGCTAGGGATGCCCAGGCATGTGATAGGGTTGCAGAAGTGCTTCTTCGGTCTACTGAAGAGTGTGCTAGATGATGGCAAGTGTTTAATAGCTGCTATAGGGATGTCCAGGAGCGTGCTGGAGAGAGCCCAAGTATGTACTTGGGCCTCCCTAGTGTGTCCTCGACAGGCCCAAGGGGGTGCGTCGTGTGACCAGTGATTGTTAGGGGTACCCAGGTGCGTGTTAGCTGAAGACAATTGAGGGCTAGCAGTGCCCAGATTTTGATGGTTTTTTGTGTGATCAGTGTCCTCAAGTATGCAGCAGGGGTACATAGTGTGAACTAGATGTGCCAAAGGCATTGCGCCATGTGCACAGATTGTGATCGGTCTGTCCAAGAGTATATTAGAGAATGACAATAGTGAGCTATGGTTGTTTAAGTGAATGCTAGGTGTGAACAAGTGTGTGATTGCTGTACCCAAGAGTGCACTCGGCATGTCCTAGAGTTTGCTTCGTTTGACTAGCGTGTAGGAGGGGTGCCAAAGCATATTCTGGGATACGCAAGAGTGTTCTTAGGGATGGAAAGAGTTTGCAGTAGCGTCCAAGTGTGTGATGGGGTGCACAATAGTCTGATGGGAGGCCCAGTGAGTAATAGAAGTGCCAAAGAGATTGCTCAGTGGCACAGAGTGTGATAGGCCTGTCCAAGAATGAGCTATAGAATGACAAGAATCTTCTATGGGTAACCAACAGTGTGCTGGAGTGAGCAAGTGTGTGATCGAGGTGCTGAAGGGGGTGATTGGTATGCCCAGTGTGTATCAGGTGAAGGCAAGTGTGCGATAGGCGTGTTTAGATTGTGCTAGAGATGTTTAAGTGTGTAATAGATGTGACAAAGAGAGTTCTCAGCGTTCCCATAGTGCGATAGGGATACCTAAGAGTGTCCTGGTGTGTCCAAGAGAGTGCTGTGTGCGCAAGAGTGGTCTAGTTTGCCAAAATATGTGATTGGGGTGCCCAGTTTGTGCTACAAGTGCCCAAAATTGCTCTTGACATTCTTTATCACATTCTTTGACAGAACTAGCACTCTCTGGGCACACTCGTCACTCTCTTTGCCACCTCTAGCAGGTACCAGACTCCCCAGCACATACTTACTTTCACCGAGCATACCCTTGGGCAACACTAATAAACACTTGGTTATCCCTGGTACACTCTTGGGGACCTCCCTCAGACTCCCTCACACTCTTGGTCACGTCCAGCACACATTTGCTAACTACTAGCATACTCTCGAGTACCTGTGGCACACACTTGTCATTCTCTAGCACGCTCTTGGACAACCCAATCACAATCTGGGCAAATTGAAGACTCTCTGTGGCATCTATAGCACACACTGAGCTCTCGTAGCACAACTTGTGCACCCCATTACATTCTTGGGCACCACGTTCACACTCTTGCCATCACCGAGTACACTCTTGGGCACCCAATAATACTCTTCAGCACCCCTGTGACACTCTCGGAATCCTTAGCACACTCTCGGACACACCTATTACACTCTTGGTCACCTGTCGTACCGTCTTGTCATTCTATAGCAAACGCTTGGGCAGTCCTATGACACACTGGGTACTCTGATCACATTCTTTGGCACCTCTGTAATGTACTGGGCACACCTATCGCGAACTTACCTTCACCAATCAGACTCTTTGGCATGCATAACACACACTGGGCAAATCAACCACCCCTTTGTGCACCCCTCATGCTCACTTGGGCAGACTAGTACACATTTGGGCACTCCTGCACCCCCTTGGACACATCTATTACACTCTTGCCATATCCTCGCGCACACTCTTGGGCAACCCTACCAGATTGTAGTCACACTGAGCACTGTCTTTGGGACATCTATTACATACCTAGCTCCCCGAACACACATTTACCTCCCTTAGCACAATATTTGGCTCACCTATTATGCTCTTCTGCACTCTCTGGACAAACTGAACACACTGTTTGGCACGTCTATCACACACTAGGCTCTCCTAACACATACTTGTTCACTCCAGAACTCTCTTGAACACACATAGCACGCTCGTGTCATCGCCTGGTGCACTGTAAGATTCATTAAAACACTCTCGGGCATCCCTATTACACGCTTGGAAAGACCTAGCACACTCTTGGGCACCACTACTACACCCTTGGGCACACCTAACACTTTCTTCGGCACACCATCACTCTCTGTGGACTCTCAACACACATCTGTCAAACTAGCCCACTCTTGGGCACAATTACCACAAAACTGGACACCACTCGAACACTCTTGCCATCCCCCACAACACTCTTTGTCAACACTTTCACACACTGGGCACACCAAGTGTACTCCTAGGCACACCTAGAAATCTCTTGGGTCCTCCCATCACACACTTGGAAACCCCTACTACATTTCTGGCCACCCCTAGAACCTCTTGGTCACCCCATTACACGCTTGGGCACATCTAGAACCTTCTTGGGCACACCTATAACACTCTGGGTGCATCGAGTATACATTGGTGCAAACTAGCCCATTCTTCGGCATGACTAGCAGGCAGTTGAATACACTAGAATACACGTGTCATCCCCTAGCACATGTTTGGCCACTTCTATTACACACCTAGGCTCTGGTAGCACTCATTTTCACACTCCTAGCACCATCCTGGGCACCTATATCACACTTTTCTATTTATTCTGTAGCACATTATTGGACAGACCTAGTGCACACTGAGCACACTGCTCATTCTCTTTGGCACAACTGGCATGTAGTTGGCTCCCCTTCACAATCGTGTGCACCCCAGCTCATCTTGGACACCACTGACACAATCCAGCCATCCACGAGTGCACTCTTGATCACCCACACAACTCTCTTTGTCACCCCTATGGCACCCTGGGCAACAAAATGACACTCTTGGGCATCCCACGTACACACGTGCACATCCCTGCCATGCACCCGTTCACCGCTATCACACACCTGCACAATACTATCACTCTCTGGACTACCCGAGGAGACTCGTGGGCACCCCTGCCGCTTGCATGTGCATCCCTAGCATGCCCTTAGGTACCCATAACACACACTTACTCTCTCCTAGCAAAGTCCTGGGCACCTATGGTACACTCTTGCCATTCTCTAGTATACATTCCTGGACAACCCTAGCAGATTGTGAGCACACTGGGCACTCTCTTTGGTACATCCAACACATACCTGGCTCATCTATCATACATTTGCCTCCCCCAAAACAATCTTGTGCACCCCAGCACACGTTTGAACACCACTGCCACACTCTTGTAATTCCTGAATACTCTCTTGGGCACACCATCACACCCTTTGGCACGCCTATCACTCTCTTGGGCAACCCTGGAACATTCTGGCATCTCCTAGCACACACTTTCCATCTCCTAGTACAGTCTTTGGCATGGCTAGTACACCCTTGTGCAAGCCCCAGTATACTCTCGGTAACCCCCAAGCACGCTCTTGTGCACCACTAGCACGCTCTTGGGCATGCCGAGCACGTCTTTGGCAAACCTAGCACACTCTGGGCACTCCAAGCATTCATTTGAGCAAAGAATTCCGTTCTTGGGCACAGCTCACAGATGCTTGGACACCCTAGCAGTCACTTGTCATCCCTAGAACATATTTCTTCACCCCTACCACACACATGGATACCCCCACTCGGTTACACCTAGCACCTTCCTGGTCACTTCTAGCAGCTTCCTGGGCACCCGTCGCACATTTTTGTCATTCTGTCGCACACTCTTGGACAGACCAGTCATACTCTGGGCACACTGATCACACACTTTGGCACATCTATCACGCACGACACTTCCACAGCACACTCTTATACACCCCACAACACCACTGGCAGTCTTTTTCCAACCTCGAGTACAATCGTAGGTACCACAGCAGACACTTCATCACACCTATCACACTCTGGACACCCTTAACGCACACTTAAGCACACCTAATAAAATCCAGGGCTGCCTCAGCACACACATGGGCACACTTAAATACTCTTGGGCAACCCTAGAACATTCTGTGCACGCCTAGTACACACTTGCCATCACCTATCGCACTATTGGCACCCCTAGTTCACTCTCAGGCAACCCTAGTACACTCTTGCTCACCCCCAGCATACACTTCGGCAAAACAACTACTCGCTCGGGCACCCCTATCACACACTTGGGCAAATTAATCCCCGCTTGGGCACTCCTAGCTGACACTTGGATACCCTAGAACACACTTGGCTAACACTGAGGCTACCCAAATATGTGCTTCTTGTGCCGAGAGTCTGTTTGGTTGGCCGAAGAACGTAGCGTGGTGCCCAAAAGTGAGTTAGGGGATGCCAGCAGTGTCGCAGGTGTGCCCAAGTGTGTGCTAGGGTTGCAGAAGTGTATCCTAGGGGTTCCCATAAGTGTGGTAGGTGTGCTCAAATTGTGATAGGGTTGCCCAAGTGCGGGCTGGTGGTATCCAATGGTGTGCTGGCACGCACACATGTGTGTTAGGGGTGTCCAGTGAAAGCTAGATGTGCCACGATGCGTGATGAGTGTGCCCAGAGTGTGACTGGTGTGAAGATGTGTGCGCTAGGTGTGCCTAAGACTGTTCTGAGTGTGTCCAGAAGAGTGATAGTAGATGTCAAGAGCGTGATAGAGTTGTCTACGAGAGTGATGGAGTGCCCAAGATTGTTCGAGGGGTACCCAAAAGTGTGCTAGTGATTCCCAAGTGGGTGTTCGTTGTACCCAGAGTATATTACAGCTGCCCAAGTGTATGCAACGTGAAGGCAAGTGGCTTTTAGGTGTGCCCAGATTATGATAGGATTGTTCAAGTGTGGAATAGGGGTTCCCAGAGAGTGATGGTGTGCCCATTGTGTGATAGAGATGCCAACTAGAGTGTGCCACAGCGTGTTCAGTGTGCCCAGCGGGAGCTAGAGAAGTCCATGAATGTACTACGGGTGCCCAAGAGTGTGCTAGTTGTGAGCAAGTGAATGATAGGTGTGCCCAAGAGTGTGATCGGTGTGACGAACATGAGCTAGGGGTTGGCAAATGTGTGCTAGGGTGTCCACGTGTCTGCTAGGGTACCCAAGAGTGGGCTTGTTTGCCCAAATGTGTATTCTGAGTGCCCCGGAAGCTGCTCGGGCTGTCCTTGAGTGTAGTTCTTGTGCGCAAGTGTGTGGTGGTTCACCCAAATATGTTTTCAGAGAACTCAGAATGTGCTACGTACGCCCAAGCGGGTGCTCGAGATGCCGAAGTGTGTAATAGGGGTGCCAAAGATAGAGATCGGGTGCGCAAGAGTGTGCTAGGATAGTCCAACGGTATGTTAGAGAATGACAAAAGAGTGTTACATGTGCTCAGGAGTGTGCTCAGAGAGAGAAAGTGTGTGCTAGTGGTGACCAAGTGTTTCTTCGTGGTGACAACTGCCCAGAGGTGCCCATGAGAGTAGTAGGGGTGCCCACGTGTGTACTAGGTGATGGCAACTGAGTGTTAAGAGTGCCCAGAATGCACTGTGAGTGCTAAAGATTTTGGATGGGTGCTGAAGTGCGTTCTGTGGTGCCAAAGGATGTACTCAGGATAGCGCTGGGGTGAATAAGAGTGTGCTAGGCGAGCCCAGTCTATGATCGACGTGCCAAAGAAAGTCCTTAGTTTGCCCAGAATGTGCTAGGGCTGTTCAAGAATGTGTGATGGAGAAGAACAATAATGTACTACAGATGCCTAAGAGTGCGCTAGGAGTGAGGGAGCGAATGCTACAGGTGACCAAGAGTGTGCTATGTTGTCCAAGTGGCTGCCAGGGTTGCCAAGGATGGGCTAGTTTGCCCAAATATGTCATTGCAGTGTCCAGAGTATGCTAGGTGGGCCCATGAAGTTACTAGGGGTGTGCAAGACTGTTGTGGAGGTGCCCAAGAGCGTACTAGTGCATATCGGGGGTGCCCAAGGGTATACTACGTGATGGTAAGTGTGTGCTAGGAGTACCCATAATGATCTAGGCTTGCTTAAGAGTGTGGAAAATGTGTCCAGGTGGTGATAGTGGTGCCCAAGAGTGTACTAGAATTGCCCAAGAGAGCGCTTGGGGTACCCAGACTGAGATACGGGTGCCAAAATGTGTCATGGAGTGCCCGACAGTGTACTAGGGAAGGCTCATATGTGCCCTGGAGTGCAAGAGTGTGCTTGAGTGTACAAGAGTGTGATAGGACAGTTCAGTGTGTGCTCGAGGTAACAAAGAGAGTGCTCAGTTTGCCCAGAAGTTTCTAGGGTCGTACACGGGTGTGATAGAGAATGACAGGAGTGTGCTACAGATTCTCAAGAGCGTACTAAGAGTGAGGAAGTGCGTGCTATGAGTGCCCTCAATGTTCGAGGGTTCCGCAAGCATGTGGCATGTGGGGGTGACCAAGCTTGTTGTAGCCGTGACCAAGAGTCTACTCGATGTGCCCAACCTTGTGATAGCTGATGGCATGTGTCTGCTAAGGGTGGCCAAGCGTGGGCCAGTTTACTCAAATGTGTGCTCAAAGCGTCCAGATTGTAGGTTCAAGGGTGTCAAACAGTGTTGTACAGGTCCCAGGAGTTTGCTGGCCCAAGAGTATACTAGCTGATGACAAATGTGAGCTAGGAGTGACCAGAATCTTCTGGTGTGCCCAAGAGTGTACTCATGGAAGGAAAGTTTGTGCCATTGGTGTCTAAGAGTGTGCTACGGCTTTCCAACAGTGTATGCTAGATGAAGACAAGAGTGTAATCCAGGTGCCCAAGAGTGTGCTTGGAGTAGGCAAGTGTGTACAAAGGTTGCCCAAGAGCATGCTGGGGTGCCAGGAGTTTTCTCGTGTGGCAAAGAGTATACTAGGGTTGCCTCAGAGGGTGAAAGGGGTGCTCAAGAGTTTGCTAGGATTAACTGAACATGTGCTGGGGATGGCAAGTGTCTGTGCTAGGGTGTCCACGTGTCTGCTAGGTTTGCCCAAGAGTAGGCTAGTTTGCCCAAATGTGTGCTGGAAGTGTACAAATAGTGCTAGGAGTGAGGAAAAATGGGATAGTGATGCCCAAGAGCATGCTAGGGTAGCCTAAATTCGTTCTAGGTGTGCCCAGTAGTGTCCTAAGTGTACCCAATATCGTTATAGGTGTGCCCAAGAGTGTTCTAGGTGTTCTCAAGAGCGTGCTGTGGGATGGCAAGTGTGTGCTAGGTGTTTAAAAATCCGTGATAGGGATACCCAAAATTGTTCAAGGGGTATTGAAGAGCTGACCAGACAGGAGCTTGGCAAAGGCAAGTGCGTGATGGGCTGCCCCAGTAGCTGTGAGGGTGCCCCAGAGTGGATTAGTTTGCCCAAATATTTACTCAGTACCCATAGAGGTGACCAGGTGTGTGGTAGTGGTGCTCAAGAATGTACTGAAGGTGCACAAGGGTGTACTAGGGGTGCCTGATAGTGTAATAGGTGTGACAAAGGGTGTGCTAGTTGATTACAAGTGTATGCTAGAAGTAACCAGATTATTCTCGGGTTGCTCAAAATGTGGTAGGGATGCACAAGTGTGTGAGGGGGTGACGAATAATATACCAGGTGTGCCCATGAGACCGACTAGGGTGGCCTGGATCTGCTAGAGATGCTAAAGAGACTTGTGGGATGCCCAAGAGTGCACATGGGGATGACAATAGTGTTCCCGTGGTGTTCAAGATTATGATGGTTTGCACACGAATGTGATAGGCGAGTCTAGTGTGCACTAGAGGTGCCACAGAGAGTGATCAGTTGGCCCAGAGTGTGATCGGTCTGTCCAACAGTGTGATAGAGAATGACAAGAGTGTGCTACAGGTGCCTGAGCGTGGACTAGGAGTGAGCAAGTGTTGGTTAGGAGAGCCCAAGTGTTTGGTTGTGATATCCAAGAGTTTACATGGAGGTGTCCAAGAGTGTGCTAGGTGAAGGCCTGTACGTGCTGGAGGTGGGCAGTGGGGGGAAGGGTGGCAGTTTTTTAAATGAATTCATGGGATGTGGGTGACGCTGGCCAGGCCAGCATTTATTGCCAATCCCTAATTGCCCTTGAGAAGGTGGTGATGAGCTGCATTCTTGAACCGCTGCAGTCCATTTGAGGTACACCGACAGTGCTGTTAGGAAGGGAGTTCCAGGATTTTGACCCAGCGACAGTGAAGGAACGGCGATATAGTTCCAAGTCAGGATGGTGTGTGACTTGGAGCGGAACTTGCAGGTGGTGGTGTTCCCATGTATTTGCTGCCCTTGTCATTCTAGTTGGTAGAGTTCGTAGGTTTGGAAGGTGCTGTCGAAGGAGACTTGGTGATTGCTGCAGTGCATGTTGCAGATGGTACACACTGCTGCAGCTGTGCGGCGGTGGTGGAGGGAGTGAATGTTTGTAGATGGGGTGCCAATCAAGCGGGCTGATTTTTCCTGGATGGTATCGAGCTTCTTGAGTTTTGTTGGAGCTGCACCCATCTTGGAGAATATTCCATCACACACCTGACTTGTACCTTGTAGATGGTGAACAGGCTTTGGGGAGTCAGGAGGTGAGTTACTCGTCTTCGGTTTCCGAGCCTCTGAACTGCTCTTGTATTTATATAGCTACTCCAGTTCAGTTTCTGGTCAATGGTAACCCCTAGGATGTTGTTAGTGGGGGATTCAACGGTGGTAATGCTGTTGAATGTCAATGGGAGATGGTTAGATTCTCTCTTGTTGGAGATGGTCATTGCCTGGCACTTGTGTGGCGCGAATGTTACTTGCCACTTATCAGCCCAAGCCTGGATATTGTCCAGGTCTTGTTGTATTTCTACCCGAACTGCTTCAGTATCTGAGGGGTCACGAATGTTGCTGAACAATGTGCAATCATCCGTGAACATCCCCACTTCTGACCTTATGATTGAAGGAAGGTCATTGATGAAGCAGCTGAAGATGGTTGCGTTTTGGACACTACCCTAAGGAACTCCTGCAGTGATGTTCTGGAGCTCAGATGATTGACCTCCAACAATCACAACCATCTTCCTTAGCTCATGGTATGACTCCAGCCAGCGGAGACTTTTCCCCATGATTCCCATTGACCTTAGTTTTGCTAGGGCTCCTTGAAGCCATACTCGGTCAAATACTGCCTTGATGTCAAGGGCAGTCACTCTCACCTCACCTCTTGAGTTCAGCCCCTTTGTCCATGTTTGAACCAAGGCTGCAATGAGGTCAGGAGCTGATTGAGCCTGGCGGAACTCAAACTGAGCGTCACTGAGCAGGTTATTGCTAATCAAGTGCTGCTAGATGGCACTGTTGATGACACCTTACATCACTTTACTGATGATTGAGAGTCGGCTGATGTGGCGGTAATTGGCCGGGTTGGATTTCTCCTGCTTTTTGTGCACAGGACATACCTGGGCAATTTTCCACATTGCATGGTAAATGCCAGTGTTGTAGCTGTACTGGAACAGCTTGGCGAGAGGCGTGGCACTTTCTGGAGCACAGATCTTCAGTACTCTTGCCGGAATATTGTCAGGGCCCATAGCTTTTCCAGTATCCAGTCGTTTCTTGATATCATGCGGAGTGAATCTAATTGGCTGAAGTCTGGCATCTGTGATGCTGGGGACTGCAGAAGGAGGCCGAGATGGATCATCAACTCGGCACTTCCGGCTGAAGATTGTTGCAAATGCTTCAGCCTTATCTTTCGCACAGATGTGCTGGGCTCCCCCATCACTGAGGATGGGGATATTTGTGGTCCCAACTCCTCCAGTTAGTTGTTTAATTGTCCACCACCATTCACGGCTGGATGTGGCAGGACTGCAGAGCTTAGATCTTATCCGTTGGTCATGGGATCCCTTAGTTCTGTCTAATGCATGTGGAGTCCGCAGTTTGGCACGCAGATTGTGTTGTAGCTTCACCAGGTTGACACCTCATTTTGAGGTATGCCTGTTGATTCTCCTGGCATGCCCTCCTGCACTCTTCATTGAACCAGGATTAGTCTCCTGGCTTCTTTGTAATGGTAGAGTGGGGTATATTCCGGGCCCTGAGGTTTCAGATTGTGGCTGAGTACAATTCTACTGCTGCTGATGGCCAAAAGCGCCTCATCGATGCCCAGTTTTGCATTGCTCGATCTGTTCAGAATCTATCCCATTTAGCATGGTGATAGTGCTTCACTACACGTTGGACTGTATCCTCCGTGTGAAGGCGGGACTTTGTCTCCTCAAGTATTGTGCGGTGGTCACTCCGACCAATACAGTCATGGACAGAAGCATCTGCAGCAGGCAGATTGGTGAGGACGAGGTCAAGTATGTTTTCCCCTCGTGTTGGTTCTCCCACCACCTGCCGCAGACCCAGTCTGGCAGCTATGTTCTTTTGGACTCGGCCAGCTCGGTCAGTAGTGGTGCTACCGAGCCACTCTTGGTGATGAACATTGAAGTCCCCCACCCAGAGTAAATTTTGTGCCCTTGGCACACTCAGTACTTCCTCCAAGTGGTGTTCAAAATGGTGGAGTACTGAGTCATCAGCTGAGGGAGGGCGGTAGGTGGTAATCAGTAGGAGGTTAACTTTCCAATGTTTGACCTGATGTCATGAGACTTCATGGGGTCCGGAGTCGATGTTGATGACTCCCAGGGCTACACCCTGCCTACTGATGGGAAGCGTGTGCTAGATGTGCCCAAGGAAGTGATGGGGTGCCCAAGAGCATGATAGTGGTGCCCAAGTATGTTTTGGGGGTTACCAAGTGTGCAATAGGGGTGCTCACGACTGTACAGGGCGATAGCACGTGTGTGCTAGGAGTGCCCTGAATGTTCTAAGGTTGCCCAAATATGTGAAGGGTGTGCCAAAGAGTGTAATCAGGAATCGCAAGATTGTGCCAGTAGTGGCCATGTGCATGCTAGGTGTGCCCAAGTGTCGTCTAGGTGTGCCAAAGAATGTTCTAGGTGTGCCCAAGAATGTGCTAGGGGATGGAAAGAGGTAATAGTTGTGTCCAACAGAGTGCAGGTGTGGACAAACGTGTTCCAAGGGTGCCCATTAGTGCGTGATTGAACTGCCAAAGCGTGTACTGGGGATGGTCAAGTGGGTGCTAGGGGTGATTGCAGTGTGAAAGCGGTGAGCAAGCATGTGCGAAGGGACAGCAGCAATATGCTAGGGATGCCCAAGCCTGTGATAGAGGTGCAGACGTGTGCCCAAGGGTGCCCAAGTGTGTGATGGATGATCGCAAGAGTGTGATAGGTGCTATAGGGGTATCCAAGAGCATGCTGGAGTACCCAAATGTCTTCCAGAGGGGTCAAAGGTGTGTGATAGCTGAAGGCAAGTGTGTGATAAGCGTATGCAAGAGAGCAGCACGGGTACACAGTGTGTACTGAAGGTTATAAAGAGATTGATCAGTGTGCACAATGTGTGACAGAGCTCTCTAAGAGTGTGATAACAGTGTGCTTTGGCTGCCTAAGAGTGTAAGGAGTAATCAAGTGCAAGTTTGCAGTGCCGGACAGTGTACGGGGTGCCGAAGAGGGAGCTTGGGGTGGCCAGAGTGTAATAGGGGTGCCGAAGAGTGTTCTGGTGTATCCAAGAGCATACTTGAGAATGGCAAGAAGGTGCAAGTGGGGTCCAAGAGTGTGATGGGGTGCACAACAGTGTGATGGGCGGCCCAGTGAGTAATGGAGGTGCCAAAGAGATTGCTCAGTGTGTCCCGAGTGTGCTAGGTCTGTCCAAGAGTGTGCTACAGAATGACAAGAGTGTGCCGTGGGTACTTAAGAGTGTGAAAGGAGTGAGCAGGTGTATGCTAGGATGTCCAAGGTCCTGCTAGGGTGCGCAAAAGTGGACTAGTTTGCCCAAATGTATCATTGGTGAGCGAAGGGAGCCCTCCTGCTGCCCAGGAAAGGGCGAGTGGTGACCAGGTGATTGGTGATAATGCACACGAGCGTACTAGGGATGACAAAGACTACATTAGGTGATGGCAAGTGTGTGCGATGAGTACTCAGAATAACCAATAGAGTGGCAGGGTGCCCAAGTGTGAGCTGGCGGTGCACAAGTGTGGTCTATGTGTGTCCAGCAGTGCGCTTGGGGTGCCCAGTGCGTAATAGGAGTGCCAAAGGCTGTTCTGGAGAGCCAAACAGTGTACTTGGCAAGTGTGTACCACTGCGATGGGGTGAGCAAGAGTGTGCTAGGGGATGCAAGTGTCTGATAGGGTTGGCCAAGAGTGAGCTGAAGATGTCCAAATGAGTGCTTGTTGTGCCCATAGTGTGATGGTCTGGCCAAGACTGTGCTAAGAGTGAACAAGAATGTGATAGAGGATGGCAGCAGGTTCTAGGGCCCAAGCATGCAAAAGGGTTGCAGACGTGTGTCCTAGGATGATCAAGAGTGTGCCAGGTGATAGCAAGTGTGTGATATGAGTGACCAGATTCTGCTAGGGTTGTCCGAGTGTATATTAGGGGTGTGCAGAGTGCACTAGGGGTATTCAAGAGTGCACTAGGGGTGCAGGAGGTTAGGCTTGGGTTGCCAAATGTCTGCTTGTTGTGTCCATACTGTGCTCGTGTGCCAAAGAACATGATAGATTGTCCCCACGGGTGAGATATGGGATGACAGCTGAGTGAAAGGGGTGGCCAAACATGTGCTAGGGCTGCAGAAGTGTGTCCTAGCGGGCCTTAGAGTGTGCTAGGTGATGGCTCGTGTGCGATAGGGAGTACCGAGACTGTGCTAACATTGTCCACGTGTGTGCTAGGACGGACTAAGTGTGTAATAGGTGTGCCAAGGTGGGTGCTCAGTGAATCCAGTGTGTGATAGGGCTATCCGAGAGCGTGCTGGAGAATGACAAAAGTGTGCTACAATGTGCAGTAGGTGTGCCCAAGTGTCTACTGTGGTGCCCAAGTGTATTCTAGGGATGGTGCCCAAGGCGTGGTAGGGGTCCCCAGAGTGTAGTTAGGATGCCCAGAGTGAGCTAAGGATTCCCAGAGTGTGCTATCCAAGGCCAATCATGTGCTACGGGATGGGAATACTGAGCCATGGGTGCCCAAGTGTGTGATAGGGGTGCCCAACTGTGTGAAATTGGATGGCAATTGTGTGCGGAGGATGTGCAGATTGTGCAATGGGTTCCAAACCTGTAATTAGTGTGCCAAGTGTGTTCTAGGTGGATCTAGAAGTGGGCTATGAGTGCCCAAATGTGTATTTGGTTTGCCCAACGTGGGGAAGGTGTCCAAAACTGTACGAGCGGTGCCCAAGAGTGTACTGGACGTTCCGAAAAATCCACTAGGTGTGACAAGAGTCTGCTAGGTGATTATAAGTGTCTGCTAGGTGTGCTCAGAATATAATAGGTGTGCCTAAGGGTATAGCAAGTATGACGACGATCTTGTTGGGGGGTAAACAAATGTATATTAGGCATGCCATGCAGCGCGGTCGGGGTAAAATGAGCATGATAAGAGTGCTGAAGTGTGTTCTGATGTGCCCACAACAGTACTCGGGGATGGCAAGTATGTGGCAGTAGTTTCCAAGAGTTTGTTGTGGTGCACAAGATTGTGAAAGGGGACCGAGTGTGTAATAGATGAGACAAAGAGATCGCACAATGTGCCCAGACTATGCTCGGGTTGCCCATGAATGAGCTAGAGAATGACAAAAGTTTGCTACAGGTGCTCCGGAGTAGGCTAAGAGTGAGCAAGTGTGATCAGGGTACCAAAAGCATGCTAGGCCTGCCCCAGTGTTTGCTGCAGGTGACCAACTATCTACTAGTGGTGCCCAGAATGGATAAGTGTGCAGAGTAGAGTGAAAGGTGTGCCCAAGAATGACCTAAGTGTGCCCATGTTGTTCAAGAGAGTGAGAGGGTTGCCAAGTGTGCGTTTGAGTTGCCAAACGGGGAGCCTGGTGTGCTCAGTGTGTGTTAGGTGAATACAAGTGTGTTATAGGTGTGACTAGATTGTGAGAGCGTTGTTTTAGTGTATGATAGGGATGATCAAGAGTGTACAAGGGATGACCAAAAGTTGCTAGGGGTGACCAGTGTGCGATAGACGTGCCAAAGAGTGATCAGATTTCCCATAGTGTGCTAGGGCTGGCGAAGAGTGTGCTAGAGAATGACAAATGCGGGCTAAGCGTTGCCAATGGCGTTCTGGGATTGAGTAGTTGTGTGCCAGGTATGCCCAAGACTCTGCTAATAGTGACCAAACATCCGCTAGGGGTCGGCAAGTGTCTGCCAGAGCCATCCAAGAGTGGGATAGTTTTCCCAAATGTGTACATACAGTGCCCAGCGAGTGATAGGTGTTCCCAAAATGCACTAGGGCTGCCCACGAGTGTAGTAGAGGTGCCCAAGAGTGTGATAGAGGTGTTCAAGAGTGCACTTTGGGATGGCAACTGTGTGCTAGTGGAGCCCAGTGTGTGTAGGTGACAAAGAGCGTGCTCAGTTTTCCCAGAGTGTCCGAGGATTGTCCAGAGAGTACTGGAGAATGACAGGAGGGTTTTATAGGTGGCAAGTGTGTGTTATGAGTGAGCAAATGTGCGCATGATGTGGCCAAGAGCATGCTATGGGTGTCCGAGAGCTTATTACCGGCCCCCATGAGTGCGCTGGGTGATGCCAAGTATGTGCTAGATGTCCCCAAAGATGTGCTAGGGGTACCCAAAAGCGTGGTAGTAGTGCCCAATTATGCGATGTGGGTTGCCAATAGTGCAATAGGTGTTCCCAAAACTGTACTTGGTGATGGCAAGTGTGCACTAGGAGTGCCCTGAATGTTATAAGGTTGCTCAAGACCATGCTAGGCGTGCTGAAGTGTGTTCTAGGTGTGCCCGAGTGTGCTAGGTGTCCCCAAGAATGTGCTAGAGGTTAGAAAATAGTGACATGTGTGTCCACGGTGCACTGTTGTGCCCAACAGTGTTCTAGGGGTGCCCAAGTGTGTGATAGGAGTGCGCAGTGTGTGATAGGTGTGGTCAAACAGATGCGAGGAGATGGCAGTAGTGTGTTAGGGATGCCTAAGCGTGTGATAGTGTTGTAGAAATGCTTCTTATGGCTGCCCAAGAATATGCTAGATAAGGGCAAGAGTGTGATAGCAGCGATAGGGATGTTCAAGAGCGTTCTGGAGTGCAAAAAACTGTTCCTTGGTGTGCTCACGTGTTCGACAGATCCAAGGGGGTGCTTGGTGTACCCAGTGATTGTTAGGGGTGCCCAGGCGTGTACTAGATGAAGGCGAGTTCATGCTAGGAGTGCCCAGATAGTGCTGGGGTTTTTCAAGTCTGTGCTACGTGCCCCAAGAGTGTAGTAGGTGTTCTCAGAGTGTGATAGGGGTACATAGTGTGAACTGGAGGTGAAAAAGAGATTGCTCAGTGTGCCCAGAGTGTGCTAGGGCTGTCCAAGTGTGTGCTAAAGAATGACAGGATAGTGCCACGGGCACCCAAGTTTGTGCAACGAGTGAACAAGTGTGTGATATAGATGTTGAACGACGTCATTTTTGTGCCTAGTGTGTGTTTGGTGAAGACAAGTGTGCCCTATGAGTCCCCAGATTATGCTAGAGCTGTTCAAGTCTGTTATAAAGTTGCCCAGAGGGTGCTGATGCAGCCCAGTACGTGCTATACTTGACAAAGAGAATGTTCAGTGTGCCCAGAATGTTATTGGTGTGTCCAAGAGTGTCATACAGAATGACAAGAGTGTGATACGTGTGGCCAAGAGCTTTAAAGAGTGAGCACGTGTGTCATAAGTGTTCACAAGAATGCAATAGGGGTGGCCACGAGTTTGGTAGTAGTGCCCAAGAGGTGGAATGGTGATGGCAAGTGTGTGCTACGAGTGCCCACAATGTTCTAGGTTTGCCCAAGAGTGTGACAGGTGTGCCAGAAAGTGCTGTGGTGGGCCCAAGAGTGTACCTGGGGATTGCAAGAGTGTGCCAGTTGTATCAAAGAGTGTGATGAGGTGCACAGGAATGTGCTAGTTGAGTACAGTGTGTGATAGATGTGACAAACAGAGTGATCCGTGTGCCCAGATTCTGTGCTAGAGAAAGACAAGGGCGTGTTACAGGTGCCCAAGAGTGAGCTAGGATTGAGCAAATGTGTGATAGGGTTGCCCAAGAGCATGCTAGGGGTGCCTACGATCGTTCTAGGTGTTCCCAAGAGTGTTGTAGATGTCTCCAGAGAGTGCCGGTGTGCCTAAGTGTGTGTAAAGGTGATAGCAAGTGTGTGCCAGTAGTGCCCAGATAGTGCTAGGGTTGCTCAAGAGTGGGCGAGTTTGCCCAAATGGGTAGTTGGTGCGCGCAGAGTGTGAGAGGTGTACCCAAGAACGTGCTCGGGATGACCAAGAGTGTACTAAGGGTGCCCAAGACTGTACTAGGTGATGGCAAGTGTGTGCTAGGGTGCCCAGAATGATCTAGGTTTGTCCAAGGTGTAGTAGGTGAGCCTAAAGTGGTGAAAATGCGTGCCCAGGAGTGTACTAGGAGTGCCCAAGTGTGCATTTGGCATGTCCAAAGTGTTCCAGTAGTGTCCATATGCGTTGTGGTGTGGACAAGAGCCCAGTGCATGCTTGAGGTAACAAAGATAGTGCTGTGTGCACAGAGAGTGCTTGGGTTGTCCAAGAGTGTGTGCTAGAAAATGAGACGAGTGTGCTGCAGATGTGCAAGTGCATGAAACGAGTGGGCACGTGTCTGCTAGGGGTGCAAAGGAGCATTTAGGTGTGCCCAAGAGAGTTCAAGGTATGCGCAAATGACTAATAGGGGTGACCAAGTGCGTGCCAGCGTTGACCAAACATGTTCGTGTTTCACAGTGTCTGCAATGTGTGCTCGAGAGTGGGCGAGTTTGCCGAAATGTGTGTTCAGAGTTTCCAGAGTATGCTTGGAATGAGTAAGTGGGTATTTGAGGTACCCAAGAGCATGCTGGCGTGGTAGTGGCGGAGGGGGAGGGGTGGCCAAGAGTGTGCTAGGGGATGGCAGGAGTGTGACAAGTGTGCTCAAGATAATGATAGGAGAGTCCCAAATTGTGCTGAGGTTGCCCAGAACAGTTCTTCGGGTGCCCCAGAGTGTGCTCAGTGATGGCAAGTGTATGCTCAGTGTGTCCAGAATGTGATAGGGTTGCCCAACCGTGCGATACTGTGCCCAAGAGTGAACTAGGGGTGCCCAAGAGTTTAGTAGGTGAAGGCAAAGTGTGCCAGGAGTGCCCAGATTGTGCTAGATTGTTCAAGCGTGCGTTGGGGTGCCCAGAATGTGATCGTTCTGTCAGGAGCGTGATACAGAATGACAAGAGTGATCTACGTATGCCCAAGTGTGTGATAGGAGTGAGCACGTTTGTGTAGGTGTTCTCTAGAATTCGGTAAGAGTGCAAATGAGTTTGGTAGTGGTGCTCAAGAGTGTCAAGGAGGTGCCCAAGAGTGTTCTCAATTTGTCCAACAGTGTATTAGGTGATGGCAAGTAGGTGTGAGGAGTGACCACACTATTCTATGGTTACCCAAGCGTGTAATAGGTGTGCCAGAGTGTGCTGTTGCGTGCCCAAGAGTGTACTTGAGGATGGTAAGTGTGTACCAGTTGTGTTAAAGTGTTGCAGGGATTAACAACGGTGTGTTAGGGGAACACAGTGGCTGACAGATGCGCCGCACAGAGTGACCAGTGTGCCCTGAGTGTGCTGAGGTTGTCCAAGATTATGTGCTAGAGGAAGGCAATGGTGTGCTGCAAGTGTCCAAGAGTGTGATAGGAGTGAGCAAGTGTGTGATAGGCGTGCCCACGAACATGCTACAGGTGCCCACAATTGTTCTAGGTGTACCCAAGATTGTTCAGACGTGTCCAAGAGAGGCTGATGTGCCCAAGTGTGTTCATGGGTTGCCCAGGTGTGTTTTAAAGGTGGCCAAGGGGGGGGGGGCTAAGTGTGCCCAGGAGAGTGGCACGGGTGGCCAAGTGTGTGACAGGTGATGGAAAATGTGTGCTAGAAATGCCCAGATCGGGCTAGATTTGTTCAAGAGTGGGCTATAGGTGTACAAGTGTCCTATAATGGTGGCCAAGAGTGCACTAGGTTTGCCCAGAGAGGAATCGGGGTTCCCAAGTGTGTGAATAGGATGCCAAAAAGTGTGACTTGTGTGCCAAGGTGGGAGCAAGTGTTGCCCAAAAGTGTGCCGATCATGCCCAGATTGTTCTTGGTGTGCCCAGGAACGTTCCATGCGTCCATAAGAGTGAGCTACGGGAGGGCAGCAGTGTGATGATGGTGCTCAAGCATGTGCTAGAGTTGCAGAATTGAGTGTGCTAGGTGATGGTAAATGTCTGCTAAGAGTGCCCAGGTTGTACCTGCGTTGCCCATACGTGTGATAATAGTGTCCAAGTGTGTGCTGGCCATGCACAGAAGTATGCTAGGGGTGTTCTTTATACGCTAGAGGTGCCAAAGCGCGTGCTCAGTGCGTCTAGATTGTGATAGGGGTGCAGATGAATGTCCAAGGTGTGCTGAAGTGTGTTCTAAGTGTGCCCAAGAGTGTGCGAGGTGTTGGCAAACGTGTTCTCGGTGTATCCAAGAAAGTACTGGAGTGCCCAAAAATGTTCTCGGTGTGCCCAGTGTGTGATGGACGTACCAAGGAGAGAGCTCAGCTTCCCAAGAGTATGCGAGGACTGTCCAAGAGTCTGCTAGAGAATGATAGGTTTGTGCTACGGGTGCCCAAGGCTGCTAGGCATTATCAAGCATGTGCCAGGGGATAGCAAATGTGTGCTTGGGCGTACAATTGTCTGCTAATGCTTCCCAAGAGTGAATGGCTTTGCCCAAATGTGTGTTTCGAGTGCCCAGAGTCTGAGGCGTACCAAGAAGATTCTAGGGCTGCCCAAGAGTGCGGTAGAGGTGCCCAAGCGTATATTCTGGGTGTCCAAGTGTCGACTAGCATGCCCAAGAGTTTACTAGTGATGTCCAAGAGTGTGCTAGGTTGGGGTAGGAGTGTGCTAGGAATGCCCAGAATGTTCTAGGGTTACCCAACTGTGTGGTAGGGGCACCCGACCGCGTACTTGGGATGCCCAAGTGTGCATGAGTCGCGCCAAGATTATAATAGTTGTTCTGGTGTGCCCAAGAGCGGAATAGGGGATGGCAAGAGTATGTAGTTTCCAAATGCGTGCTGTGATGCACAAGAGTGTGCGACAGGAACCTTGTGTGTATTAGAGGTGACAAAGAGCGTGCTCAGTTCACCCAGAGTCTGCTAGGCTTGTCCAAGAGTGTGTTAGCGAATGAAAAGGGTGTTCTATCGGTGCCCAAGAGTGTACACGGAATGAGTAATTGTGTTCTGTTATGCCCAAAAGCATGCTATGGGTACCCAAGAGCATGCTAGGGGCGCCAAAAAGTATGCTACGTGATGGTAAGTTCGTTATAGGTGTGTCCAAGAATGTGATAGGGCTGCCCAACAGTTTGGTAGTTGCGACTGAGAGAGTGCCTAAGAGTGTGCCTAAGAGTTTACTAGGGGTGCCCAAGTCTATTTTCGGGATGGCAAGTGTGGGCGAGCAGGAGCCTGAATCTTCTCTGCTTGCCCATGAGAGTGGCAGGGGTGCCCAGAGTGAATAGGTCAGCTTAAGAGATTATTCGGGTATTGCAAGTGTGTGCCAATGCTGTCCAACAGCATGATAGTGGTGCCCAAGAGTGTTCTAGGTGAGCTCAAGAATTTTCTAGGTGTGCCCAAGTGTGTTGTAGTGGATGGTAAGAGTGTGCTAGGTATGTCCAACAGTGTGCTGGTGTGTCAAAAGTGGCTAGGGGTGTACTACCTGTACCAAAACATGTAGGAAGGGTGACCATGTGTGCGTTAGGGGTGATCAGAGTATGATACGGATGGCCAAACATGTGCTACGGGAGGGCTGGAGTGTGGAACGTTTGTCCAACAGAGTGCTGGTGTGCCCAAAAGTGTTCTTTGGGTGTCTAAGGGTGTGATTAATGTGCCCAAGCATGTTTCTGGGGTACCAAGTGGGTGCTCGGGGCGTTCAGGGAGCATTAGGTTTTCCAAACATGTGATTGGAGATGGCAGGAGTGTGTTAGGATATCCAAGTCATAGAGCACTGAAACAGGCCCTTCGGCTCACCGAGTCTGAGCCGACCAGCAACCAACCATTTATACTAATATTACATGAATCCCCCATTCCCTATCACATCCCCACCATTCTCCTACCACCTACCTCCACTAGGGGCAATTCACAATGGCCAATTTACTTATCAACCTGCAAGTCTTTGGGTGTGGGAGGAACCAGAGCACGCAACGGAAACCCTCGCAGTCACAGGGAGAACTTGCAAACTCCACACAGGCAGTACCCAGAACCAAAGCTGGGTCACTGGAGCTGAGAGGCAGTGGTGCTAACCACTGTGCCACCCCTGCGCGTGCAATGGTTGCCAACGTGGGGATAGGGTTGCCCACATTTGTGCTTGGTGTACCCGAAAAGGTGCTTTGGGTGCCCATGAGCGAGCTCGGGGATGGCAGCAGTGTGCTAGGGATGCCCAAACGTGTGATAGGGTTGCAGGCGTGTGTCCTAGGGGAGCCCAAGAGGGTGATACGTAATGAAAAGTGTGTGCTAAGAGAGTGCAGATAATGCTAGGCTTGCCCAGTCGTGTGATAGTGGTTTCCAGAAGTGTGATGGGGTGCAAAGAAACGTGATCGGGGTGTCCAGTGTATGTTAAAGGTGACAAAGAATGTGCTCAGTGTGCCCAGAGTATGCTTGGTGTAAAGAAGTATATCCTAGGTGTGTCCAACAGTGCTCTAAGTATGCCCAGGAATGTGATAGGAAATAGCAACTGTATAATAGGGTGAGCAAGAGTGTGCTGGAGTGCCCAAATGTGTACTCGGGGCACCCAAATGTGGATTCGAGATGCCCATGGGGTTGCTTGGTATGCCCAAATGTCTTAAGGGTGTCCAACTGTGTGCTAGGTGAAGGCAAATGTGTGATAGGTGTAACCAGATTGTGCTCAGGTTTTTCCGGTGTGTACTAGGGGTGCTCTGAGAGTGATAGAAGAGCCAAAGAGAGTGATCAAGTGCACAGAGTGTTATCAGTGTGCACATAGTGTGATACAGCAGAGCAAGAGTATACTGGAGAATAACAAGGGAGTGCTACGTGTGACTAAGAGGTTTCTAGGTGTGCGCTACTGAGTGCCAGGGGAGCCCAATGTATGATAGAGGCGTCAAAGTGCATGCTCTGTTTGTCCACAGCATGCTAGGGATGTCCAAGAGCACACTAGAAAATGAAAAGAGTATTCTTTTGGTGCCAGGATCGTGACAGGAGTGCCCAAATTTGGCGAAGCTCGTTCTAGGGTGTGATAGGGATGACCAAGAGTGTACTAGGGATGCCCAGAGTGTGCAAGGTGTGCCCAGTGTGTGAGAAAGGTACCACGGAGAGTGATCAGTTTTCCCAAAGCGAACTAGGGTGTCATACACTGTGATAGAAAAAGACACGAGTGTTCTACGGGTACCCAGGAGTGTGCTACGAGTGAGCAAGTGCGTGATAGGGGTGCCCAAGACTGTGATAAGGGTGACCAAACATGTGCTAGCCTGTCCGAGTGTCAGCTAGGGCTGCCCAGGTGTGCGTTACCTTGCCCAAATGAGTAATTGGAGTGCTAAGGGTGTGCTAAGTGAGTCCAGAATGGTGTTAGGTCTGCCAAAGAATGTGGTAGAGGCGGTCAAGTGTGTTATGGGAGTGGTCAAGAGTGTGCTAGGTGATGGAAAGTGTGTGGTAGGAGAGTCCAGATTGTGATAGGGCTGCCAAGTGTATGCTATGTGTGCGCAGAGTGTAATAGGCAGGCCCATGAGTGTGCTGGAGTGGCAATGAGTGTGTTGGGGGTATCCATGCGTGTGTTAGGGCTGGCCATGAGTATGCTAAGGGTGGCCAAGAGTGTACCAGGGGTGCCCAAGTGGGTGATAGCAGTGCCCAAGAGGATGATAGTTGTGCCCAATCATGTGCGAGGGGACAGAAAATGTGTGCGAAGGTGCCCAAGTGTGTGATAGGGGTGCGCAAGATAGTGCTAGTATTCACGCAATTATGTAATTGGTGTGACCAAGTGTGTACTAAGTGTGATCGAATGTGTGCCGGGGTGCCCAGAGTAGTATAGGGTGACTAGACATGTGCTGGAGATAGGCAGTAGTGTGCTAGGTTGTCAAGTGTGTGATGGGGTGTCGAAGAGTGGGATAGGGTGACTAAACATGTGTTCGAGACAGGCACTAGTCTGCTAGGTTGTCAAGTTTGTGATGGGGTGCCGATTATGTTTGCCCACATTTCTGTTTATTGTGCCCATACTGTGCTTATGTGCCCAGGAATTAGATAAGTGTGAGCCAAATTGAGATGTGGGATGGCAGCACAGTGATAGGAGTGCACATCATTTCTCGGGTTGCAGAAGAGTGTCCTAGGGGTGTCCAAAACGTGTGCTAGGTGATGGCACGTGTGTTAGGACTGCCCAGATAGGGCTGGGTTTGTCCAAGTGTGTGCTAGTGATGCACAAGTGTGTATTTGGGGATGGCAAGCGTGTGCTAGTTTTGTCCAAGAGTGTACTAGGGGTACCCAGAGTTTGCTTGGGGCGACCAGTGTGTCGCAGACGTGCCAAAGACTGTGCTCGGAGTGCACAGAATGTGCGTGATCTGTCCAAGATTGTGATTGAGAATGACAAGACTGTGCTATAGGTACCCAAGCGTGTAATAGGGGTGAGGAATTGTGTCCAGGGGGGACATAGACCATGTGAGAGGTGACTAAAAGTGTTCTCGGTGTGCACCAGTGTTTTCTAGCTGTGCCCAAGAGTGTGATTGATGATGGAAAGAGTGTAATAGGCGTGACCAAGAGTTCGCTGGGGTGCCCAGACGTGTTTTAGGTGTGCCGAAGTGTGTGATAGAGGTAGCCAAGGGGGTTATTGGAGTGCTGAGCGTGTGATAAGGTGCCCAGGTGTGTGCTAGGTGATGACAAGTGTGTGCTAAGAGTGCCCAGATTGTGCTAGGGCTGTTCAAGCGTATTCTAGGGGTGCCCAGGTGCATGCTACGTGTGCCAAATAGTCTACATGGGGCACCCCAGTGTGTCATAGGGATTCCCAAGTGTGCACTAGGTGATTGCAAGTGTGCTCATGTGTTCAAATGTCTACGAGGACTGCGTAAAAGTGGGCAAGTTTCTTCAAATGCGTGCTCAGAGAGCTCAGAGTGTGCTAGATCTGCCCAAGTTTGTGCTAGGACTACCCAAGTGTGTGATGGTGGGTGACCAAGGGCGTACTAGGTGTGCCCAAGACTGTGATATGTGATGGCAAGTGGTTACTAGGAGTGCCCAGGTCTGTGATGGGGGTGTAAGGAGCGCCCAGAATGTTCTAGTATTATCCCAGTACGATAGGTTTGCCCAGGTGTGTAATTGGGGAGCCCCAGAATGTGATGGAGTGCCCAGAGGTTGATAGGGGTGTTGGCGAATGTTCTGGGGTGCCCAAGAGTGTACGCGGGGATTGCAAGATTGTGCCAGTGGAGTCGAACAATGTGCTGGGGAGCACAGAGTGTGCTAATCGAGCCCAGTGTATGAAGGAGGTGCCAGCGAAGGTGCTCAGTGTGGCCAGAGTGTAGTAGAGGTGCCCAAGACTCTTTTAGCTGTGCCCAAGTGCGTTTTAGGGGTCTCCAAGGGTGTGCTAGGGGATGGCAAGTGTGTGCCAAGTGTATCCATGAGAGTTCTGGTGGGCCCAGAGTGCAGTAATTCTGCCCAAGTGTGTGCTGGGCGATGGCAAGTGTGTGATCGGAGGGCCCAGATTGTGATAGTGTTAGTCAAGAGCGTGCTATGGGTACCCATGTGTGTGCTAGAGGTACTGAGCGTGTGGTAGGGGTGCCCAATCATGTGCTATGTGATGACAGGTGTGTGATAGGGTATACCGGAGTGTACTAGTTGTGACTAGGTGTGTAATGGGGTGCCCAAATTTTTGTTTGTTGTGCCCGGAGTGTGCCCAAGAGTGCACTCGAGGCGCCCAAGAGTGAGCTGGGGGATGCCAGCAGTATGATAGACGTGCTCAAGCATGTGTTAGGGTTGCAGAAGTGTCTCCTAGTGGTGCTCAAGTGCGTGATAGGTGATAGCAAGTGCGTGATCAGAGTGAGTGACCAGATTGTGCTCGGGTTGTTCAAGCGAGTGCTCGAGTATGAAAACTGCTAGGGGTGCCCTTGAGCGTGATAGGGGTAACCAGGAGTGAACCAGTGGTGGCACTGTGCGGGAGGGGTGCCCAAGTGTGTGCTAGGGGTAAGCATGTGAGTGAAAAGTGTGCTTAAAGTGTGATAGGTGTGGTCAAACACATGTTGGGGGATGGCAGGAGTGTGCTACGGTTTCAATGTGTGGGCTCAGGGTGAGAAAGTGTTGGGTCGGGTGTCCCAAATGTGTGTTTGTGCCCAGAGAGCGCTCGGTGTGGCCAAGAAGGCGCCAATGGTGCCCAAGAGTGAGCTAAGGATGGCAGCAGTATGCTAGGGGTGCCCATGAATGTGCTGGGTTGCAGAGGTGTGCCCTTGGGGTGTCCAAATGTAGGGGTGTAAGGAGTGGTAAGTGAGTGATAGGACTGCCCAGATTGTGCAAGACTTGCTCAATTGTGTACTAGTGATTTCCAAGAATGTGAAAGGGGTTCGCAGGAGTATGGAAGGGCATGACCACGAGAGTGCTAGGTCTGCCCAAGTGCCAAGAGGTACAGAAGAGTGTGCTGAGTGGCCAAGTGTGTTCTGGGTGGCTAAGCGTATGCTGGGGTGGCCAAGTGTGTGTTCGGTCTGCCCAAGAGTTTGCTGGTTATGACAAGAGTGTTATAGGGATGCCCAAGTGTCATTTGAGGTACAAAAGAGTATGCTGGGGTGGCCAAGAGCGTGCTAGTGTATGGAAAGAGAGGGCCAGCGAAGCTCAGAGAGTAGCAGGGGTTGCCAGAGAGTGACAGGTGTGCCCAGAGTGCCCACGAGTGTGCTAGCGATGCCTAGAGCATGCTGGGTATAGCAAGAATGTACCAGGAGTGGCCAAGCGTGAGCTAGGAGTTCCCAAGTGTGTGATAGGGATGCTAGGGATGTCCAAAAGTGTCTCATGGCTTGGCAACAGTCTGCTAGAGGTGTCCAGAATGCCCTAATGATGGCCAAGTGTTTGCAAGGGATGACAAAGAGTGTGAGAGGGTGCCCACGAGAGTGCGATGGTTGCCCAAAAGAGTGATAGGAGTTCCCAAATGTGTTCTCCGGCTGCCAGGGGTCATCTAGGGGATTCCCAAGAGTGTGATAAGTGTGCCCAAGCATGTGTTAGCCGTGCTCTAGTATATGCTAAGTGTGCCCAAGTAGGTTCGATGGATTCCCAGAGTGTGATAGGAAATGGTAAGCATATGATGGTTGTGCCGTAGAGTGTGCTTGGGGATGGGAAGCATGTGCTAACGGAACCCAAGTGTGTGCTAAGTGTGCCAAACGATGTGCTACAGATGCCCAAGAGTGTGCTCGGGAAAAGAAGAGTATACCAGGATTTCCCATGAGAGTGCTAAGGGTGCCCAAGATTGTGTCAGGGGATGGCAAGAACGTTTAGGAGGTTCCCAGCATGCAATAGTGGAGCCCAAGAGCGTGAGAGGAGTGCCCAAGTGCGTGATACAGCTGCCCAGCGTGTGCTCGGGCATGGCAGGAATGACCTGACCATGACCAAGGGTGCCCAAGTGTATGCTAAGTGTGCCCACGTGCTGGCCATGAGATGGAAAGAGGGTGCTTAGAGTAACCAAGGGCGTCATAGGGGATGGTAAGAGTGTGTCAGTGGTGCTCAAGAGCATGCCAGGTGGGGTGCCCAACGGTGTGCCAGGATTCTCAAGTGTGATAGCGAATGTCAAGAGTGTAACAGGTGTTCTTAAGCATGTGATGGGGGATGGTAATAATGTGCAAGGAATGGCAAGAATGTCCTCGAGGGTACCCAAGAGTAGGATAGTGGTGTCCAAGAGAGTGCTTGTGGTGCCCAAGTCTGTTCGAGGGGTGCCCAAGCATCTACTAAGAGTGTCCAAGAGTGTGACATGGGCAAGAGCGTGAGCAAGAGAGTGTGAGGGGTGGATAAGAGAGTGCTACGGTTGTGCCAGTGTGATATCTGTGCCCAAGAGTGTAATAGGAGTGCCCAAGATTGGGATCGGAGTGTCAAAATGTATTCATGGGGTTCCCAGCAGTGTTCCAGAGGTGCCCAAGCATGTGCTAGGGTGCGGAAAGAGTGTGCATGGGGATGGCAAAAGTATTGTCCGTGTGCCGAACAGAGTGATAGACGTGACATAGAGAGTACTAGGTATGTCCAAGTGTATGTCCGGGATGTCCAAGAGTGTGATTATGTACTCAAGAGTGTGATAGGGTCTGGCAAGAGGGTGACAGTGGGGGCCAAGAGGGTGCCATGGTGCCCTAGTATGCTAGGAAATGGCAATAGTTAGCTAGAGGTGCCCAAGAGAGTAATAGGTGGTAAGAAATGTGCCAGAAGTGCACAAGAAAGGGAAAGGTGTTCCCAAGAGTATGTTCGGGGATGGCAAGTCTGCATTAGGGGTGCTCAAGTGTGTGTCAGGTGGTGGGAATATTGTACATGAAGTTCCCCGATATTCCGAGGGGTACTCAAGAGAATGCAGCGTGGCTAACTCTTGCCATTTCTGCACATACTAGGGCACCCTGGCACCCACTTGGCCCCCACTGTCACCCTCCTGCCGTACCATATCACACTCTTGAGTACCCAATCACAATCTTGGAAATCTCTGACATGTACTTGTACATATCTAGCAATCTCTTCGCCACACCTATCACTTTGTTCAGTACATGGACAACACTCCTGCCAATAGTGTGCTGTGGGTATCCAAGAGCGTATTTCGTGAGCTCAAGGGTGTGGTCAGAGAAGGTGAGTGTATGCTAGGGATATTCAAGACTGAGGAGGGATGGGAAGAATATGATAGTGGATTGCAAGTGGTATTAGATGTGCCCTAGTGTGTGGTACGGGTGCCCAGGAGTGTGATAAGGTTAAACAAGAGTGTGCTGGGGAATGGCAAGAGAGTGCTCGGGGGTGCACAAGATAGTGATGGGGGAGGAAAGAGTTTGCTAGGGGCACCTAAACGTGTGAAAGCTGTGCCCAAGAGTTGCTAGGAGTGCTCAAGGATGTGCGTGGGGATGTCAAGACTGTGCAAGAGGATGGCAAGAGTGTGACTAAGAGTGTGATAGGGCTAACGAGGAGTGTGATAGTTGTGTCCAAGTGTTTGTCAGGATGTCCAAGAGTTTAATAGGTTATTGCAAGAGTGCGATAGAGTATGGCAAGAACGAGAGGTGCAAAGAGTGTGCCAGGGTGTTTGTTGGGAAATGGCAAGAGTTTTCTAGGGGTGCCCAAGAGTGTGCCCATGGATCATGACCCCACCACCGAACATCAAGCCACTGTCCACAGGACTGTCGCTGACATCAACTCCTCCAGAGATCTTCCCTCTACAGCTTCCAACCTCATAGTTCCACAACCCCGGACAGCCCGCCTCTCCCTCCTTCCTAAAATCCACTAACGGGACTGTTCTGGCAGGCTCATCGTTTCAGCCTGTTCCCGAACCACTGAACCTATTTCTTCCTATCTTGACTCCGGTGGTCCAATATCTTCCCACCTATATTTGTGACTCTTCTGATGCCTTGCATCCTTTTGGCAATATCCAGTTTTGCTGGCCCTAATGTCCTCCTCTTCACTCTGGACGTCCAATCTCTCCACATCTCCATGTCCCACCAGGGCGTTTTCCGGGCTCTCTGCTTCTTCCTTGAACAGAGACCCAACCAGTCCACATCCACCACCACCCTCCTCTGCCTGCCTGAACTTGTTGTTACATTGAACAACTTCTCCTTCAACTCCACTCACTTCTTTCAAGTAAAAGGTGTTGCTATGGTATTCACATAAGTCCTTGTTATGTCTGTCTTTTTGTGGGATATGTCGAACAATCCTTGTTCCGGTCCTACTCTGGACCCGTCTCCCAACCCTTTTTCCAGTACATTGATGACTGTATCAGTGCCGTTTCCTGCTCCCGCCCCGAACTGGAAAAATTTATCAGCTTTGCTTCCAATCTCCACCCTTATCTCACCCTTTATGTGGTCTATCTCCGACACTTCCCTTCCTCGACTTCCCTGTCTTCCATCTATGGGGATAGCCTGTCCACTAGTATTCATTATAAGACTACCGACTCCCACAGCTACCTCGACTACACTTTTTCATACCCTGCCTCCTGTAAGGACACCATTCCATTCTCCCAGTTTCTCCATCTCCGTCGCATCTGTTCTGATGAAAACTTCCACGATAGCACCTCTGATATATCTTCATTTTTCCTCAACCGAGGATTTCTCCCCACTGTGGTTGACAGGGCTCTTAACCGAGTCCTGTCCATTTCAACACAATTCTGCCCTCACCCCTTCCCCTCCCTCCTGGAACGGCGATCGGATTCCCTTGGCCTCACATTCCACCCCACCAGCTTTCACGTCCAATGGAACACTCTCTACATTTCTGCCACCTCCATCGTGATGCCACTACCAAACACATCTTCTCTACCCTTCAACTATCAGCATTCAGAAGGCATCATTCCCTCCGCGGCACCCTGGTCCACTCCTCCTTATTCCCGACACCTCGTTCCCTTCCCATAGCACCTTCCCATGCAATCGCAGGAGGTGTAATATCTGCTTTTTCCCTCCTTTCTCCTCACTATCCAAGGCCCCAAACACTCCTTCCAAGTAAAGCAGCGATTTACTTTTACTTCTTTCAATTTACTTTATTCGCTGCTCACAATGCGGTCTCCTTTGCACTGGAGAGACCAAACGCAAATTGGGTGACCGCTTTGCTGAACGCCTCCGTTCAGTCTGAAAACATAATCCAGAGCTTCCAGTTGCCTGCCATTTCGACACACAACCCCGCTTCCATGCCAACATTTCTGTCTTTTGCCTGCTGCAGTGTTCCAGTGACCATCAACACAAACTCGAGGAGCAGCACCTGATCTTTCGATTAGGCACTATACAGGCTTACAGACTGAACATTGAGTTCAATAACTTCAGAGCATGACTGGCCTTTTCTACCATTTTACTTTTTACCATGTGCCCGCTTTTCATGTTGTCAGAGCTACTCATTATTCTGCTATTAACACGCTCCCTGGACTAATGGTTTGTCTTTCACTGCAAGCATCAACACACTCTGTGCCGTTGTCCCAGGACAGCTTTGTTACTTAATTTCTCATGCCTTATCAAACATCTTCCCATTTGTTCTCTCCCCACCCCCTCCCCTTCACTTGTTTAAAACCTAATTCTTTTCTATCGTTTCCCACTTCTGCTGAAAGATCACAGACCTGAAACGTTAACTATGTTTCTCTCTTCACAGATGCTTCCAGACCGGCTGAGTATTCCCAGCACTTTTGATTTTTGTTTCAGATTTCCACCATCTGCAGTATTTTGCTTTTATCTCCCTTGTCTCTTCCGGTGCTCTTTGTTAAGAATGCTAAGCACAGCCTCCCATACTTTACCAGGTCAAGATATTAAATACCATCTCCCTCGTCTCGGCCAGTGTTACCGGGCCAGGATATGAAACAGCACCCCACTTGTCTCAGTCACAGTTACCAGGTCAGGATATTAAACACCATCTCACTTGTCTCAGTCAGTGTTACCGGGTCACAATATTAAATATCATCTCACTTTTCTCGGTCAGTTTTACCGGGTCAGGATATACACACTGTCTCCCTTGTCTCGGGCGGTGTTATTGGGTCAAAAAATTAAGCACAGTCTCCCTTGTCTTGGTTGGTGTTGCAAGGTTACGATATTAAACACTGTCTTCCTTCTCTCAATCAGTGTTACAGGGTCAGGATATTAAACATCGTATCCATTGCCTCGCTCGGTGTTACCAGATCAACATTTTAAAGACTGTCTCTATTGTCTCAGTCGTTGATCCCGGGTCATGCTATTAAACTAGAATGGCAGGGGAACGGGAATCTGAGCAGGGATACAGAGGATAGGGAAACAAGGATAGAAATGAAAGAGAAAAAGGTAAGAAGCAAAAGTGGAATGCAGAGAAAACAAGCGCAAACAACAAATTGGCCCATCCTGCAAAATAAAGCTAAGATGTTAAAAAAGACAAGTCTAAAGGCATTGTGCCTTAATGCGCGTAACATTCGCAATAAGGTAGATGAATTAACATTGCAAATACATATAAATGGTTATGATATAGTAGAGATCACAGAGGCATGGCTGCACGGTGACCAAGGATGGGAACTGAATATCCAGGGGTGCTCAATATTTAGGAAGGACAGGCAGAAAGTGAAAGTAGGAGCGGTAGCGTCCTTAGTTAAGGAGGAAATCAATGCAATAGTGAGGAAGGACATTGGCTCGGAAACCCATGATGCCGAATCTGTATGGGTAGAGCTAAGAAGCATCAAGAGGCAGAAAACGTTTCTGGGGGTTGTCTATCGGCCCCAAAGAGTGGTGTAGATGTAAGCAATGGCAGTAAATAGGAAATTAGAGATGCATGCAATAAGGTTACAACAGTAATCATGGGTGACTTGAATCTACATATAGATTGGTCAAACCAAATTAACAATAATACTGTGGAGGTGGATTTCCTGGTGTGTGTACGTGACGATTTTAGAAAGAATAAACAGGATTGGGCAAAGTCAGCATGGGTTTATGAAAGGGAAGCCATGCTTAACAAATGGACTGGCATTTATTGAGGATGTAACTGGTAGATTAGATAAGGTGGTGGGTGAGTGCGGGGAGGTTGGAATTTGAGCTGTGAGGAGGAAGAAAAGTGGCTCCAATGTGATTTGGACAAGTTGGGAGAGTGGAAAAATGCATGAAAAGTGCAGTATCACGCAGATAAATGCGAGGTTATCCACTTTGGTTTTAAAAACAGAACAGCAAATTATTGACTGAAAGGTGACAGATTTGGAAAGGAGGAGGTGCAACGAGACTTGTGTGCCTATGTACACCAGTCGCTGAAAGCAACTGTTCAGGTGCAGCAAGCAATTAGTGAGGTGAATGGTATGTTGGCCTTCATTGCAAGAGGATTTGAGTACAGGGGCAAGTATTTTCTATTGCAGTTATTCCGCACCATGGTGAGATGACATCTGGAGTGCAGTTTTGGTTTCCTTATCTGAGGAAGGATGTTCTTGCCATGGAGGCAGTGCTAAGAAGATATGCTAGGCTGATTCCTGGGATAGCAGGATTGACGTATGAGGAGAGATTGGGTCGACCAGGCTTATATTTGCTAGAGTTTGGAAGAATGAGAGCGGATCTCATAGAAACCTATAAAAATCTAAGAGGATTAGACATACAAGATGGATGTCCGTGATGGCTGGGGAGTCCAGAACCAGGGGTAAGAGTCTCAGAATACGGGTATGCCATTTAGATCCGAGGTAAGGAGAAATTTCCTCACTCAGAAGGTGGTGAACCTATGGAATTCTCTATCACAGAAGGCAGTGGAGGCCAAATATATTCAAGAAGGGGATAGATGCATTTATTAATGCCAAAGGTATCAAAGGATATGGGGAGAAACCAGGAACAGGGTATTGAATTAGACGATCAGCCATGATCTCTTTTGAATGCTGGACCAGGCCCGAAGGGCCAAATGGCCTACTCCTGATCGTATTTTCTATGTTTCTATGTTTAAGCATCGTCTAGCTTGTATCAGTCAATGTTAGTGCGTTAGGTTTCTAAACACTGTCTCCCTTGTCTCGTTCGGTGTTACTGAGCCTGGACAGTAAACACCATCTCGCGTGCCTCAGTCAGTGTTATAGGGTCAAGAGATTAAACACCTTCTCCCTTGTCTCAGTCAGTGTTAGACGTCAGGATAGTAAACACCTTCTCCACATCTCACTCAGCATTACCGGATCAGGAGATAAAGCACTGTCTTCTTTGTCTCGTATTACCAGGTCAAAATATGAAACGAGGTCTCCCTTGCCTCGGCGTGGTTACTGGGCCAGGAGCGTAAACACCGTCTCGCTTTCTTGGTCGGTGTTGCCGGGTTCGGATATTATACACCATCTCCCTTAACTCGGGTGGTGTTAGCTGGACAGGCGATTCAGCACCGTGTGCCTTCCTGTGCGTCCGGGTCATAATATGTAACTCCATCTCCCTTGTCTCACTCTGAGTTCTTGCGGCAAGTTATCAAACACAGTCTGCCTTCTCTCACTCTGAATTACTGGGTCAGGATCCTAATACTGTCCCCCTTTTCTTGGTCAGTGTTCCCGGATCAGGATATTAAACACCATCTCCCACGTCTCAATCAGCATTACAGGTTCAGGAAATAAAACAACATCTCCTTTGTCTCGGTTGGTGTCACCCGACAAAACATTAAACACGGTTTCCCTTGTCTTGGTGGTGTTATCAGGTCAGCATAGATACCAGTCTCTCCCTTGTCTTGATCAGTGTTACTGCATCAGGAGAGTCAATACTTGTTACTTCCTGTGTTCCCGTGTCATGATATTTAACACTGTCTCCCGTGTCTCGGTCCGTGTTACTGGGTCAGGATATTAAACATCATCTCCCTGAACTCGGTCGGCGTATCTGGGTCAAGATCTTAAACACAGTCTACATTCTCTCGGTCGGTATTGCCGGGTCAGAATATATCTCACCACCTTCTTTGTCTCGGTCGGTGTTTATAGGTCAGGACATTAAACACTGCCCCCAATCCCCCGCCCCCTCGTCTCGCTCGATGTTGATGGTTCAGGAGAGTGAACAGCGCCTGCTTGTCTTGGTCGGTGTTACTAGATCCTGAAAGTCAACAGCGACTCCCCGGTCTCATCCAGTGCACCAGGTCAGGATATGGAACACAGTCTCCCTTGTTTCATTCGGTGTCACTCGGTCAGAATAGAGACACCTTGTCTTGGTTGGTGTAACTGGCTGACGATATTTAACCGTATTTCCTTTGTCTCTGTCATTGCTACCGAGTCAGGATATTAAACACCATCTCCCTTGTTTCGATTGATGTTATCCAGTCAGGATATCGCACAATGTCTCCTTTCGCTCGCTCGATTTTACCGGGTCAGCTTGTTAAACAGCATCTTTCTTGTCTTGCTCGGTATTACTGGTTCAGCAAATGAGACAACGTCTCCCTTTTCTCGATATGTGCACACAATAAAGCACTCCCAGGGCAGGTACAGCCTGAGTATTTGAAGGGGCTGCTCCTCAAGTTGTGGCTGCACTTCAGTCCCATGCTCCTGATCTTTGGGCACCCGGTGCGGAGGGGCATGGGGCGGGAGGAGGATCTCCTCGTCGGTCTGATCCTGGGCCTGGCCAAGGTGGCAATTCACATGTCCAGGCTGCGTGCCGTCAGGGGGTCCGTCCTCCCCGATTGCCTGCCCCTCTTCCGGGTTTACGTTCGCGCCCAGGTGTCCCTGGATCGGGAGCATGCGGTGTCTGCCGTTACGCTTGGGGCCTTCCATGACCGGTGGGCACCGCAGGGCTGGAGTGTATTGTCGACGCCGAGAATGGCATTTTAAATTGATGTTTTTGTTTATTTATCTGTTTTTAATAAACTTATTTTTAAGATGTAAATATGTCTATAAAGGGGGCCTGAGAAAACGAAAAAGAAAACGTGGGTTAGATACAGAGTAAAGCTCCCTCTGCACTGTCCCCATCAAACACTCCCAGGACAGGTACAGTACTGGGATTGGCTGGGCAATTTGGGAAGCACTTCCTGCCTGCAATCAGGGGGAGCAGCTGCACCTGTGTTGCTGCAACTGCAACTGGAGTGGAGTAACTGGAGAGGAGACAGCAGAGTGGAGTTACTGCAAAGAGGTGACTGTAGAGTGGAGACAGCTGCATTTATTGTGTAACTGTTGTAATTTATTCAAAGACAAAGGAGAACTGTATGTCATTTTGGAGAGGTGGGTTTTGGAGCACCAGAGAACTGTTTGTTGTTTGGACTGGTGGGGGAGTGAGCAGGCACCGGAAGATCCAGGGGTGGGGCTGCCAAATTCTGTAGGGAGCCCCTGTATTTTCGCTTGTGTGACAGAAAAAAAAGTCACACAATGAATCAGCGTCCCTCTTGTCTCGGTCAGTGTTGCTTGGTCAGGATATTAAACACCATTTACATTTTCTCCACTGTTGTTACCTGGTCAGGGTATGAAACACCGCCTGCCTTGTCTTGGTCAGTGTTACTTGCTTAAGATATTAAACAGCGTTTCCCTTGTCTTTTTCGGTGTGATCGATTCAGGATTTTAAGCACCGCCCCTATGCCTCAGTCAGTATTCATGGGTCAGTATATTGAACACCATCTCCCTTGTCTGGATCAGTGTTACTGGGTCAGCCTATTAAACTCCTTTGTCTTGGTTCTTGTAACGTGCAGATATTAAACACAGTCTGTCTTATTTATTATATGAAACACAGTCTGTCTTGTCTCAGTCACAGTTACCAGATCAGGATGTTAAACACCATCTCCCATGTCTAGGCCAGTTTTACTGACTCAGGATATTCAACATTGGCTCAGTAGGTGTTACCAGGTCCAGATATTAAGCATCTTCTTCCACGTTTCACTTGACACTACCAGGTCAGGATATTAAACGCCTTGTCCTTTGCCTCAATCGGTATTGCTGAGTCAAAATATTAAACACCGTTTCCATTGTCTCAGTCAGTGTTTTCGTGTGAGGATAGAAACACAATCTCCCAGAACTCACTTGGTGAAACTCGCTCTCTATATTCAACAGTGTCTACCTTCTCCTGGTCGTTGTTACATCGTCAGGACATTAAACACCATCGTTCTTGTCTCGATCAATGTTACCATCTCAGGGTATTACACAGTCTTTCCCTTGTCTCGGTTAGTGTTACCCGATCAAGATATTAAACACCGCTTACATTTTATCGCTCAGCTTTACCAGTTCAGGTGATAAAACAGCATCCCCCCCTTGCCTCATGTTCCATGAACGATTCAAAAATTCGACACTGTCTCCCTTGTCTTACTCGATGTTAGCACGTCAGGATATAAATCAGCATCTCCCTTGTCTTGGTCAGTTTTACTGGGCCAGGATATTAAACACCATCTCCCTTGTCGCAGTTGGCAATAAAGGCTTCGCATATTAAACACTGTTTTGCGTGTGTTGGTTGGTGTTGCTAGGTCAGGATATTTAGCAGTGTATCCTTTATCTCGGTGAGCCTTGCTGGGTCAGGATATTTCACACTTTCGACCTTCTCTCTGTCAATGTTTCTCAGTCACGCTCGGTGACAACGGGTCAGGATATTAAACACCCTCTCCCTTATCTCTTCCGGTGTTACCTGGTCAGGATTTTAAACACTGCCCCCTTGTCATGGTCGGTGTTTAAGGGTCACAATTCTAAACACTGCCTCCCCTGTCCCAGTCATTGTTACCGTGTGAGCATATTAATCATCGTCTCCCTTTTGTTTTAACTCTGTATCTTACCCCGTTTTTTTAATAAGGTGGCCGTTATACCCCAGGCACCTTTTATATATTTTATGTCGAGGGGGCCTTTATTCCTCAGGTTTCCTTCATATAGATATTCATATTTTTAAAATAGCTTTTTTTTAAAACAGATAAATAAACAAAAAACTCAAATTAAAATGCCATTCTCAGCGTCGATGAAGCACTCCAGTCCCTGCAGTGCCCACCGGTCGCGGAAGGTCTCAAGCATACTGGCGGACACCGCATGCTCCCTATCCAGGGACACCCAGGTGCGAAGGTAACAGCGGAAGAGGGCAGGCAATTGGGGAGGACGGTGCCCCCGACGGCCCGCAGCCTGTACCTGTGAATTGCCACCTTGGCCAGGCCCAAGAGCAGAACGACGAGGAGTTCCTCCTCCCGGCCCATGCCCTTCCACACCGGGTGCCCAAAGATCTGGAGCGTGGGACTGACGTGCAGCCAGAACTTGAGGAGCAGACACTTCAAATACTCAAAGAGGGGCTGCAACCTCGCATACTCCAGATATATGTGAAACACGGACTCGTCCGGGCTGCAGAAAGTACAGGAGGCCTGGGAGGCCGTGAACCTCCTTAAAAGTCTAATGCACGGGACTGCCCTGTGCAACACCCTCCACCCCAGGTCCCCGATGTAAAGGGGGAAGACTCCCGCGTAGAGACACCTCCATCGGGGATTCCCCTCGCCGCCAGATGGCAACGCGGACCGCCAGGGTGCGTCTGGGCAGCTGGTGAGGGCGAGGAAGTGGAGAGTGTGCAGGAGCAGTCCGGACAGGAAACACCTCCACGCCGAATGGAGTGGCACAGAGGGCATTTCAGAGAGGCGGCTCGGGTTGTGCGGGTCCAGCTCCCGAGGAGGTTTTCGGGGCCGGATGAGCACTACCAGCCAAGCGAGGGTCAGCTCGGCCGGGAGCGTCCACTCTTCCGAGCCCCCTCGTCACCCGCAGTGAGCGGCGTCTCGGGGGCTTTGGCTACTCCTCTGCCTGCCGGTTCATCACCGGAGTCGGCCGCCCGTACAGCCGAGGCACTTTCCTCCACCGGCGGGGGAGCACCCTGACTGGAGGCGACCATGTTCCAGACTCGGAATAGATCCCGGTAAAAGACCGGCAACTCCCTCAGAGAGGCGCAGCTAATGGTCTCCGCCGGGAGCTGTGTGTCATTTTGAAGGCAGTGACACTGGAGGAAAAAACATCGCCAGCACACACCATCTGGGAGGACGCTCGACATGCAGGTATCTCTGCAGATTCCGAAGGCATAGAGTCACAGCCTGGGAGCGGATGCACACCAGCGACTGGCTGCGCTACTCGATTGGGAGACTCAGGACCACGGCAGAGATCCAGTGTTTCTTCTTGCCCCAGAACAAATCGACAAGTTTCTTCTGGATCTTGGTGGCGAATGCGGGGGGCAGGGCCAAAGTGACCAACCGGTACCACAGCATGGAGGCCACCAGTTGGTTTACGACCAGCGCTCGGCCCCTGTAGGAAAGAACTCGGAGCAGTCCTGTGCAGCGCCCCAGCCGAGCGGTAACTTACACCTAGAACTCATGCCAGTTTGCCGGTAGGCTTCCTCAGTGGGGCTAAGGTGGACTCGCAGATAGAGGAGGATCGTGCTATCCACGCAAAAGGTGTCAACTCCTCTGGCAGGGAGTCCACCCGCCATTGGCCCACCAGGAGCTCGGAGCATATCTCCCAATTGATCCTCGTGGAGGACACGGCAGAAAAGGTCTGCTGGCAGTCACGGATCCTCCGCAAGTCAACGGGATCTTTGACCACGAGCAACACATCATCGGCGTAAGTCGTGCGGATGACCCGCATGGCCGGCTCGCGCAGAGCCAATCTCATCATCCTCCTGCGAAGCAGGAGGCCGTCCACGCAGATGGTGTACAGTTGGCCGGACATGGGGCATCCATGACGCACTCCTCTCCCAAAGCGAAGGGGCGCCGTCAAGGACCTGTTAACCTTGACCAGACACTCTGCAGCGGCGTATAAAAGACGGACCCAGGCCACGAAATGCAGCCCGACACCGAAACCGCGCAGAATCCCGAAAAGTTTTTCGTGATCCACCCTGTCGAACGCCTTCTCCTGATCAGGGGAGAGAAAGGCGACCAACATATCGTCTCCCTTGTTGCAGTCGGCATTGGCAGATTAGGATGGTAAACACCGTCTTCCTTGTTTCAGTCATTGATACTGGGTCAGGATATAAACCTTCTTCTCCATTCTCTCGTTTACTATGATTGGGTCAGAATATAAAACACCATCTCCATGGCTTCGGTTGGCATTGCTCGGTCAGGATATTAAATACAGTGTTGTTTTTCTCAGTCGTTGTTCCGGATCAGGAAAGTAAACATTTCTCCCTTCTCTTGGTCGGTGTTAACGGGTCAGGATATGAAACGCCATCTCCCTTGTCCTGGTCCATATTACAGTTCAGGCTATTAAACACTGTTTTCCTCGTTTTGGTCAGCGTTACCAGCTCAGAATATAAAACTGCTTCCCTTTTCTAGGTCCCTTTTACCAGGTACGAATAGAATACCTCAGTGCCCTTGTGTTAACAGTAACACCGGGACAGGATATTGAACATCGTCTGCATTGTCATGGACAGTGTCACCAGTTCAGGATATTAAACGCTGTTTTCATCGTCTTGGTCAGCGTTACCAGCTCAGAATACAAAATCCCATTCCTCTTGTCTTGGTCGATGTTGCCAGTTCAGCGTATTTAATGCATGCTGCCTTTTCTCGGTTTGTGTGACTGAGTCTTGATATTAAACACCATCTTTATTGTCTCAGTCGGGTATTAGCAGGTCAGCATTATCCAGACTGACAATGTTAATATCTATGGGTGTTCCAGTCTGACAATGTGAAGATCTGTCGCTTTTCCATTCCGACAAAGTGAAGATCTGTGGGTTATCCAGTCTGACAATGTTAATATCGGTGGTTTATATAGTCTGACACTGTTAACAGCTGTAGTTTATCCAGTCTGACAATGTTAAAATGTGTGGTTTATGCAGTCGGACTGACACTGTTAAAATGTGTGGTTTACCCAGTGTAAGAATGTAAATATCTGTGGTTCATCCAGTCTGACCATGTTAATTTCTGTGGTTTATCGAGTCTGCCAATGTTAATATGTGTGCTTTATCCAGCTTGGCAGTGTTAATATCTCGGGGTTATCCAGTCTGGCACGGTTAATATCTGTTGCTTTTGCAGCCTAACACTATTAATATCTGTGGATTATCCAGTCCGAGAATGTTGATATCTGGGGTTTATCCAGTATGACGATGTTGATATCTGTGTCTTTTCTCGTGTGAAACTGTTAATATCTGTGGTTTATCCAGTCTGACAATGCTAATAACTGTGTGTTTTCCAGTCCGACAATGTTGATATTTGTGGTTTATCCAGTGTGACAATGTTAATATCTGTGCTTTATCCAGTTTGCCAGTGTTAATATCTGGGGGATTTCCAGTCTGACCCTGTTAGTATTTGTGGGTTTTCCAGTCTGACAATGTTAATATCTGTGCTTTATCCAGCGTGGCAGTGTTAATATCTCGCTGTTAACCAGTCTGGCACGGTTAATATCTGTTGCTTTTGCAGCCTGGCACTATTAATATCTGCGGTTTATCCAGTCCGAGAATGTTGATATCTGGGGTTTATCCAGTATGACCATGTTGATATCTGTGTCTTTTCTCATGTGAAACTGTTAATATCTGTGGTTTATCCAGTCTGACAATGCTAATAACTGTGGGTTTTCCAGTCTGACAATGTTAATATCTGTGGTTTGTCCAGTGTGACAATGTTAATATCTGTGGTTTGTCCAATGTGACAATGTTAATATCTGTGGTTTATCCAGTCTGACAATGTTAATATCTGTGGTTTGTCCAGTCTGACAATGCTAATATCTGTGGTTTGTCCAGTGTGACAATGTTAATATCTGTGGTTTGTCCAGTGTGACAATGTTAATATCTGTGGTTTATCCAGTCTGACAATGTTAATATCTGTGGTTTGTCCAGTCTGACAATGCTAATATCTGTGGTTTGTCCAGTCTGACAATGTTAATATCTGTGGTTTATCCAGTGTGACAATGTTAATATCTGTGGTTTGTCCAGTCTGACAATGCTAATATCTGTGGTTTGTCCAGTGTGACAATGTTAATATCTGGGGGTTTTCCGGTCTGACACAGTTAATATCTGCTGCTTTTGCAGTCTGACACTGTTAATATCTGTGGATTATCCAGTCTGACAATGATAATATCTGTGGGTTATCCACTGTGACGATGTTAATATCTGTGGGTTTTCCAGTCTGACAATGTCAATATCTCTGGTTTATCCAGTGTGACAATGTTAATATCTGGGGGTTTTCCGGTCTGACACAGTTAATATCTGCTGCTTTTGCAGTCTGACACTGTTAATATCTGTGGATTATCCAGTCTGACAATGATAATATCTGTGGGTTATCCGCTGTGATGATGTTAATATCTGTGGGTTTTCCAGTCTGACAATGTCAATATCTGTGGTTTATCCAGTCTCATAATGTTAATATCTGTGGGTTTTCAAGTCTGACAATGTTAATATCTGTGGTTTATCCAGTCTGAAACTGTTAATATTTGTGGTTTATCCACCCTGTTACTGTTAATTTCTTTGAGTTATCCAGTCTGACAATGTTAATATCTGAGTGTTTTCAGATCTGACAATGCTGATATCCGTGGTTTATCCATTTTGACGATGTTAATATCTGAGGGATTTCCAGTATGACATGATTAATATCTGTTGTTTATCCAGTCTGACATTGATAATATCCGTGGTTTTTACTAGAAGTTAGTATTAATAACTGTGGTTTATCCGGTCTGAAAATATTGATATCTGTGGGTTTTCCAGTCTGACAATTTTAATATATTTGTGTGTTCCAGTCTGTCACTGTTAATATCTGTGGTTTATCCAGCCTGTCACTGTTATTATCTGTGAGTTATGCAGTCTGACAATGTTAATAAATTTGGGGTATCCAGGCTCACAATATTAATATCTCTTGTTTATCCATTCACAAAATATTAGTTTCTGTGGGTTGCCCAGTCTGACAATAATATTATATTTCTGTTTTCCTGTCTGTCACTCTTCATATCTGAGCTTTATCCAGTCTGACAATGTCAATATCTGGGGTATATCCAGTCTGACAATGTTAAGAACTGTGGTTTATCCAGTCTAACACTGTTAACAGCTGTGGGTTTTCCATTCTGACAGTGCTAATATCTGAGCTTTATCCAGTCTGACAATGTCAATATTTGAGCTTTATCCAGTCTGACAATGTCAATATTTGAGCTTTATCCAGTCTGACAATGTCAATATCTGAGCTTTATCCAGTCTGACAATGTCAATATCTGGTGTATATCCAGTCTGACAATGTTAATATCTGTGGTTATTCAGTCTGACACAATTAATATCTGGCTCCAGCCCCGTCCCTTCTGAACCATATCCCCAGCACCTTCATGTAGTCAGACCTGACGGTGAAGTGGACAAAGGACCGGTCAGCCCAGTTCCCAAACAACATGGCCTCGCTCTTGCCGTGGTTAACTTTGGTTCCCGAGGCCAGTTCTAACTTGTGGCAGACGCTCGTCAGTCTGGACACAGACAGCGGATCCGAACAGAAGATGGCGTCGTCATCCATGTACAGGGAGTTTTTTAACCTGTGTGCCTCCACTGCCTGGGATTGTCATGCCTCTTATGTCCGCATCCTTCCTAATGGATTCAGCAAAGGATTCAATACAGCAAACAAACAAGACAGGGGAGAGAGGACAGCCCTGTCAGACTCCAGATTGGATTGGGAAAATTTCTGATTCGCACCCATTGATTGAGACTGTGCTACTAATGTTTGTGCAGGGCAGTTCGATCCAATTGCGGATTCCCTCTCCAAACTACATTTTGGAGAGCATGTCCATCATGTAGGTGTGCAATATCCTGTCAAAAGCCTTCCTCTGGTCCAAGCTGTTGAGACAGGTGTCCAACCTCCTGTGCCATACATAGGCGATCATATCCCTGAGTAGCGCGAGACGATGCGAAATCTTCCTGCCGGATATAGTACAGATCTGGTCAGGGTGAATCACCAACTACAGAGCAGACTTGACCCGACTGGCGCTGACTTTGGACAGAATCTTGTAGTCAATATTAAGCAGTGAGATGGGCCACCAATTTCTGATTTCCGCCGTCTCCCCCTTCCGCTTGTAGATGGGGGTGATGATGCTTTTCCTCATGGATTCTGACATGCTGCCGGCCAGGAGCATACTCTCGTATACTTCCAGCAGGTCCGGGCCGAACCAATCCCACAGGATCGAGTACAACTCAACCAGTAAGCAATCGCTTCCGGGAGTTTTACTCATCTCGAAAGACCTGACGGCGTTTGTCAGCTCGTCCAGAGTTAGAAATTTGTCCAGTCTCTCCCTCATGCTGTCATCTAAGACCTCTCTGATAGATCACAGGAAGGACTGGGAAGCCGTGCTGCCTGTGGGCTTCACATCGTACACCCCAGCATAAAAGGATTTGCTGATCCTTAATATTTCAGACTGCCAAGATGTTACCGAGCCATCCTCTTACTTCAGCCTGCTGATCACAGAGCTCTCTCTCTCTGTTAGCTTGGGAAGAAGAAACGAGAGTACATCTCATCCTGGTCACCGGAGCGGACTCTGGACCGGAATATAATCTTGGAAGCCTCTGTGGCAAAGAGCGAGTACCCCATCGATTGCAGGCAGAGCAGATTTTGCATACTTTTCTGGAGTGGGGACATTTTCCCCTGTCTCTCTCTCGCCATCTGAACACATTTGAATATAAAGAACCTCTTGATATTCTCCTTGATCGCCTCCCACCAGTGAACAGTAGACCCAAAGAGGGGTTTCATGGTTCTCCAACCTTTGTAATCCCTTTTGAGTTCCTCAACTTTCTCTGGAGTTAGCAGTGTAGCATTGAGCTTCCATATCCCCCTGCCAACCCGCTTGTCATCCTACAAGTGACAGTTGGCCATTAAGAGGCAATGGTCAGAGAAGAATACTGTCTTAACGTCGGTGGATCTGTTCGTGACAGCACGGGATGAAAAAAAGAAGTCAATCCTAGAACAGGCAGATCTGTCAGGTCTTGACCAGGTGTATCTACACTACGTAAAAGCAAAATACTGTGGATGCTGGAAATCTGAAACAAAAACAAGAAATGCTGGAATCACTCAGCAGGTCTGGCAGCATCTGTGGAAAGAGAAGCAGAGTTAACGTTTCGGGTCAGTGACCCTTCTTCGGAACTGACAAATATTAGAAAAGTCACAGATTATAAGCAAGTGAGGTGGGGGTGTGACAAGAGATAACAAAGGAGAAGTTGCAGATTGGACCAGGCCACATAGCTGACTAAAAGGTCACGGAGCAAAGGCAAACAATATGTTAATGGTGTGTTGAAAGACAAATTATTGGTACAGATTAGGTGTGAATACACTGAATATTGAACAACAGCAAGTGCAAACCTGAAAAAAACCCTGAAAAAAACAGTGGGTAAGCAAACTGAACAAACTAAGATGAAATGAAATAAATGCAAAATAAGATTGTAAAAAATGTAAAAAAGAATGTAAAAAAAGGAAGAAAAAATAACAACCTTAAGTAAACTTCCTTCTTCCTCTTGACTAGCTGTTCCACATCTCTTGTCATCCAAGGTTCCTTCACCTTACCATCCCTTCCTTGCCTCATCGGGACAAACCTATCCAGCAGTCGCAGCAAGTGCTCCCTAAACAACCTGCACATTTCTGTTGTGCATTTCCCTGAGAACATCTGTTCCCAATTTAAGATCCCCACTTCCTGCCGAATAGCATTGTAATTCCCCCTCCCCCAATTAAATATTTTCCCACCCCGTCTGCTCCTAACCCTCTCCATAATTATAGTAAATGTCAGGGAGTTGTGATCACGAACACCGAAATGCTCTTCCACCGAGAGATCTGCCACCTGGCCTGGTTCGTTGCCAAGCACCAAATCCAACATAGCCTCCCCTCTAGTCGGCTTATCTACCTTCCTGGACACACCTGACAAAATCTGCTCCACCCAAATTATTTGCACTAAGTCGGTTCCAATCAATATTAGGGAAGTTGAAGTCACCCATGACAACAACCCTATTACTTCTGCACCTTTCCAAAATCTGCCTCCCAATCTGTTCCTTCGTGTCTCTGTTGCTATTGGGGGGTCTATAGAAAGCTACCAACTTCTTGCGTTAAAATAGACACACTTCAACCCATCATACTGGCTGCAACCTTGCCCTGTCAACTTTCTAACCTTCCTCACAGACTCTCTGTACTCTGTATCTGCCTGTTCAACAGCTACCCCATCCACTGATCCGTAGCTCCGATTCCCATCCCCCTGCCAAGCTAGTTTAAACCCTCCCGAAGAACTCTAGCAAACCTCCCGCCCAGGATATTGGTGTCCCTGCAGTTTTGATTCAACCCGTCCTTGCTGTACAGGTCCCACCTTCCCCAGAAGGTATCCCAATGATCCACATATCTGAAGCCCTCCCTCCTACACCAGCTCTGTAGCCACGTGTTCAGCTGCACTCGCTCTCTGTTTCTAGCCTCACTAGCACGTGGCACCGGTATCAATCCTGAGATTACTACTCTGCTCGTACTGCCTTTTAGCTTCCAACCTAACTCCTATATTCACTTTTCAGATCCTCATCCATTTCACTGGCTATGTCATTGGTACCGATGTGTACCACTACTTCTGGCTGCTCCCCCTCCCCCTTAAGTATCCTGTAGACTCGATCCGAGACATCCCTGACCCTGGCACCCGGGAGGCAACATAGCATCCGGGAGTCTCGTTCGCGACCACAAAGTCTCCTGTCTGTTCCTCTAACCATTGAATCTCCTATCACTAACGCTCTCCTACTCTCCCCCCTTCCCTTCTGAGCCACAGAGCCAGGCTCAGTGCCAGAGACCTGGCCGCTGTGGCTTTCCCCTGGTAGGTCGTCCCCCCCCAACCGTATCCAAAAGCGTATGCTTATTATTGAGGGGAACGACCATAGGGGATCCCTGCACTGTGCGCCTATTCCCTTTCTCACCACTGACGGTTACCCAGCTACCTTTATCCTGTAGCTTAGGTGTCACTACTTCCCTATAACTGCTCTCTATCACCCCCTCAGCCTCCCGAACGATCCGAAGTTCATCCAGCTCCAGCTCCAGTTCCCTAACGCGGTCTGTGAGGAGCTGCTGGAGTTGGGTGCACTTCCCGCAGGTGAAGTCGGCAGGGACACAAGTGGTGACCCTTACCTCCCACATCCTGCAAGAGGAGCATGCAACTGCCCTAGCTTCCATCCCCTCTGCTCTAAATTGACAGAAGAGATTAAATAAAAAGGAAAACCTTACCTTACCAAACCCTCCACACAGGAGTCCTTTCTGTTTGGTTAGAGGAGGAGGATGGGTGGGAGACACTACACGTGTAGTGTTTCGGGTTTAGCCACTGCCCGAATAGAAAGGTTCACTTACCCAGCAGTCCCCGTGTCCGCGTCCGCCGAATCACCAGGTGAGTACTTTGTGGCTCAACGTACCCTCCCGGCTGCCCCCTGGCTCCTGTCCCCTGGTGCCTGGTTTCCCTTCTCCTTGAACACCTTCAGGAACTTGATGCATCCCACCACATTCTTGAACGTCACTTCAAAATAGCCACTGCTGGAGAAGAGCTGCATCACAGCAATCAATAACGATTTCCTTAATGAAGAAGGTACGGTCCACCGGTGCACCTCCTTCATTATCGGTCACCACCACATGAACAGTGTTACACACTCCCTGGCCTTAGGCTCTAGAATTGGTTACAACCATTTTAATTAGAACCTCCCTTGAACGCGATCAAAGGCCATTGATCATGACTTATTCCCCTGCCAGGCAAACATAACCCATAATCCAACAGGGGCAGAGTTTGCTCTCCATGTTGTACAAACCATAATCCAATAGGGGGAGACTTCAGTCTCCATATTGTAAAAAGCATACTCTTAATGGGGGCGAATTCACTCTCCATGTTGTACAAAGCATGACCAAAAAGGAGGAGAGTTCACTCTCCATGCCGCACAAACAATAAACCAACAGGGGAAGAGTTCACTCTCGTTGTTGTGCAAACCATCATCCAACGAGGGGAGAGTTCGCCTTCCATTTGTACAAACCACAATCCAATTGGGGGAGAGTTCAATCTCCGTGTTGTACAAACCATAACCCAACTGGGAGAGAGTTCATTCCCCATTTTCTGCAAAGCATAATCCAACAGGGGGGCGAGTTGGCTCACTGTGCTGTACCAACCGTAATTCAGCAGGTGGAGAGTTCACTCTCTGTGCTGAAAAAACCATAAACCAACATGGAGAGAGTTCACTCTCCATATTGATCAAACCAGAATACAACTGGGAGAGAGCTCACTTTCCGTGCAGTACAAACCATAATCTAACAGGGGGAGAGCTCACACTCCGTGTTGCACAAAACATTATCCAACAGGTGGAGAGACCACCCTCCATGTTGTGCAAAGCATAATCCAACAGGGGGTGTGTTCATTCTCTGTGCTGCACAAAAAATAATGCAACATGGAGAGTTCACTCTTCTTGTTGTGCAAACCATCATCCAACGGCGGGAAGGTTCACCCTCCATGTTGTAACAACCATAATGCAACAGGGAGCGAGTTCACTCTCCTGGTTGCGCAAACCATAGTCCAACAAGGGGAAAGTTCACCCTCCATGTCGTTCAAACCATAATCCAACAGGGAGCGAGTTCACTCTCTGTGCTGGACAAACCATAATCCGACAAGGGGAGAGTTCACTCTTCGTGTTGTACAAACTATAATCCAACAGGGGGAGAGTGCACTCTTCATGTTGTACATACCAAAATCCAACAGAGGAAGAGTTCACTCCCCGTGTTGTACAAATAACCATCCAACAGGGAGCGAGTTCACTCTCAATGTTGCACAAGCCAGAAAAAAACAGGAGGCGCGTTCACTCTCTTTGCTGCACACACCATAATTCAACAGGGGGAAAATTCTCTCCCCACGTTGTACCAAGCATGATCCAACAGGGGGCGAGTTAATTCTCCTTGCTGTACAAACAATAATGCAACAGAGGGAGAGTTCACTCCCATTGTTGTGCAAACCATCATCCAACGGCGGGAATGAGCACCATCCACGTTGTACAAACCATAATCCAACAGGGGGAGAGTTCACTCTCTGTCTTGCACAAACCATAGTCCAACAGGGATTCCTGGTTCTGAAGAAGGGTCAATGACCCGAAACGTTAACTCTGCTGCTCCATCCACAGGTGCTACCAGACCTGCTGAGTGTTTCCAGCATTTCTTGTTTTTATAGTCCAACAGAGGGCGTGTTCACTCTTTGTGTTGCACAAACCAAAATTCAACAGGGGGAGAGTTCACTCTCCGTATTGTCCCCTTGTTCAAGAAGGGGAGCAGAGACAGCCCTGGTAATTATAGACCTGTGAGCCTTACTTCAGTTGTGTGTAAAATGTTGGAAAAGGTTATAAGAGACAGGATTTATAATCATCTTGAAAAGAATAAGTTCATTAGCGATAGTCAGCACGGTTTTGTGAAGGGTAGGTTGTGCCTCACAAACTTTATTGAGTTTTTCGAGAAGGTGACCAAACAGTTGGATGGGGGTAAAGCAGTGGATGTGGTGAATATGGATTTCAGTAAGGCGTTTGATAAGGTTCGCCATGGTAGGCTATTGCAGAAAATACGGAAGTATGGGGTTGAAGGTGATTTAGAGCTTTGGATCAGAAATTGGCTAGCTGAAAGAAGACAGAGGGTGGTGGTTGATGGCAAATGTTCATCCTGGAGTTTAGTTACTCGTGGTGTACCGCAAGGATCTGTTTTGGGGCCACTGCAGTTTGTCATTTTTATAAATGACCTGGAAGAGGGTGTAGCAGGGTGGGTTAGTAAATTTGCGGATTACACTAAGGTCGGTGGAGTTGTGGATATTGCCGAAGGATGTTGCAGGGTACAGATAGGCTGAAGAGCTGCGCTGAGAGATGGCAAATGGAGTTTAATGCGGAAAAGTGTGAGGTGATTCACTTTGGAAGGAGTAACAGGAATGCAGAGTACTGGGCTAATGGGAAGATTCTTGGTAGTGTAGATAAACAGAGAGATCTTGGTGTCCAGGTACATAAATCCCTGAAGGTTGCTACCCAGGTTAATAGGGCTGTTAAGAAGGCACATGGTGTGTTAGCTTTTATTATTAGGGGGAGCGAGTTTCGGAGCCACGAGGTCATGCTGCAGCTGTACAAAACTCTGGTGAGACCGCACCTGGAGTATTGCGTGCAGTTCTGGTCACGGCATTATAGGAAGCATGTGGAAGCTTTGGAAAAGGTGCAGAGGAGATTTACTAGGATGTTGCCTGGTATGGAGGGAAGGTCTTCCGAGGAAAGGCTGAGGGAATTGAGGTTGTTTTCGTTGGAGAGAAGGAGGAGGCGAGGTGACTTAATAGAGACATATAAGATAATCAGAGGTTAGATCGGGTGAATAGTGAGAGTCTTTTTCCTCGGATGGTGATGGCAAACACGAGGGGACATAGCTTTAAGTTGAGGGGTGATAGATATAGAATAGATGTCAGAGGTAATTTCTTTACGCAGAGAGTAGTAGGGGCGTGGAACGCCCTGCCTGCAACAGTAGTAGACTCGCCAACTTTAAGGGCATTGAAGTGGTCAATGGATAGACATATGGATTAAAATGGAATAGTGTAGGTCAGATGGTTTCACAGGTCGTCGCAACATCGAGGGCCGCATGGCCTGTACTGCGCTGTATTGTTCTAATTCGAAAGCAACATCCAACAGCGAGCGAGTTCGCTCTCCATGCTGTCCAAACCATAATCCAACAAGGAGAGAGTTCACTCTCAGTGCTGTACAAACCATAATCCAACAGGGGGGAGTGCACTCTCCATGTTGTACAATCCATAATCCAACAGGGGGAGAGTTCACTCTCCATGTTGTCGAAACCATAATTGAGCAGGGGGAGAGTTCACTCCCCAAGTTGTCCAAAGCATGATCCAACAGCGGGTGTGTTCATTCTCCGTGCTGTACAAACAACAATCCAACAGGGGGAGAGTTCAGTCCCTGTGTTGTACAAAGCATTAGCCAACAGGGGGAAAGTTCACTCTCCATTTTGTACAAAAGAATAATCCAACAGGGTGAGAGTTCACTTTCCGTGCTGTTCAGACCATGATCCAACAGGGAGAAAGTTCTATCCCCATGTTGTACAAAGCATGATCCAACAGGGGGAGAGTTCACTCTCCATGTTTTCGAAACCATAATTGAGCAGGGGGAGAGTTCACTCCCCAAGTTGTACAAAGCATGATCCAACAGCGGGTGTGTTCATTCTCCGTGCTGTACAAACAACAATCCAACAGTGGCAGAGTTCAGTCTCTTTGTTGTACAAACCATGAGCCAACAGGGGGAAAGTTCACTCTCCATTTTGTACAAAGCATAATCCAACAGGGTGAGAGTTCACTTTCCGTGCTGTGCAGACCATACTCCAACAGGGAGAGAGCACACTCACCATGTTCTACAAAGCATAGTCTAACAGGGGGCATGTTCACTCTCTGTGTTGTCCAAACCTTAATCGAGCAGGGGCCGACTTCACTCTACGTGCTGTACAAAGCATAATCCAACAGGGGGAGAGTTCACTTTCTGTATTGTACAAACCATAATCAAACAGGGGGCGAGTTCACGATCCATATTGTACAAAATATAAACAAACAGGGAGAAAGGTCACTCTCCATGCCCGACAAACTATAATCCAGCTGGGGGAGAGGTCACTCTCGCTGTTGTGCAAACCATCAACCAACGGGGAGAGAGTTCACCCTCCATGTTGTACAAACCATAATCCAACAGGGGGAGAGTTCAGTCTCCGTGTTATACAAACCATAATCCAACAGGGAGAGATTTCATTCTCCATTTTGTACAAAGCATAATCCAACAGGGGGAAAGTTCACTCTCCATTTTTTACAATGCATAATCCAACAGAGGGGCGAGTTCGCTCTCTGTGCTGGACAAACCATAAGACAACAGGTGGAGAGTTCACTCTCCATATTATACAAGCCATAGTGCAACAGGGGGAGAGTTCTCTCTCCATGTCGTCCAATGCATATTCCAACCTGGGGAGAGTTCACTCTCCCAGTTCTACAAACCAAAATCAAATCGGGGGAGAGTTCACTCCCTGTATTGTGCAAAGCTATGTCCCCTCGTGTTTGCCATCACCATCCGAGGAAAACGACTCTCAACATCCACCCTATCTAACCCTCTGATTATCTTATATTTCTCCATTAAGTCAACTCTCCTCCTCCTTCTCTCCAACGAAAACAACCTCAAGTCCTTCAGCCTTTCCTCGTAAGACCTTCCTTCCATACCAGGCAACATCCTAGTAAATCTCCTCTGCACCCTTTCCATAGCTTCCACATCCTTCCTATAATGTGGTGACCAGAACTGCACACAATACTCCAGGTGCGGTCTCACCAGAGTTTTGTACAGATGCAGCATGACCTCGTGGCTCCGAAACTCGATCCCCCTACTAATAAAAGCTAACACACCATATGCCTTCTTAACAGCCCTATTAACCTGGGTAGCAACCTTCAGGGATCTATGCACCTGGACACCAAGATCTCTCTGTTCATCTACACTACCAAGAATCTTCCCATTATCCCAGTACTCTGCATTGCTGTTACTCCTTCCAAAGTGAATCACCTCGCACTTTTCCGCATTAAACTCCATTTGCCATCTCTCAGCCCAGCTCTGCAGCCTATCTATGTCCCTCTGTACCCTACAACATCCTTCGGCAGTATCCACAACTCCACCGACCTTAGTGTCATCCGCAAATTTACTAACCCACCCTTCTACACCCTCTTCCAAGTCATTTATAAAAATTACAAACAGCAGTGGCCCCAAAACAGATCCTTGCGGTACACCACTAGTAGCTAAACTCCAGGATGAACATTTGCCATCAACCACCACCCTCTGTCTTCTTTCAGCTAGCCAATTTCTGATCCAAAGCTCTAAATCACCTTCAACCCCATACTTCCGTATTTTCTGCAATAGCCTACCGTGGGGAACCTTATCAAACGCCTTACTGAAATCCATATACACCACATCCACTGCTTTACCCTCGTCCAACTGTTTGGTCACCTTCTCGAAAAACTCAATAAGGTTTGTGAGGCACGAACTTCCCGTCACAATACCGTGCTGACTATCGCGAATGAACTTATTCTTTTCAAGATAATTATAAATCCTGTCTCTTATAACCTTTTCCAAAATTTTACCCACAACCGAAGTAAGGCTCACAGGTCTATAATTACCAGGGCTGTCTCTACTCCCCTTCTTGAACAAGGGGACAACATTTGCTATCCTCCAGTCCACCGGCACAATTCCTGTCGACAATGACGACATAAAGATCAAGGACAAAGGCTCTGAAATCTCCTCTCTAGCTTCCCAGAGAATCCTAGGATAAAGTTGTACAAACCATTAACCTGCAGGGAGAGAGATCACTCACATTGTTGTGCAAACCATCATCCAACAGCGGGAGAGTGCACCCTCCATGTTGTACAAACAATAATCCAAAAGGGGGAATGTTCACTCTCCGTGTTGTGCAAAGCACAATCCAGCAGGGGGAGAGGTCACTCTCCATGTTGCACAAAGCATATTCCAACAGGGGCAGAGCTCAATCCCCCTGCTGCACAAACCATAATCTAACAGGGGGCGAGTTCACTCTCCGTGTTGTGCAAACCATAATCCAACAGGGGGCTAGTGCACTCTCCATGTTGGACAACCCGGAATCCAACTGGGGAGAGTTCACTCTCCATGTTGTACATACCATAATCCAACAGGGGCAGAGCTCAATCCCCCTGCTGTACAAACCATAATCCAACAGGGGGAGAGTTCACTCTCCTTGTTGTGCAACCATCAGCCAACAGGAGGAGAGTTCACCCGCCATGCCATACAGACCATAATCTAACAGGGGGCGAGTTCACTCTCCGTGTTGTACAAACCATAATCCAACAGGGGGCTAGTGCACTCTCCATGTTGGACAACCCGTAATCCAACTGGGGAGAGTTCACTCTCCATGTTGCACAAACCATAATCCAACTGGGGGGTGAGTGCACACTCCATGCTGCACAAACAATAATCCATCAAGGGGAGAAGTCACTCTCGTTGCTCTGCAAACCATCATCCAACAGCGGGAGAGTTCACCCTCCATGTTGTACAAACCATAATACAATAGGGGGAGAGTTCAGTCTCCGTGCTGAACAAACCATAACCCAGAAGGGGGAGAGTTCAGTCTCCATTTTCTACAAAGCATAATCCAACAGGGGCGCGGGTTCGCTCTCTGTGCTGGACAAACCGTAATTCAGCAGGTGGAGATTTCACTCTCCATATTGTTCAAACCATAATCCAACGGGGGGGGGGGGTTCTCTCTCCATATTGTTCCAACCAAAATCCAACAGGGGGAGAGTTCACTCTCCGTGCTGCACAAAGCATGTTCCAACATGGGGAGACTTCACTCTCCCTGTTGTATAATCCATAATCCAACAGGTGGAGAGTTCACTTTCTGGATTGTACAAGCCATAATCCAACAGGGGGAGAGGTCACTCTCGTTGTTCTGCAAACCATCATCCAACGGCGGGAGAGTTCGCCCTCCGCGCTGCACAAACCATAATCCAGAAGGGGGAGAGTTCATTCTCCATTTTGTACAAAGCATAATCCAACAGGGGGCGAGGTGGCTCTCTGTGCTGGGCAAACTGCAATTCAACAGGTGGTGAGTTCACTCTCCATATTGTACAAACCGTAATCCAACTTGGGGAGAGCTCTCTCTCCATATTGTCCAAACCATAATCCAACAGGGGGAGAGTTCACTCTCCATCTTGCACAATGCATATTCCAACAGGAAGAGTGTTCAATCTCCCTGTTGTTCAAACCAAAATCCAATAGCGGCGAGCTCGCTCCCTGTACTGAACAAACCATAAACCAACATGGGGAGAGTTCACTCTCCGTACTGCACAAACCATAATCCAACAGGTGGATAATCCACCCTCCTTGTTGTACAAACCATAATCCAACAGGGGGAGAGTTCACTCCCCATATTGTCCAAACCACAGTCCGACAGGGGGAAAGTTCACATACAATATTGTACAAACCATATTCCAACTGGGGGTCAGGTCACTCTCCATGTTGTACAAAGCACAATCCAACCTGGGCAGAATTCACTCTCCCTGTTCTGCAAACCAAAATCAAATAGGGGGAGAGTTCACTCCCTGTGTTGTGCAAACCATAATCCAACAGGGGACGTATTCACTCAATGTGCCTGAGAAACCAGAATTGAACAGGGGGAGAGTTCACTCCCCATGTTGGACAAAGCATGATCCAACAGGGGGAGTGTTCATTCTCCGTGCTGTACAAACAAAAATCCATCAGGGGGAGAGTTCAGTCTCTGTGTTGTACAAACCATTAGCCAACAGGAGGAAAGTACACTCTCCATTTTGTGCAAAGCATAATCCAACAGGGTGAGAGTTCACTTTCCGTGCTGTGCAGACTTTAATCCAACAGGGAGAGTACACACTCTCCATGTTGTACAATGCATAATCCAACAGGTGGCATGTTCAATCTCTGTGTTGCACAAACCATAATCCAACAGGTGGCGAGTGCACACTCCAAGTTGTTCAAACCATTAAACTGCAGGGAGAGAGATCACTCCCATTGTTGTGCAAACCATCATCCAACAGCGGGCGTGTTCTCTCTTTGTGTTGTGCAATCCATAATGCAACTGGGGGCGAGTTCTCTGTCTGAACTGGACAAAGCATAATCCAACCTGGGGGGTGTGGAGTTCACTCCCCTTATTGTACAAACCATAATCCAACAGGGGGAGAGTTCACGCTCCATTTTGTACAAAGCATAATCCAACAAGGGGCGAATTCACTCACTGTGATGTACAAACAATAATTCAACAGGTGGAGAGTTCACTCTCCATATTGTACAAACCATAATCCCAGAGGTGGAGAGTTCACTCTCCCTGCTGCACAGTCCATAATCCAACAGGTGGAAAGTTCATGCTCCATGTTGTACAAAGCATAATCCAACAGGGGAAGACTTCGCTTTCCGTGATGCACAAACTGCAGTACAACAGGTGGAGAATTCATTCTCCATATTGTACAAACCAAAATCCAACGGGGGGAGAGTTTACTCTCCATATTGCACAAACCGTAATCCAACAGCGGGCGTGTTCTCTCTTTGTGTTGTGCAAACCATAATCCAACTGGGGCCGAGTTCACAGTCTGAGCTGGATAAACCATAATCCAACCGCGGGGAGAGTTCACTCCCCTTATTGTGCAAACCGTAATCCAACAGGGGGAGAGTTCACTCTCCATGGTGCACAAACCGGAGACCAGCAGGGGGAGAATTCATTCTCCATATTGTGCAAAAGATAATCCAATGGGGGGAGAGATTACTCTCCATATTGCAGAAACCATAATCCATCAGGGGCAGAGTTCACTCACCGTGTTGTACAAACCATAATCCAACAGGGGAGAGATCACTCTCAATTTTGGACAAAGCAGAATCCAACAGGAGGCGAGTTCGCTCTCCATTTTGAACAAAGCATGATCCGACATGGTGGGTGGCGGAGTGAAAATTAATTCTCCATTTTGTACAAACCATAATCCAACAGGGGGAGAGTTCACATTCCCTGTTGCACACTCCATCATTCAACAGGTGGAAAGTTCACTCTCCATGTTGTACAAAGCATAATTCAACAGGTGAAGACTTCGCTCTCCGTGCTGCACAAACTGCAGTACAACAGGTGGAGAATTCACTCTCCATATTGTACAAACCATAATGCAACGGGGAGAGTTTACTCTCCATATTGCACAAGCCATAATCCAACAGCGGGCGTGTTCACTCTTTGTGTTGTGCAAACCATAATCCAACCGGGGGCGAGTTCACAGTCTGAGCTGGACAAAGCATAATCCAACCGAGGGGGAGTTCACTCCCCTTCTTGGACAAACCATAATCCAACCGGGGGGAGTTCACTTTCCATTTTGTACAAAGCATAATCCGACAAGTGGCGAATTCACTCACTGTGATGTACAAACAATAATTCAAAAGGTGGAGAGTTCACTATCCATTTTGTACAAACCATAATCCAACATAGGGGGGTGGGGGTGAGAATTAATTCTCCATTATGACAAACCATAATCCAACAGCGGGCATGTTCACTCTTTGCGTTGTGCAAACCATCATCCAACTGGGGGCGTGTTCACAGTCTGACCTGGACAAACCATAATCCAACCAGGGGGCGGGGAGCAGTTCACTCCCGTTGTTGCAGAAACCATAATCCGACAGGGGGAGGGTTCGCTCTCCGTTGTGTGCAAACAGGAGACCAGTAGGGGGAGAATTCATTCTCCATATTGTACAAACTATAATCCAACATGGTGGGGTTGGATAGTTAATTCTCCATTATGTACAAACCATAATCCAACAGGGGGAAATTCCACTCTCCCTGTCGCAGAGACCATGATCCAACACGTGTCAAATTCTCTCTCCCTGTTGTGCAAACCATCATCCAATAGCGGGCGTGTTCACTCTTGGTGTTGCACAAACCATAATCCAACAGGGGGCGAATTCACTCTCCATGTTCTACAAAGCATAAACCAACGCGGGGGTGGGGATGGTTTACTCTCCCTATTGCACAAACCACAATCCAACAGCGGGCGTGCTCACTCTTGGTGTTGTACAAACTCTTATCCAACCGGGGGCGAGATCACTTTCCATGTTGTCCAAACCATAATCCAACTGGGGGCGAGTTCACAGTCTGAGCTGGACAAACCATAAACTAACCGGGGGAGAGTTCACTCCCCTTATTGTACAAACCATAATCCAACAGGGGAAGAGTTCGCTCTCCAAGGGAGAATTCACTCTCCATATTGTACGAAACATAATCCAACGGGGGGAGAGTTTACTCTCCATATTGCAGAAACCATAATCCATCAGTGGGAGAGTTCACTCTCTGTGTTGTACAAACCATAATCCAACAGGTGGTGCGTTCACTCTCTGTGTCGTACAAACCATAATCCAACAGGAAGTGAGTTCACTTTCTGAGCTGGACAAACAATAATCCAACAGTGGGAGAATTCACTCTCCATATTGAAAAACCATAATCCAAGGGGGAGGGGGGGAGAGTTTCTCTGCATATTGCATAAACCATAATAGAACAAGGAGAGAGTTCACTCTTCCTGTTGCACAAGCCATAATCCAACAGCGGGCGTATTCACTCTTTGTGTTGTACAAACCATAATCCAACAGGGTGAATGTTCACTGTCTGTGGTGTACAGACCATAATCCAACAGGGTGCGACTTCACTCTCTATGTTGTACAAACCATAATCCAACAGGGCGAGAGTTCACTGCCCAAATTGTGCAAACCATAACCCAACAAGGGGAAAGTTCACTCTCCATATTGTACAATGCATGATCCAACAGAGGGAGAGTTCACTTTGCGTGCTGCGCAAAGCATATTCCAACATGGGGAGAGTTCGCTCTCCATTTTGCACAAAGCATGATCCGACATGGTGGGTGGCGGAGTGAAAATTAATTCTCCATTTTGTACAAACCATAATCCAACCGGGGGAGAGTTCACATTCCCTGTTGCACACTCCATCATTCAACAGGTGGAAAGTTCACTCTCCATGTTGTACAAAGCATAATCCAACAGGGGAAGACTGCGCTCTCCGTGCCGCACAAACTGCAGTACAACAGGTGGAGAATTCACTCTCCATATTGTACAAACCATAATGCAACGGGGAGAGTTTACTCTCCATATTGCACAAACCATAATTCAACAGCGGGCGTGTTCACTCTTTGTGTTGTGCAAACCATAATCCAACCGGTGGCGAGTTCACAGTCTGAGCTGGACAAAGCATAATCCAACCGAGGGGGAGTTCACTCCCCTTCTTGTACAAACCATAATCCAACCGGGGGGGAGTTCACTTTCCATTTTGTACAAAGCATAATCCGACAAGGGGCGAATTCACTCACTGTGATGTACAAACAATAATTCAACAGGTGGAGAGTTCACTATCCATTTTGTACAAACCATAATCCAACATAGGGGGGTGGGGGTGAGAATTAATTCTCCATTATGAAAAACCATAATCCAACAAGGGGAAAGTTCACTCTCCATATTGTACAATGCATGATCCAACAGAGGGAGAGTTCACTTTCGTGCTGCGCAAAGCATATTCCAACATGGGGAGAGTTCGCTCTCCATTTTGCACAAAGCATGATCCGACATGGTGGGTGGCGGAGTGAAAATTAATTCTCCATTTTGTACAAACCATAATCCAACCGGGGGAGAGTTCACATTCCCTGTTGCACACTCCATCATTCAACAGGTGGAAAGTTCACTCTCCATGTTGTACAAAGCATAATCCAACAGGGGAAGACTGCGCTCTCCGTGCCGCACAAACTGCAGTACAACAGGTGGAGAATTCACTCTCCATATTGTACAAACCATAATGCAACGGGGAGAGTTTACTCTCCATATTGCACAAACCATAATCCAACAGCGGGCGTGTTCACTCTTTGTGTTGTGCAAACCATAATCCAACCGGTGGCGAGTTCACAGTCTGAGCTGGACAAAGCATAATCCAACCGAGGGGAAGTTTACTCCCCTTCTTGTACAAACCATAATCCAACCGGGGGGGAGTTCACTTTCCATTTTGTACAAAGCATAATCCGACAAGGGGCGAATTCACTCACTGTGATGTACAAACAATAATTCAACAGGTGGAGAGTTCACTATCCATTTTGTACAAACCATAATCCAACATAGGGGGGTGGGGGTGAGAATTAATTCTCCATTATGAAAAACCATAATCCAACAGGGGGAGAGTTCACTCTCCCTGTTGCACAGTCCATTATCCAACACGTGGAAAGTTCACTCTCCATGTTGTACAAAGCATAATCCAACAGGGGAAGACTTCGCTCTCTGTGCTGCACAAACTGCAGTATAACAGGTGGAGAATTCACTCCCCATATTGTACAAACAATAATCCAACGGGGGGAGAGTTTACTCTCCATATTGCACAAATCATAATCCAACAGCGGGCATGTTCACTCTTTGCGTTGTGCAAACCATAATCCAACAGGGGAAGAGTTCGCTCTCCAAGGGAGAATTCACTCTCCATATTGTACGAAACATAATCCAACGGGGGGAGAGTTTACTCTCCATATTGCAGAAACCATAATCCATCAGGGGGAGAGTTCACTCTCTGTGTTGTACAAACCATAATCCAACAGGGGAGAGATCAATCTCAATGTTGTACAAAGCAGAATCCAACAGGGCGAGTTTGCTCTCCGTGCTGTACAATCCATAATCCAACAGGGGGAGAGTTCGCTCCCCTTATAGTGCAAACCAAAATCCAACAGCGGGCGTGTTCACTTTTGGTGTTGTGCAAACCATAATCCAACAGGGGGAAAGTTCCCTCTCCGTGTTGTACAAACCATAATCCAACAGGGGGGATTTCATTCTCTATTTTGTACAAAGCATCATCCAACACGGGGGAGTTCACTCACTGTGCTGTACAAACCATAATCCAACAGGGGGAGAGTTCACTCCCCTTATTGTGCAAACCATAATCTAACAGGGGTAGAGCTCGCACTCCGTGCTGCACAACCCATAGACCAACAGGGCGAGAATTCTCTCTCAGAGTTGAAGAAACCATAATCCAACGGGAGGCTACTTCAGTCTCTGTGCTGTACAAGCCATAATTCAACAGGTGGGGAATTCACTCTCCATATTGCACAAACCCTAATCCAACAGGGGGAAAGTTCTGCATGTTGTACAAAGCAGAATCCAACCGGGGGAGATTTCGCTCTCTTTGCTGTGCAAACCAGAGTGCAACAGGTGGAGAGTTCACTTTGCATATTGTACAATACATAATCCAACGGGTGGGGGAGATTTTGTCTCCATATTGTACAAACCATCATCCAACAGGGGGAGAGTTCACTCTCCCTGTTGTGCAAACCATCATCCAATCGCGGGCGTGTTCACTCTTGCTGTTGTACAATCCATAATCCAGCAGGGGCAGAGTTCACTCTCCGTGTTGCACAAACCATAATCCAACAGGGGGGAGATCACACTCAATTTTGTGCAAAGCAGAATCCAACAGGACTCGTGTTCGCTCTCCGTGCTGCACAAACCAGAGTCCAACAGGTGGAGAGTTTATTCTGTATATTGTACAATACATAATCCAATGGGGAGGGAGCGGGCTGGGGCGAGAGTTTACTCTCCATATTTTACAAACTATAATCTAACAGGGGGAAAGTTCACTCTCCCTGTTGTGCAAACCAAAATCCAACAGCGGGCGTGTTCACTCTTGGTGTTGTGCAAACCACAATCCAAGGGAGGGAGAGTTCACTCTCCGTGTTGTCCAAACCAGAATCCAACAGGGGAGAGTTCGCTCTCCTTATTGTCCAAACCAGAGTGCAACAGGTGGAGAGTTCACTTTGCATATTGTTAAAAAACCGTAATCCAACAGGGGGAGAGTTCACTTTGCACATTTATCAATACATAATCCAACGGGTGGGGGAGAGTTTACTCTCCGTATTGTGCAAACCATAATCCAACAGCGAGAGAGTTCACTCTCCCTGTTGTGCAAACCATCATCCAATAGCGGGCGTGTTCACTCTTGGTGTTGCACAAACCATAATCCAAAAGGGGGAGATTTCACTTTCTGGATTGAACAAGCCATAATCCAACAGTCGGCGAGTTCATTCTCCATATTGTACAAACCACAATCCAACAGGGAGAGAGTTCACTCTCCACGTTGAACAAACCATAATCCAACAAGGGGCAAGTTCACTCTCTGTGCTGTGCAAAGCAGAATTCAACCGGTGGAGAGTTCACTCACCATGTTGTACAAAGCATAATCCAACAGGGGAGATTTCACTCTCCGTGCTGCACAAACCATAATCCAACAAGGGGAGAGTTCACACTGCATGTTGTACAAAGTATAATGCTACAGGGGGAGAGTTCACTTTCCCTGCTGTACAGACCATAATCCAACAGCGAGAGAGTGCACGCTCCATGTTGAACAAACCATAACCGAAGCGGGGGCGTGTTCACTCTCCATGTTGTACAAGCCATAATCCAACAGACGGCGTGTTCACTCTCTGTGTCGTACAAGGCAGAATGCAACAGGGGGCGTGTTCACTGTACATATTGTACAAACCATAATCCAACGGGGGGGGGGGGGGGGGGGCGGGTTCACTCTCCATGTTGGAAAAACCATAAACCAAAAGGTGGAGTGTTCACTCTCCAGATTGTGCAAACCATAATCAAACAGAGGTAAATTTCACTTTCCATGTTGTAAAAGCCAGAATCCAACAAGGGGCGTGTTCACTCTCCATTTTGTGCAAACCATAATCTAAGCGTGCGGGGGAGGGGGTGCACAGTGGCGCACTGGTTAGCACCACACCCTCACAGCTCCAGCGACTCGGGTTCAGTTCTGGGTACTGCCTGTGCGGAGTTTGCAAGTTCTCCCGGCGTTCTGCGTGGGTTTCCGCCGGATGCTTCGGTTTCCTCCCACCTCCAAAGACGGGCATGTTGATCGGTAAATTGGCCATTATAAATTGCCCCTAGTGTCGGTAGGTGGGAGACGAAAGTTGGTGATGTGGTAGAGAATATGGGGTTAATGCAGGATTAGTATAAATGGGTGGTTGTTGGTCGGCACAGAATCGGTGGGACGAAGGGCCCATTTCACTGCTGAATCTCTAAATAAAACTAAATAAATATAAATATTGAACGAACCATAATCCAACAGGGGGAGATTTCACTCTCCATGTTGTGAAAAGCATAATCCAACAGGGAGCGATTTCGCTCTGCGTGCTGCACAAACCGTAGTTCAACAGGGGGAGAATTTACTCTCCATATTGTACAAACCACATTCCAACAGGGGGAGAGTTCACTCTCCATATTGTTAAAAAAAAACCGTAATCCAACAGAGGGGGAGAGTTCACTCTCCATGTGGTTCAAATTATAATGCAACAGGGAGGTGTTCATTTTCCATGTTGCACAAACTAAAATCCAACCGGGGGGAAATTCACTTCCCATATTGCATAAACCATAATCCAGCAAGGGGAAAGTTCACTCTCCATGTTGTGGAAAAGATAATCCAACAGGGGGCGAATTGGCGCTCGGTGCTGTACAAAACATTATCAAACAGGGGGCGAGTTCACTCTCTGTGCTGTGGAAATCATAATCCAAAAGGGTGGGGGGGGGCTGGCGTTCACTCACCCTGTTGTACTAACCTTAATCCAACATGGGGCTAATTCACTCTGCATGTTGGAAAAACCATAAACCAAAAGGTGGAGTGTTCACTCTCCAGATTGTGCGAACCATAATCGAACAGAGGTAAATTGCACTTTCCATGTTGTAAAAGCCATAATCCAACAAGTGGCGTGTTCACTCTCCATTTTGTGCAAACCATAATCTAAGCGTGCGGGGGTGGGGGTGCACAGTGGCGCACTGGTTGTCACCGCTGCCTCACAGCTCCAGCGACTCGGGTTCAGTTCTGGGTACTGCCTGTGCGGATTTTGCAAGTTCTCCCGGCGTTCTGCGTGGGTTTCCGCCGGGTGCTTCGGTTTCCTCCCACCTCCAAAGACGTGCAGGTTGATCGGTAAATTGGCCATTATAAATTGCCCCTCGTGTCGGTCGGTGGCAGAAGAAAGTTGGGGATGTGGTAGAGAATATGGGGTTAATGCAGGATTAGTATAAGGGTGGTTGTTGGTCGGCACAGACTCGGTGGGCTGAAGGGCCCATTTCACTGTCGAATCTCTAAATAAAACTAAATAAATATAAATATTGAACGAACCATAATCCAACAGGGGGACAAATCACTCTCCCTGTTGTGCAAACCATCATCCAATAGCGGGCGTGTTCACTCTTGGTGTTGTACAATCCATAATCCAGCAGGGGCAGAGTTCACTCTCCGTGTTGTACAAACCAGAGTCCAACAGGTGGAGAGTTTACTCTGTATATTGTACAATACATAATCCAATGGGGAGGGAGCGGGCTGGGGCGAGAGTTTACTCTCCATATTTTACAAACTATAATCTAACAGGGGGAAAGTTCACTCTCCCTGTTGTGCAAACCAAAATGCAACAGCGGGCGTGTTCACTCTTGGTGTTGCACAATCCACAATCCAAGGGGGGGGGGGAGTTCGCTCTCCTTGCTGTACAAACCAGAGTGCAACAGGTGGAGAGTTCACTTTGCATATTGTTAAAAAACCGTAATCCAACAGGGGGAGAGTTCACTTTGCACATTTATCAATACATAATCCAACGGGTGGGGGAGAGTTTACTCTCCGTATTGTGCAAACCATAATCCAACAGCGAGAGAGTTCACTCTCCCTGTTGTGCAAACCATCATCCAATAGCGGGCGTGTTCACTCTTGGTGTTGCACAAACCATAATCCAAAAGGGGGAGATTTCACTTTCTGGATTGAACAAGCCATAATCCAACAGGGGGCGAGTTCATTCTCCATATTGTACAAACCACAATCCAACAGGGAGAGAGTTCACTCTCCACGTTGAACAAACCATAATCCAACAAGGGGCAAGTTCACTCTCTGTGCTGTGCAAAGCAGAATTCAACCGGTGGAGAGTTCACTCACCATGTTGTACAAAGCATAATCCAACAGGGGAGATTTCACTCTCCGTGCTGCACAAACCATAATCCAACAAGGGGAGAGTTCACACTGCATGTTGTACAAAGTATAATGCTACAGGGGGAGAGTTCACTTTCCCTGCTGTACAGACCATAATCCAACAGCGAGAGAGTGCACGCTCCATGTTGAACAAACCATAACCGAAGCGGGGGCGTGTTCACTCTCCATGTTGTACAAGCCATAATCCAACAGACGGCGTGTTCACTCTCTGTGTCGTACAAGGCAGAATGCAACAGGGGGCGTGTTCACTGTACATATTGTACAAACCATAATCCAACGGGGGGGGGGGGGGGCGGGTTCACTCTCCATGTTGGAAAAACCATAAACCAAAAGGTGGAGTGTTCACTCTCCAGATTGTGCAAACCATAATCAAACAGAGGTAAATTTCACTTTCCATGTTGTAAAAGCCAGAATCCAACAAGGGGCGTGTTCACTCTCCATTTTGTGCAAACCATAATCTAAGCGTGCGGGGGAGGGGGTGCACAGTGGCGCACTGGTTAGCACCACACCCTCACAGCTCCAGCGACTCGGGTTCAGTTCTGGGTACTGCCTGTGCGGAGTTTGCAAGTTCTCCCGGCGTTCTGCGTGGGTTTCCGCCGGATGCTTCGGTTTCCTCCCACCTCCAAAGACGGGCATGTTGATCGGTAAATTGGCCATTATAAATTGCCCCTAGTGTCGGTAGGTGGGAGACGAAAGTTGGTGATGTGGTAGAGAATATGGGGTTAATGCAGGATTAGTATAAATGGGTGGTTGTTGGTCGGCACAGAATCGGTGGGACGAAGGGCCCATTTCACTGCTGAATCTCTAAATAAAACTAAATAAATATAAATATTGAACGAACCATAACCCAACAGGGGGAGATTTCACTCTCCATGTTGTGAAAAGCATAATCCAACAGGGAGCGATTTCGCTCTGCGTGCTGCACAAACCGTAGTTCAACAGGGGGAGAATTTACTCTCCATATTGTACAAACCACATTCCAACAGGGGGAGAGTTCACTCTCCATATTGTTAAAAAAAAACCGTAATCCAACAGAGGGGGAGAGTTCACTCTCCATGTGGTTCAAATTATAATGCAACAGGGAGGTGTTCATTTTCCATGTTGCACAAACTAAAATCCAACCGGGGGGAAATTCACTTCCCATATTGCATAAACCATAATCCAGCAAGGGGAAAGTTCACTCTCCATGTTGTGGAAAAGATAATCCAACAGGGGGCGAATTGGCGCTCGGTGCTGTACAAAACATTATCAAACAGGGGGCGAGTTCACTCTCTGTGCTGTGGAAATCATAATCCAAAAGGGTGGGGGGGGGCTGGCGTTCACTCACCCTGTTGTACTAACCTTAATCCAACATGGGGCTAATTCACTCTGCATGTTGGAAAAACCATAAACCAAAAGGTGGAGTGTTCACTCTCCAGATTGTGCGAACCATAATCGAACAGAGGTAAATTGCACTTTCCATGTTGTAAAAGCCATAATCCAACAAGTGGCGTGTTCACTCTCCATTTTGTGCAAACCATAATCTAAGCGTGCGGGGGTGGGGGTGCACAGTGGCGCACTGGTTGTCACCGCTGCCTCACAGCTCCAGCGACTCGGGTTCAGTTCTGGGTACTGCCTGTGCGGATTTTGCAAGTTCTCCCGGCGTTCTGCGTGGGTTTCCGCCGGGTGCTTCGGTTTCCTCCCACCTCCAAAGACGTGCAGGTTGATCGGTAAATTGGCCATTATAAATTGCCCCTCGTGTCGGTCGGTGGCAGAAGAAAGTTGGGGATGTGGTAGAGAATATGGGGTTAATGCAGGATTAGTATAAGGGTGGTTGTTGGTCGGCACAGACTCGGTGGGCTGAAGGGCCCATTTCACTGTCGAATCTCTAAATAAAACTAAATAAATATAAATATTGAACGAACCATAATCCAACAGGGGGACAAATCACTCTCCCTGTTGTGCAAACCATCATCCAATAGCGGGCGTGTTCACTCTTGGTGTTGTACAATCCATAATCCAGCAGGGGCAGAGTTCACTCTCCGTGTTGTACAAACCAGAGTCCAACAGGTGGAGAGTTTACTCTGTATATTGTACAATACATAATCCAATGGGGAGGGAGCGGGCTGGGGCGAGAGTTTACTCTCCATATTTTACAAACTATAATCTAACAGGGGGAAAGTTCACTCTCCCTGTTGTGCAAACCAAAATGCAACAGCGGGCGTGTTCACTCTTGGTGTTGCACAATCCACAATCCAAGGGGGGGGGGGGGGAGTTCGCTCTCCTTGCTGTACAAACCAGAGTGCAACAGGTGGAGAGTTCACTTTGCATATTGTTAAAAAACCGTAATCCAACAGGGGGAGAGTTCACTTTGCATATTGTACAATACATAATCCAACGGGTGGGGGAGAGTTTACTCTCCATATTGTACAAACCATAATCCAACAGCGAGAGAGTTCACTCTCCCTGTTGTGCAAACCATCATCCAATAGCGGGCGTGTTCACTCTTGGTGTTGCACAAACCATAATCCAACAGTGGGAGAGTTCATTCTCCATTTTCTACAAAGCATAATCCAACAGGAGGCGAATTCACTCACTGTGCTGTACATACAACAATTCAACAGGAGGTGAGTTCACTCTCCATATTGTACAAACCATCATCCAACAGTTGGAGAGTTCACTCTCCAGATTGTTAAAAAACCGTAATCCAACAGGGGGAGAGATCATTCTCCATATTGCACAAGCAATAATCCAACGGGCAAGGGAGATAACTCTCCATGTGTAACAAATCATAATCCAACGTGGTGGGCGGGGCAGTTCACTTACCATGTTGCACAAACCAAAATCGAACCGTGGGAGAGTTCTCTCCCCAGATTGTACAAACCACAATCCAACAGGGGGATTATTCACTCTCTATATTGTGAAAACCATAATCCAACAGGGGGCGAGTTCACTTTCCATGTATTACAAAGCATAAAGCAACAGGGGGATAATTCTCTCTCCATATTGTTAAAAAACAAGAATACAACGGGGGAGAGTTCACTCTCCATATTGCACAAACCAAAATCCAACCGGGGGCGAATTATCTTCCCATGTTATACAAAGCATAATCCAACAGGGGGAGAGTTCACTCTCCGTGCTGCACAACGCATGTTCCAACAGGGGGAGACATCACTCTCCCTGTTGTATAATCCATAATCCAACAGGGGGAGAGTTCACTTTCTGGATTGTACAAGCCAGAATCCAACAGGGGGCGAGTTCATTCTCCATATTGTTCAAACCACAATCCAACAGGGAGAGAGTTCACTCTCCACGTTGAACAAACCATAATCCAACAAGGGGCAAGTTCACTCTTTGTGCTGTGCAAAGCAGAATTCAACCGGTGGAGAGTTCACTCACCATGTTGTACAAAGCATAATCCAACAGGGGAGATTTCACTCTCCGTGCTGCACAAACCATAATCCAACAAGGGGAGAGTTCACACTGCATGTTGTACAAAGTATAATGCAACAGGGGGAGAGTTCACTTTCCCTGCTGAACAGACCATAATCCAACAGCGAGAGAGTACACGCTCCATGTTGAACAAACCATAACCTGACCGGGGGCGTGTTCACTCTCCATGTTGTACCAGCCATAATCCAACAGAGGGCGTGTTCACTCTCTGTGTCGTCCAAGGCATAATGCAACAGGGGGCGTGTTCACTGTACATATTGTACAAACCATAATCCAACGGGGGGGGGGCGGGTTCACACTCCATGTTGGAAAAACCATAAACCAAAAGGTGGAGTGTTCACTCTCCAGATTGTGCAAACCATAATCGAACAGAGGTAAATTTCACTTTCCATGTTGTAAAAGCCATAATCCAACAAGGGGCGTGTTCACTCTCCATTTTGTGCAAACCATAATCTAAGCGTGCAGGTGTGGGGGTGCGCACTGGTTAGCCCCGCAGCCTCACAGCTCCAGCGACTCGGGTTCAGTTCTGGGTAATGCCTGTGCGGAGTTTGCAAGTTCTCCCGGGGTTCTGCGTGGGTTTCCGCCGGGTGCTCCGGTTTCATCCCACCTCCAAAGACGTGCAGGTTGATAGGTAAATTGGCCATAATAAATTGCCCCTCGTGTCGGTAGGTGGGAGAAGAAAGTTGGGGATGTGGTAGAGAATATGGGGTTAATGCAGGATTAGTATAAATGGGTGGTTGTTGGTCAGCACAGACTCGGTGGGCCGAAGGGCCCATTTCACTGCTGAATCTCTAAATAACACTAAATAAATATAAATATGGAACGAACCATAATCCAACAGGGGGAAATTTCACTCTCACTGTTGTGAAAACCATAATCCAACAGGGAGCGATTTCGCTCTCCATGCTGCACAAACCGTAGTTCAACAGGAGTTGAATTTATTCTCCATATTGTACATACCATATTCCAACAGGGGGAGAGTTCACTCTCCCTGTTGTGCAAACCATCATCCAATAGCGGGCGTGTTCACTCTTGGTGTTGCACAAACCATAACCCAACAGGGGAGAGTTCATTCTCCATTTTCTACAAACCAAGAGGAGGCGAATTCACTCCCCGTGCTGTACATGCAACAATTCAACAGTTGGTGAGTTCACTCTCCATATTGTACAAACCATCATCCAACAGGTGGAGAGTTCACTCTCCATATTGTTAAAAAACCGTAATCCAACAGGGGGAGAGTTCACTCTCAATATTGTACAAGCAATAATACAACGGGCAACTGAGTTTACTCTCCATGTGTAACGAATCATAATCTCATAATCCAACGGGGGGGGGAGGGGGCGGTGGAGTTCTCTTTCCATGTTGCACAAACCAAAATCGAACCGGGGGAGAGTTCTCTCCACAGATTGTATAAACCACAATCCAACAGGGGGATAGTTTACCCTCCATGTTGTGAAAACCATAATTCAACAGGGGGCGAGTTCACTTTCCAATCTGCACAAAGCATATTGCAACAGGGGGAGCTTTCTCTCTCCATGCTGTATAAACCGCTGTCCAAAAGGGGTAGAATTCACTGTCCATTTTGTACAAATCATAATCCAACAGGTGGAGAGTTCACTCTCCATATTGTTAAAAAACCATAATACAACGGGGGAGAGTACACTCTCCATGTTGCACAAACCAAAATCCAACCGGGGGAGAATTCACTTCCCATATTGTGCAACCCATAATCCAACAGGGGGAAAGGTCACTCTCCATGTTATACAAAGCATAATCCAACAGGGGGAGAGTTCACTCTCCGTGCTGCAGAAAGCATATTCCAACAAGGGGAGACTTCACTCTCCCTGTTGTCTAATCCATAATGCAACAGGGGGAGAGTTCACTTTCTGGATTGTAAAAGCCATAATCCAACAGGGGGCGAGTTCATTCTACATATTGTACAAACCACAATCCAACAGGGAGAGAGTTCACTCTCCACGTTGAACAAACCATAATCCAACAAGGGGCAAGTTCACTCTCTGTGCTGTGCAAAGCAGAATTCAACCGGTGGAGAGTTCACTCACCATGTTGTACAAAGCATAATCCAACAGGGGAGATTTCACTCTCCGTGCTGCACAAACCATAATCCAACAAGGGGAGAGTTCACACTGCATGTTGTACAAAGTATAATGCTACAGGGGGAGAGTTCACTTTCCCTGCAGTACAGACCATAATCCAACAGCGAGAGAGTGCACGCTCCATGTTGAACAAACCATAACTGAAACGGGGGCGTGTTCACTCTCCATGTTGTACAAGCCATAATCCAACAGAGGGCGTGTTCACTCTCTGTGTCGAACAAGGCAGAATGCAAAAGGGGGCGTGTTCACTGTACATATTGTACATACCATAATCCAACGGGGGGTGGGGCGGGTTCACTCTCCATGTTGGAAAAACCATAAACCAAAAGGTGGAGTGTTCACTCTCCAGATTGTGCAAACCATAATCGAACAGAGGTAAATTTCACTTTCCATGTTGTAAAAGCCAGAATCCAACAAGGGGCGTGTTCACTCTCCATTTTGTGCAAACCATAATCTAAGCGTGCGGGGGAGGGGGTGCACAGTGGCGCACTGGTTAGCACCGCAGCCTCACAGCTCCAGCGACTCGGATTCAGTTCTGGGTACTGCCTGTGCGGATTTTGCAAGTTCTCCCGGCGTTCTGCGTGAGTTTCCGCCGGGTGCTTCGGTTTCCTCCCACCTCCAAAGACGGGCAGGTTGATCGGTAAATTGGCCATTATAAATTGCCCCTAGTGTCGGTAGGTGGTAGAAGAAAGTTGGTGATGTGGTCGAGAATATGGGGTTAATGCAGGATTAGTATAAATGGGTGGTTGTTGGTCAGCACAGAATCGGTGGGGCGAAGGGCCCATTTCACTGCTGAATCTCTAAATAAAACTAAATAAATATAAATATTGAACGAACCGCAATCCAACAGGGGGAGATTTCACTCTCCCTGTTGTGAAAAGCATAATCCAACAGGGAGCGATTTCGCTCTGCGTGCTGCACAAACCGTAGTTCAACAGGGGGAGAATTGATTCTCCATGTTGTGCAAAACATAATCCAACAGGGGGAGAGTTTACTCTGCATGTTGCAGAAATCATAATCCATCAGGGGCGGAGTTCACTCTCCGTGTTGTACAAACTATAATCCAACAGGGGGGAGATCGCTCTCAATTTTGTACAAAGCAGAATCCAACAGGAGGCGATTTCGCTCTCCGTGCTGGACAAACCAGATTCCAACAGGTGGAGAGTTTACTCTGTATATTGTACAATACATAATCCAACAGAGGAGGGAGCGGGCTTGGGCGAGAGTTTACTCTCCATATTTTACAAACTATAATCTAACAGGGGGAAAGTTCGCTCTCCCTGTTGTGCAAACCAAAATCCAACAGCGGGCGTGTTCACTCTTGGTGTTGAACAAACCATAATCCAAGTGGGGGAGAGTTCACTCTCCGTGTTGTACAAACCATAATCCAACAGGGGAGAGTTAATTCTCCAAATTGTACAAAGCATAATCCAACACTGGGCGAGTTCACTCACTGTGCTGCACAAACCATAAACAAACAGGGGAGAGTTAATTCTCCATATTGTACAAACCATAATCCAACTGGGGGTGGAGGGGTGGGGTGTGTTTGCACTCCATATTGTACAAACCATAATCTAACATCAGGCGTGTTCACTCTTTGTGCTTTGCAAACCATATTCCAACAGGGGAGAGTTCACTCTCTGTGCTGCACAAACCATAAGTCAACAGGCGGAGAGTTCGCTATCCATATTGTTGAAACCATAAACCAACAGGGGGAGAGTTTCCTCTCAATGTTGCACAAAGTATAATCCAACAGGGGAGATTTCACATTTCTTGCTGTCCAAACCATAATGCAACATGGGGAGAGTTCACTCTCCATGTTGGACAAACCATAATCCAACAGAAAGCGAGTTCACTGTCTGAGCTGAACAAACAAAAATCCAACAGTGGGAGAATTCACTCCACATCTTGTACAAACCATAATCCAACAGGGGGAAAGTTCAATCTCCATGCTGTACAAACCATAATCCAACAGGAAGCGAGTTCACTTTCTGAGCTGGACAAACAATAATCCAACAGTGGGAGAATTCACTCTCCATATTGAAAAAACATAATCCAACGGGGGAGGGGGGGGAGAGTTTCTCTGCATATTGCATACAACATAATCCAACAAGGAGAGAGTTCACTCTCCCTGTTGCACAAACCATAATCCAACAGGGTGAATGTTCACTGTCTGTGGTGTACAGACCATAATCCAACAGGGTGCGACTTCACTCTCTATGTTGTACAAACCATAATCCAACAGGGCGAGAGTTCACTGCCTATATTGTACAAACCATAACCCAACAGGGGGAAAGTTCACTCTCCATTTTGTACAGTGCATGATCCAACAGAGGGAGAGTTCACTTTGCGTGCTGCACAAAGCATATTCCAACAGGGGGAGTGTTCGCTCTCCATTTTGTACAAAGCATAATCCAACAAGGGGCGAAGTTACTCACTGTGATGTGCAAATCAAAATTCAACAGGTGGAGAGTTCACTCTCCATATTGTGCAAACCATAATCCAACATGGCGGGGGCAGGTGTGAGAATTAATTCTCCATTTTGGACAAACCATAATCCAACAGGGGGAGAGTTCACTTTCCCTGTTGCACACTCCATCATTCAACAGGTGGAAAGTTCACTCTCCATGTTGTACAAAGCATAATCCGACAAGGGGCGAATTCAATCACTGTGATGGACAAACAATAATTCAACAGGTGGAGAGTTCACTCTCCATATTGTACAAACCATAATCCAACATAGGGGGGTGGGAGTGAGAATTAATTCTCCATTATGAAAAACCATAATCCAACAGGGGGAGAGTTCACTCTCCCTGTTGCACAGTCCATTATCCAACACGTGGAAAGTTCACTCTCCATCTTGTACAAAGCATAATCCAACGGGGGAAGACTTCGCTCTCTGTGCTGCACAAACTGCAGTATAACAAGTGGAGAATTCACTCCCCATATTGGACAAACAATAATCCAACGGGGGGAGAGTTTACTCTACATATTGCACAAATCATAATCCAATAGCGGGCATGTTCACTCTTTGCGTTGTGCAAACCATAATCCAACTGGGGGCGAGTTCACAGTCTGACCTGTGCAAACCATAATCCAACCGGCGGGGGGTTGGTGGGGGGGGCGGTGGTGTTCACTCCCGTTGTTGTAGAAACCATAATCCGACAGGGGGAGAGTTCGCTCTCCGTTGTGTGCAAACAGGAGACCAGCAGGGGGAGAATTCATTCTCCATATTGTACAAACCATAATCCAACAGGGGGAAATGTCACTCTCCCTGTCGCAGTGACCATAATCCAACACATGTAAAGTTCTCTCTCCCTGTTGTGCAAACCATCATCCAATAGCTGGCGTGTTCACTCTTTGTGTTGTACCAACCATAATCCAACAGGGGGCGTATTCACTCTCCATATTGTACAAAGCATAAACCAACGCGGGGGGTGGGGATGGTTTACTCTCCCTATTGCACAAACCATAATCCAACAGCGGGCGTGTTCACTTTTTGCTTTGTGCAAACACTCATTCAACCGGGGGCGAGTTCACTTTCCATGTTGTCCAAACCATAATCCAACTGGGGGCGAGTTCACAGTCTGAGCTGGACAAACCATAATCTAACCGGGGGGGGAGTTCACTCCCCTTATTGTACAAACCATAATCCAACAGGGGAAGAGTTCGCTGTCCAAGGGAGAATTCATTCTCCATATTGTACGAAACATAATCCAACGGGGGAGAGTTTTCTCTCCATATTGCAGAAACCATAATCCATCAGGGGGAGAGTTCACTCTCCGTGTTGTACAAACCATAATCCAACAGGGGAGAGATCAATCTCAATTTTGTACAAAGCAGAATCCAACAGGGCGAGTTCGCTCTACGTACTGTGCAAACCATAGTCCAACAGGTGGACAGTTTACGCTCCATATTTTGCAAACCATAATCCAACAGGGGGTGAGATCACACTCCCTGTTGTGCAAACCAAAATCCAACTGCGGGCGTGTTCACTTTTGGTGTTGTTCAAACCATAATCCAACAGGGGGAAAGTTCTCTCTCCGTGTTGTACAAACCATCATCCAACAGGGGGGAGTTCATTCTCTCTTTTGTGCAAAGCATCATCCAACGCGGGGGAGTTCACTCATTGTGCTGCACAAACCATCATCCAATAGCGGGCGTGTTCACTCTTGGTGTTAACAAACCATAATCCAACAGGGGGAGAGTTCACGCTCCGAGTTGTGCAAACCATAATCCAACAGGAGGCGAATTCACTCACTGTGCTGCACATTCAACAATTCAACAGTAGGTGAGTTCATTCTCCATATTGTACAAACCATCATCCAACAGGTGGAGAGTTCACTCTCCATATTGTTAAAAAACCGTAATCGAACAGGGGGAGAGTTCACTCTCAATATTGTACAAGCAATAATACAACGGGCAACTGAGTTTACTCTCCATGTGTAACAAATCATAATCCAACGGGGGGGGGGGGTGTGGAGTTCTCTTTCCAGGTTGCACAAACCAAAATCGAACCGGGGGAGAGTTCTCTCCCAGATTGTACAAACCACAATCCAACAGGGGGATAGTTCACTCTCCATATTGTGAAAGCCATAATCCAACAGGGGGCGAGTTCACTTTCCATGTTGGACAAAGCATAATGCAACAGGGGGAGATTTCTCTCTCCGTGCTGCATAAACCGCTGTCCAAAAGGGGGAGAATTCACTGTCCATTTTGAACAAACCATAATCCAACAGGTGGAGAGTTCACTCTCCATATTGTTAAAAAGGCATAATACAACGGGGGAGAGTACACTCTCCATGTTGCACAAACAATAATCCAACAGTGGGAGAATTCACTCTCCATATTGAAAAACCATAATCCAACGGGGGAGGGGGGGGAGTGTTTCTCTGCATATTGCATAAAACATAATCCAACAAGGAGAGAGTTCACTCTCCCTGTTGCACAAACCACAATCCAACAGCGGGCGTATTCACTCTTTGTGTTGTCCAAACCATAATCCAACAGGGTGAATGTTCACTGTCTGTGGTGTACAGACCATAATCCAACAGGGTGCGACTTCACTCTCTATGTTGTATAAACCATAATCCAACAGGGCGAGAGTTCACTGCCTATATTGTACAAACCATAACCCAACAGGGGGAAAGTTCACTCTCCATATTGTACAATGCATGATCCAACAGAGGGAGAGTTCACTTTGCGTGCTGCACAAAGCATATTCCAACAGGGGGAGTGTTCGCTCTCCATTTTGTACAAAGCATAATCCAACAAGGGGCGAATTTACTCACTGTGATGTACAAACCAAAATTCAACAGGTGGAGAGTTCACTCGCAATATTGTACAAACCATAATCCAACATAGGGGGGTGGGGGTGAGAATTAATTCTCCATTATGAAAAACCATAATCCAACAGGGGGAGAGTTCACTGCCCTGTTGCACACTCCATCATTCAACAGGTGGAAAGTTCACTCTCCATGTTGTACAAAGCATAATCCGACAAGGGGCGAATTCACTCAATGTGATAGACAAACAATAATTCAACAGGTGGAGAGTTCACTCTCCATATTGTCCAAACCATAACCCAACATAGGGGGGTGGGGGTGAGAATTAATTCTCCATTATGAAAAACCATAATCCAACAGGGGGAGAGTTCACTCTCCCTGTTGCACAGTCCATTATCCAACACATGGAAAGTTCACTCTCCATGTTGTACAAAGCATAATCCAACGGGGGAAGACTTCGCTCTCTGTGCTGCACAAACTGCAGTATAACAACTGGAGAATTCACTCCCCATATTGTACAAACAATAATCCAACGGGGGGAGAGTTTACTCTCCATATTGCACAAACCATAATCCAACAGCGGGCATGTTCACTCTTTGCATTGTGCAAACCATAATCCAACTGGGGGCGAGTTCACAGTCTGACCTGTGCAAACCATAATCCAACCGGCGGGGGGTTGGTGGGGGTGGGGGGGGGGGTGATCACTCCCGTTGTTGTAGAAACCATAATCCGACAGGGGGATAGTTCGCTCTCCGTTGTGTGCAAATAGGAGACCAGCAGGCGGAGAATTCATTCTCCATATTGTACAAACCATAATCCAACATGGTGGGGTTGGATAGTTAATTCTCCATTATGTACAAACCATAATCCAACAGGGGGAAATTTCACTGTCCCTGTCGCAGTGACCATAATCCAACACGTGTAAAGTTCTCTCTTCCTGTTGTGCAAACCATCATCCAATAGCGGGCGTGTTCACTCTTTGTGTTGTACCAACCATAATCCAACAGGGGGCGTATTCACTCTCCATATTGTACAAGGCATAAACCAACGCGGGGGGTGGGGATGGTTTACTCTCCCTATTGCACAAACCATAATCCAACAGCGGGCGTGTTCACTTTTTGTTTTGTGCAAACACTCATCCAACCGGGGGCGAGTTCACTTTCCATGTTGTCCAAACCATAATCCAACTGGGGGCGAGTTCACAGTCTGAGCTGGACAAACCATAATCTAATCGGGGGGGGAGTTCACTCCCCTCATTGTACAAACCATAATCCAACAGGGGAAGAGTTCGCTCTCCAAGGGAAAATTCATTCTCCATATTGTACGAAACATAATCCAACGGGGGGAGAGTTTTCTCTCCATATTGCAGAAACCATAATCCATCAGGGGGAGAGTTCACTCTCTGTGTTGTACAAACCATAATCCAACAGGGGAGAGATCAATCTCAATTTTGTACAAAGCAGAGTCCAACAGGGCGAGTTCGCTCTACGTACTGTGCAAACCATAGTCCAACAGGTGGACAGTTTACGCTCCATATTTTGCAAACCATAATCCAACAGGGGGTGAGATCACAATCCCTGTTGTGCAAACCAAAATCCAACTGCGGGCGTGTTCACTTTTGGTGTTGTACAAACCATAATCCAACAGGGGGAAATTTCTCTCTCCGTGTTGTGCAAAACATAATCCAACAGTGGGGAGTTCATTCTCTATTTTGTGCAAAGCATCATCCAACACGGGGGAGTTCACTCATTGTGCTGTACAAACCATCATCCAATAGCGGGCGTGTTCACTCTTGGTGTTAACAAACCATAATCCAACTGAGGGAGAGTTCACTTCCCATATTGTGCGAGCCGTAATCCAACAGGAAGAATTTTCACTCTCTATGTTGTGCAAAGCAAAATCGAACAAGTAGAGAGTCCAATCTCCCTGTTGCGCAATGCATAATCCAACAGGGGGAGAGTTCACTTTCTGTTTTGTACAAACCACAATGCAACAGGGGGCGAGTTCATTCTCCAAATTTTCCAAACCACAATCCAACAGGGAGAGAGTTCACGCACCGTGTAGTGCAAACCATAAACCATCAGGAGGCAAGATCACTCTCTGTGCTGTGCAAAGCATAATTGAACAGGAGGAGAGTTCACTCTCCTTGTTGTACAAAGCATAATCCAACAGTGGAGATTCCACTCTCCGTGCTGCACAAACCATAATCCAACAGGAGAAGAGTTCACTCTCAGTGTTGTAGAAACCAAAATCCAACAAGAGGCGACTTCAGTCACTGTGCTGTACAAACCATAATTCAACAGGTGGAGAATTCACTCTCCATATTGCACAAACCGTAATCCAACAAGGGGAGAGTTCATTCTCCATATTGGACAAACCCTCATCCAACAGGGGGAAAGTTCTGCATGTTGTACAAAGCAGAATCCAACAGGGGGAGAGTTCGCTCTCCTTGCTGTGCAAACCAGAGTGCAACAGGTGGAGTGTTCACTTTTCATATTGTACAATACATAATCCAACGTGTGGGGGAGATTTTACTCTCCATATTGTACAAACCATAATCCAACAGGGGGAGAGTTCACTCTCCGTGTTGTGCAAACCATAACCCAACAGGGGAGCGGTCATTCTCCATTTGCTACAAAGCATAATCCAACAGGAGGCGAATTCGCTCACTGTGCTGCACATACAACAATTCAACAGGTGGAGAGTTCACTCTCCATATTGTTAAAAAACCGTAATCCAACAGGGGGAGAGTTCACTCTCCATATTGTGCAAGCAATAATACAACGGGCAAGTGAGTTTACTCTCCATGTGTAACAAATCATAATCCAACAGGGGGCGGGTGGGGAAGTTCACTTTCCATGTTGCACAAACCAAAATCGAACCGGGGGAAGAGTTCTCTCCCCAGATTGTACAAACCACAATCCAACAGGGGGATCGTTCACTCTCCATATTGTGAAAACCATAATCCAACAGGGGGCGAGTTCACTTTCCATGTTGCACAAAGCATAACGCAACAAGGGGAGATTTCTCTCTCCATGCTGTATAAACCGTTGTCCAAAAGGGGGAGAATTCACTGTCCATTTTGTACAAACCATAATCCAACAGGTGGAGAAATCACTCTCCATATTGTTAAAAAAAACCATAATATAACGGGGGAGAGCTCACTCTCCATGTTGCACAAACCAAAATCCAACCGGGGGAGAATTCACTTCCCATATTGTACAAACAATAATCCAACAGGGGGAAAGGTCACTCTCCATGTTACACAACGCATAATCCAACCGCGGGAGAGTTCACTCTCCGTGCTGTTCTCAGCATGTTCCAACAAGGGGAGACTTCACTATCCCTGTTGTATACACCATAATCCAACAGGGGGAGAGTTCACTCTCCATTTTGTACAAACCACAATCCAACAAGGGGCAAGTTCACTCTCTGTGCTGTGCAAAGCAGAATTCAACAGGAGGAGAGTGCACTCTCCATGTTGTACAATGCATAAACCAACAGGGGAGATATCACTCTCCGTGCTGCACAATCCATAATCCAACAAGAGGAGAATTCACACTCCATGTTGTACAAAGTATAATACCACAGGGGGAGAGTTCTCTTTCCCTGCTGTGCAGACCATAATCGAACAGCGAGAGACTAGACGCTCCATGTTGATCAAACCATAACCGAACCGGGGGCGTGTTCACTCTCCATGTTGTACAAACAATAATCCAACTGGGGGCGTGTTCACTCTCTGTGTCGTGCAAGGCATAATCCAACAGGGGGCGTATTCACTGTACATATTTTACAAACCATGATCCAACAGGGGGCGTGTTCACTCTCCATGTTGTACAAACCATAATGCAACAGGGGGCGTGTTCACTTTATGTGTCGTGCAAACCATAATCCAACAGGGAGAGTGTACATTCTCCAGTTTGTACAATCCGTAATCCAACAGGGGGCGTCTTCACTCTCTGTGTCGTCCAAACCATAATGCAAGAGGGTGCGTGTTCACTCTACATATTGTGCAAACCATACTCCAACAGGGTGCGGTTTCACTCTCCATGGTGGACAAACCATAATCCAACAGGTGGAGAGTTCACTCTCCAGATTGTGCGAACCAAAATCTAACAGCGGGAAAATTCAACCTCCATGTTGTACGAACCATAATCCAACAGGGGGCGTGTTCACTCTCCATGCTGTACAATCATAATCCAACAGGGTTTGTGCTCACTCTCTGTGTCGTACAAACCATAATCCAACAGGGGGGAAGTTCACTCTCAATGTTGTCCAAAGCAGAATCCAACATGGTGAGAGGTCGCTCTCCGTGCTGTACAAATCAGAGTCCAACAGTTGGCGAGTTCACTCTGCATATTGTAAAATCCATAATCTAAGCATGCAGGGGTGGGGGTGAACAGTGGCGCACTGGTTAGCACCGCAGCCTCACAGCTCCAGCGACCCGGGTTCAGTTCTGGGTACTGCCTGTGCGGAGTTTGCAAGTTCTCCCTGCGTTCTGCGTGGGTTTCCGCCAGGTGCTTCGGTTTCCTCCCACCTCCAAAGACGTGCAGGTTGATAGGTAAATTGGAAATTATAAATTGCCCCTAATGTTGGTAGGTGTTAGAAGAATGTTGGGGATGTGGTAGAGAATATGGGGTGAATGCAGGATTAGTATAAATGGGTGGTTGTTGGTCGGCACAGATTCGGTGGGCGGAAGGGCCCGTTTCAGTGCTGTTTTACTAAATAAATATAAATATTGAACGAACCATAATCCAACAGGGGGAGATTTCACTCTCCCTGTTGTGAAAAGCATAATCCAACAGGGAGCGATTTCGCTCTCCGTACTGCACAAACCGTAGTTCAACAGGGGGAGAATTTACTCTCCATATTGTACAAACTATATTCCAACAGGGTGAGAATTTACTCTCCATATTGTACAAACCATATTCTGACAATGGGAGCGTTCACTCTCCATGTGGTTCAAATTATAATGCAACAGGGAGGAGTTCACTTTCCATGTTGCACAAAATAAAATCCAACTGGGGGAAAATTCACTTCCCATATTGCATAAACCATAATCCAACATGGGGAAAGTTCACTCTCCATGTTGTGGAAAGCATAATCCAACAGGGAGCGAGTTGACTCTCTGTGCTGTAGAAATTACAATACAACAAGTTGGGGGGGGCGGGGGTTCACTCACCCTGTTGCACAAACCATAATCCAACAGGTGGCTAATTCACTCTGCATGTTGTACAAAGCAGAATGCAACGGGGGAGAGTTCACATCCCGTGTTTTACAAATCATAATCCAACAGTGGTACAGCTCACTCTCCATGTTGCACAAACCATAATCCAACTGAGGGAGAGTTCATTTCCCATATTGTAAGAGCCATAATCCAACAGGAAGAATGTTCACTCTCTTTGTTGTGCAAAGCATAATCCAACAAGGAGGTAGTTCACTCTCCCTGTTGTACAATGCATAATCCAACAGGGGGAGAGTTCACTTTCTGAATTGTACAAACCACAATGCAACAGAGGGCGAGTTCATTCTCCAAATTTCCCAAACCACAATCCAACAGGGAGAGAGTTCACTCACCATGTTGTGCAAACCATAATCCATCAGGAGGTGAGATCACTCTCTGTGCTGTGCAAAGCATAATTGAACAGGAGGAGAGTTCACTCTCCATGTTGTACAAAGCATAATCCAACAGTGGAGATTTCACTCTCCGTGCTGCACAAACAATAATCCAACAGGGGGAGAAATCACTCTCTGTGTTGGACAAACCATAAAACAGCGGGGGGAGAGTTCACTCTCCATGTTGTACAAAGCATAATCCAACAGGGGCGTGAACACTCTCCATATTTTACAAACCATTATCCAACAGGGGACGTGTTCACTCTCTGTGTCGGACAAAACGAAATCCAACAGCAGGCTTGTTCACTCAACATATTGTACAAACATAATCCAACAGGAGGCGCGTTCTCTCTCCATGTTGGACAAGCCATAATCCAACAGGGGGCGTCTTCACTCTCCATGTTGTACAAAGCATAATCCAACAGGGGGCGTGTTTAGTCTCTGTGTCTTACAAACCATAGTCCAACAGGGGTCGTGTTCATTCTATATGTTGCACAAAGCAGAATGCAACAGGGGAGAGTTTAATCTCCGTGCTGTACAGACCATAATCCAACAGGGAGAGAGTACACTCTCCATGTTGTACAAACCATAATCCTGCAGGGGGCGCCTTTACTCTCTGTGTCGTTAAAACCATAATCCAACAGGGGGCGTGTTCACTCGCCGTGTTCGAAAAACCATAATCCAACAGGTGGAGAGTTCACTCTCCATGTTGTGCAAACCATAATCTAACAGCGGGAAAGTTCACTCTTAATGTTGAATAAACCATAATCCAACAGGGGGCGTGTTCACTCACCATGGTGGACAGACCATGATCCAACATGGGGCGTGTTCACACTCTGCGTCGGACAAACCATAGTCCAACAGGGGCCGTGTTTTCTCGACATGTTCTTCGAAGCAAAATGCAGCAGGTGAAGAGTTCACTCCCCAAGTTGTCCAAACCATAATCCAACAGGGGGAAAGTTCACTCTCCATGTTGTGCAAAGCAGAAACCAACAGGGGGAGAGTTCGTTCTTCGTGCTGTACAAACCATACTCCAACAGGTGAAGAGCTCACTCTGCATATTGTGCAATACATAATCTAACAGGGGTGGGGAGAGGTTACTCCCCCTGATGTGCAAACCATAATCCAACAGCCGGCTTGTTCACTCTAGGTGTTGTACAAACCATAATACAACAGGGGGAGCCCTCACTCTCTGTGTTGAACAAACCATAATCCAACAGGGGGCGGGTTCAATCACTGTGCTGTACAAATCATAATTCAACAGTTGGAGAATTCACTCGGCACATTGTACAAACCATAATCCAACGGCGGTGTGAGTTCACTCTCCCTGTTGTACAAACCATAATTCAACAGCGGGCGTGTTCAATCTTTGTGTTGCACAAACCATAATTCAAGCCGGGAAGAGTCCTCTCCCCATATTTGACAAAACTTAATCCAACAAGGGGTGAGATCACTTTTCATGTTGTGCAAACCATAATCCAACTGCGGGCGTGTTCACTCTTGGTGTTGTCCAAACCATAATCCAACAGGGGAGATTTCATTCTCCATTTTGTACAAAGCATAATCTAACAGGGGCGAGTTCTCTCATTGTGCTGTACAAACCATAATTCAACAGTTGGAGAGTTCACTCTCCCTGTTGTACAAACCATAATCCAACAGCGGGCGTGTTCACTCTTTGTGTTGAACAAACCATAATCCAAGCCGGGAAGAGTTCTCTCCCCATATTTGGCAAACCTTAATCCAACAGGGGGTGAGATCACTTTCCATGCTGTACAAACCATAATCCAACAGAGGGAGAACTCACTCTCCCTGTTGTGCAAACCATAATCCAACAGTGGGCGTGTTCACTCTTGGTGCGGGGATCCCCTGTGGCCGTTTCACTCAACAACAGGTATACCGTTTTGGATACTGTTGGGGGAGACGACTTACCAGCGACAGGCAATGGGATACAGGTCTCTGGCGCAGAGTCTGTCCCTGTTGCTCAGAAGGGAAGGGGTAAGAGGAGCAGAGCATTAGTCATTGGGGACTCCATAGTTAGGGGAAGAGATAGGAGGTTTTGTGGGAACGGGAGAGACTCACGGTTGGTGTGTTGCCTCGGATCGTGTTTTTGGGATCCTGAAGGGGGAGGGGGAGCAGCCCCAAGTCGTGGCACACATAGGCACCAACGACATAGGTAGCAAGACAGATGGGGATTTAAGACAGAAATTCAGGGAGATAGGGTGGAAGCTTAGAGCGAGAACAAACAGAGTTGTTATCTCTGGGTTGTTGCCCGTGCCAAGTGCTAGCGAAGTGAGGAATAGGGAGAGAGAGGAGTTGAATACGTGGCTGCAGGGATGGTGTAGGAGGGAGGGTTTTGGTTTCCTGGATAATTGGGGCTCTTTCTGGGGTAGGTGGGACCTCTACAAACAGGATGGTCTTCACCTGAACCAGAGGGGTACCAAATCCAGGGGGGGAGATTTGCTAGTGCTCTTCGGGGGGGTTTAAACTAATTCAGCAGGGGGATGGGAACCTAAATTGTAGTTCCAGTGTGCAGGATGTTGAGAGTAGTGAGGGCAGAGATAAGGTTATAAGGACACAAGAGGGCACTGGCAAGCAAGAGCTTGGTTTAAAATGTGTCTACTTCAACGCCAGGAGCATCCGGAATAAGGTGGGTGAGCTTGCAGCATGGGTTGGTACCTGGGATCTTGATGTTGTGGCCATTTCAGAGACATGGGTAGAGCAGCGACAGGAATGGATGTTGCGGGTTCCGGGATTTAGATGTTTCACTAAGAACAGAGAAGAGGGTAAAAGAGGGGGGGGGGTGTGGCATTGTTAATCAAGGAGAGTATTACAGTGACAGAAAGGACGTTTGAGGACTCGTCTACTGAGGTAGTCTGGGCCGAGGTTATGAACAGGAGAGGAGAGGTCACCCTGTTGGGAGTTTTCTATGGACCTCCAAATAGTTCCAGAGATGTAGAGGAAAGGATAGCAAAGATGATTCCTGACAGGAGCGAGAGTAACAGGGTAGTGGTTATGGGGGACTTTAACTTTCCAAATATTGACTGGAAATACTATAGTTCGAGTACTTTAGATGGGTCTGTTATTGTCCAGTGTGTGCAGGAGGGTTTTCTGACACAGTATGTAGACAGGCCAACCAGGGGCGATGCCACATTGGATTTGGTACTGGGTAATGAACCCGGCCAGGTGTTAGATTTAGATGTAGGTGAACACTTTGGTGATAGTGATCACAATTCGGTTAGGTTTACCTTAGCGATGGGCAGGGACAGGTATATACCGCAGGGCAAACATTGTCGCTGGTGGAAAAGAAATTATGATGCGATTAGGCAAGATTTAGGATGCGTAGGATGGGGAAGGAAACTGCAGGGGATGGGCACAATCGAACTGTGGAGCTTATTCAAGGAGCAGCTACTGCGTGTCCTTGATAAGTATGTACCTGTCAGGCAGGGAGGAAGTTGTCGAGCGAGGGAGCCGTGGTTTATTAAAGAAGCTGAAGAGCTTGTCAAGAGGAAGAAGAAGGCTTATGTTAGGATGAGACGTGAAGGCTCAGTTAGGGCGCTTGAGAGTTACAAGCCAGCCAGGAAGGATCTAAAGGGAGAGATAAGAAGAGCAAGGAGAGGACATGATAAGTCATTGGCGGATCGGATCAAAGAAAACGCTAAGGCTATCCATAGGTATATCAGGAATAAAAGAATGACTAGAGATAGGTTAGGGCCAATCAAGGATAGTAGTGGGAAGTTGTGTGTGGAATCAGAGGAGATAGGGGAAGTGTTAAATGAATATTTTTCGTCAGTATTTACAGTGGAGAAAGCAAATGTTGTCGAGGAGAATACTGAGATACAGACGACTGGGCTAGATGGTATTGAGGTTCACAAGGAGGAGGTGTTAGCAATTTTGGAAAGTGTGAAAATAGATAAGTCCCCTGGGCCAGATGGGATTTATCCTAGGATTCTCTGGGAAGCAGGGGAGGAGATTGCAGAGCCTTTGTCCTTGATTTTTATGTCGTCATTGTCGACAGGAATAGTGCCGGAAGACTGGAGGATAGCAAATGTTGTCCCCTTGTTCAAGAAGGGGAGTAGAGACAGCCCTGGTAATTATAGACCTGTGAGCCTTACTTCGGCTGTGGGTAAAATGCTGGAAAAGGTTATAAGAGATAGGATTTATAATCATCTTGAAAAGAATACGTTCATGAGAGATAGTCAGCACGGTCTTGTGAAGGGTAGGTCGTGCCTCACAAACCTTATTGAGTTTTTTGACAAGGTGACCAAACAGGTGGATGAGGGTAAAGCCGTGGATGTGGTCTATATGTATTTCAGTAAGGCGTTTGATGAAGTTCCCCACGGTAGGCTACTGCAGAAAATACGGAAGTATGGGATTGAAGGTGAATTAGTGCTTTGGATCAGAAATTGGCTAGCTGAAAGGAGACAGAGGGTGGTGGTTGATGGTAAATGTTCATCCTGGAGTATAGTTGCTGGTGGTGGACCGCAAGGATCTGTTTTGGGGCCACTGCTGTTTGTCATTTTTATAAATGACCTGGATGAGGGTGTAGAAGGGTGGGTTAGTAGATTTGCGGATGGCACGAAGGTCGGTGGAGTTGTGGATAGTGTCGAAGGGTGTTGTAGGGTACAGAGGGACATAGATAGGCTGCAGAGTTGGGCTGAGAGATGGCAAATGGAGTTTAATGCGGAGAAGTGTGAGGTGATTCACTTCGGAAGGAGTAACAGGATTGCAGAATACTGGGCTAATGGGAAGATTCATGGTAAACCATAACCTGTGAAACCATCTGACCTACACTATTCCATTTTCATCCATATGTCTATCCAATGACCACTTAAATGCCCTTAAAGTTGGCAAATCTACTTCTGTTGCAGGCAGGGCTTTCCACGCCCCTGCTACTCTCTGAGTAAAGAAACTACCTCTAACATCTGTCCTATATCTATCACCCCTCAACTTCAAGCTATGTCCCCTCGTGTTTGCCATCACCATCCGAGGAAAAAGACTCTCACTGTCCACCCTATCTAACCCTTTGATTATCTTATATGTCTCTATTAAGTCACCTCTCCTCCTCCTTCTCTCCAACGAAAACAACCTCAAGTCCCTCAGCCTTTTCTCGTAAGATCTTCCCTCCATACCAGGCAACATCCTAGTAAATTTCCTCTGCACCCTTTCCAAAGCTTCCACACCCTTCCTATAATGCGGTGACCAGAACTGCACGCAATACTCCAGGTGCGGCCGCACCAGAGTTTTGTACAGCTGCAACATGACCTCGTGGCTCCGAAACTCGATCCCCCTACTAATAAAAGCTAACACACCAAATGCCTTCTTCACAGCCCTATTAACCTGGGTGGCAACTTTCAGGGATTTATGTACCTGGACACGAAGTTCTCTCGGCTCATCTACACTACCAAGAATCTTCCCATCAGCCCAGTACTCTGCATTCCTGTTACTCCTTCCGAAGTGAATCACCTCACACTTCTCCGCATTAAACTCCATTTGCCATCTCTCAGCCCAGCTCTGCAGCCTATCAATGTCCCTTTGTAACCTAAAACATCCTTCGGCACTATCCACAACTCCACCGACCATCGTGTCATCCGCAAATCTACTAACCCACCCTTCTACACCCTCATCCAGGTCATTTATAAAAATGACAAACAGCAGTGGCCCCAAAACAGATCCTTGCGGTCCACCACTAGTAACTAAAATCCAGGATGAGCATTTGCCATCAACCACCACCCTCTGTCTTTTTTCAGCTAGCCAATTTCTGATCCAAAGCACTAAATCACCTTCAATCCCATACTTCCGTATTTTCTGCAATAGCCTAAAGTGGGGAACCTTATCAAACGCCTTACTGAAATCCATATACACCACATCCACGGCTTTACCCGCATCCACCTGTTTGGTCACCTTGTCAAAAAACTCAATAAGGTTTGTGAGGCACGGCCTACCCTTCATAAAACCGTGCTGACTATCGCTAATGAGCTTATTCTTTTCAAGATGATTATAAATCCTATCTCTTATAACCTTTTCTAACATTTTACCCACAACCGAAGTAAGGCTCACAGGTCTATAATTACCAGGTTTGTCTCTACTCCCCTTCTTGAACAAGGGGGCAACTTTTGCTATCCTCCAGTCTTCCGGCACTATTCCTGTCGGCAATGACGACATAACGATCAAGGACAAAGGCTCTGCAATCTCCTCCCTGGCTTCCCAGAGAATCCTAGGATAAATCCCATCTGGCCCAGGGGACTTATCTATTTTCACACTTTCCAAAATTGCTAACACCTCCTCCTTGTGAACCTCAATCCCATCTCGCCTAGTAGTCTGTATTTCAGTATTCTCCTCGACTACATTTTCTTTCTCTGCTAATAATGTATGCATGTAAACGTGAGCTGTGTGGTGAATAAGTTTGGTGAGTTGCAGGCACCATTCACTATTTGGGATTATGATGTAGTTGCAATAAAGAAAATGTCGCATAATAATGGTGTGGACTGGGCACTTAATATCCGAGGATACTGTGACGACCAGGTGAGAGGGGTCTAGGGGTTCACTCTCTGCCATTGTCTGGTTTAACAGTAACACGGTTTAATTTAAAAAAAACACTGTGTTTTAGCTCCGCCTCAGTTAATCCTTGTTCACTACTTTCCAATTGTGAGGCAAAGAAATCAATTCAAGCAGGGTTTCTTAGATTTTGAACAAGAAAGGTGGAAGTTTGTTAATCTTAAACTCTAACCCAGTTAATGACTGCCAATGTGTGGCGCGACCACACGAGCATGCATACGTGGTAAACACACACAAACAGATCGAGACAGAATTGTAGAAAAGGATAAATGGGAAAACTTTGAGGCAATAGATGGGTTTATATTTTACTGTACTTTGAGTTTTCTGTGAAGCCTTTGGTTTCCGGTAATTCCTGCAATTCGTTGAGGCCCAGTGCACATTTCAACTTGTTTCAATGTTGGAGTCTTTTCTCACTTGAGGTTTATATGTCTTCCGTGGGTCAGGTGGCTTGGGAGATAATGGGAGAGAGAGAGAGAGTAAGAGGGAGAGTGAGGCTTACTTGTTCCAGATTCAGTTTCAAAGTGCCTTCTGCCTTCCTCTGTGGCACAAATCAGTTGTGGGCGGCACAATGGCACAGTGGTTAGCACCAACAGCTTCACAGCTCCAGCGACCCGGGTTCAATTCTGGGTACTGCCAGTGTGGAGTTTGAAAGTTCTCCCTGTGTCTGCGTGGGTTTCCTCCAGGTGCTCCGGTTTCCTCCCACATGCAGGTTGATAGGTTAATTGGCCATTATAAATTGTCCCTAGTATAGGTAGGTGGTAGGGAAAATATGGAGACAGGTGGGGATGTGGTCGGAATATGGGATTAGTGTCGGATTAGAATAAATGGGTGGTTGATGGTCGGCACAGACTTGGTGGGCCGAAGGGCCTGTTTCAGTGCTGTGTCTCCAAAAAAAAACTCCAGCAGGTTACTTATATGATTAACTGGTTTGACCATTTCTGTTTGTGGATTCTGCCATCTTTGCAGTCATCCTGGAATGTGAGCCCTTCACCTTCAATGTCTGATGATGCAAGTCCATCTTGGGTTAAGTGGATCAGGGAATGATCCTTTGTCTCCACAAGCAGTGTCTCTTCGTATGCAAATGTACTTCCAGCCAAGTGTCTGGAGATTTTTTAACAAGTCATTTCTTCACTCCAGCAAAGTTTAGAAACTATATTCATATGACAAAATTAATATTGCATCATTCTTGGCAGTTGGGGGTCTAAATGACAATACAAAGTTTTCATAAATGTTAGAGAAGAGAAAATGGGAGGTGGCTGGCTGTATTGATTAGGGAAGACATTATAGTTTTGGAAGAGTAGGATGTAAGGACAAAATCCATCCGGTTAGAGTTTAGTTAAAGGGGATGATCAAGTTACAAGTGGTCTTCTATAGGTGTCTAAATAGTGAGAGAGAGACAGAGAAGCAAATCTGCAGGAAAATCACAGGGACATGCAAAAACTATAGCGTGGTGATATTGGGGGACTTTAATCACCCAAGTATCTATTGGGATAATGTGGACGGCACAGTGGCACAGTGGTTAGCATCGCAGCCTCACAGCTCCAGCTGTGTGGAGTTTGCAAGTTCTCCCTGTGTCTGCGTGGGTTTTCTCCGGGTGCTCCGGTTTCCTCCCACAAGCCAAAAGACTTGCAGGTTGGTCGGTAAATTGGCCATTATAAATTTCCCCTAGTATAGGTAGGTGATAGGGGCAGGCGGGAATGTGGTAGGAATATGGGATTAGTGTAGGATTAGTATAAATGGGTGTTTGATGGTCGGCACAGACCCGACGGGCTGAAGGGCCTGTTTCAGTGCTGTATCACTAAATTAAACTAAACTAGAGTAAAGGAAAAGGAGGGAGAGGATTTTTGAAACGTGTTCAGGAGACGCTCCTTGACCAGTATTTCACAGTTCAACGAGGCAAGACGCAATGCTGGATTTGGTGCTGGTGAATGAGGTGGGCCAGCTGGACCAAGTGTCCATGGTGGAATACTTGGGTAAGAGGCATTAGTATCAGAAGGTTTAGGTCAGTAATGGAGAACAAGGAACAATCTAAAGTAGAACTTTGAAATTGGAAGAGTACTAACTTCAATTGCATGAATGGAGGGTAAAATGGAACCAAATATTGATAGGAAAAATTATAATGGAGGAGATGTTTCAGCTATAGGCGAGGTACATTCCAACACGGGCAAAAGGAAAGGAAACCAAAGCCAGGACTTCTTAGCTACTCGGGGAAATAGAGAATATGATAAAACAAAAAAAAGGGTACATGTTACGTGTCAGGTAAATTCTTCAAATGAGAACCAGATGGCATGCAATAAATTGTGAGTGGTAGTGAAGAGGAAAATAAGACTGGCAAAGAGAGAATATGAGAATAGCATGACAGTTAGCATAAATAGGAAGCCAAAATCTTCCTCCAACATGTGAATATTATGTGGTGATAAGAGACAGGATATGTCATATTAGTTGCAAAGAGTGTGATATATGTTTAGAGTCAGAGGGCAAGGCTAGAATACCTAATGAGTACTTTGTATCAGTGTTTAATAAGGAATTGGATGCTGACAAAATATTAGTTGAGATGTTAGAGATAATGGATGAGGTGACAATTGATAGGAAGCATGTCCTGAATAGGGTGGCTATGCTTTGAGTGGATACCTCGCCTGGTGCGGATGGCTGACCTCCCAGGTTGCGAAAGGAAGTGGGATTAGAGGTAATGGAAGGGCCTTCTATAATCTTCCAACATTCCCTGGGAGGTGCCAGAGTATTGGAGTAAATGTGACAGCCTTGTTCAAGAAATAGTATAAGTAATTTGCTAGCAACTGCAGATCCGTCACTTTAACATCGTTGGTGGGTAAGTTTTCAGAAGCAATTGATGGGGAAAAAAATCAACAGGTACTTTGATAGGTTGGAGTCAGTTAAAGAGAACCAGATTTGGAAAAGGGAGAATATGCTTGTCTAATCTGAGTGAATTTTTTGATGAAGTAACAGAGAAGGTTCATGAAGTGAAAGCAATGGATGTTTTCTGAACAGATTCTAAGAAAGTGTTAGAGAAAGTATCACATAAAAAGTTGGTTAACAAAATTGAGGCTCAATGAATAGGAGGGTCAGTGTCAGCTTGGATCAAAAAAGTGGCTTAAGTACAGAAAACAGTGTTTATTTTTAGACTGGAGGATTGTACACAGTGCTATAGCCACTGCTTCTTTGAGATATTCATATTGCTTGGATATTGAAACACAGAGTAGAATTTCAAAATTCTCCGATGATACCAAACTTGGAGGATTGGTAAATAGTGAGGATGATGCAAATCAGCTGCAGCAGGACATAGCAGAATGGACAGACACATTGCAGATGGAATTTAATACGGAGAAGTGATGTATTTTGGTAGAAGGGATTTGAAGTAACAATATATAATTAATGGCATAGCTTTAAATAGTCTCAGGGGCAGAGGGACATTGGGGTTCATGTGTATAGATCTTTGAAGTTGGCAGGAATATTGAGACACTAAATTTAGAAAGCAATTGGGATCTTGGACTTCATAAATAAAGGTATTGAGTACAAAAGTGGGGAGGTTATGCTGCATCTTTATAAAGCTCTGGTTCAGCCACAACATGAATATTGCATCCAGTTCTGTCGTCACACTTTTCGAAGGATCGGATGGTCCTTGAGAGAATTTACCAGAATGGTTCTAGAGATGAGGGATTTTAGCCTGAAGGTTAGTTTGGAGAAGCTGGGGTTCTTCTCCTTAGAGCAAAGAGGTTGAGGGGAGATTTGATAGAGGTATACAAGATTAGGACAGGTTTATATAAGGTAGATAAGCTGTTCCCATTCGCCGATAGTACACAGACTAGGGTCAGAGTTTTAAAGTTTTGTGCCGGACATGGGGGTGGGGGGGGGGGGGGGGGTGGTGGGTGGTGAATGTGAGGGAGAAGTTGATATGCAGAAAGTGGTAATGGCCTGGAATTGCTTATGAGGTGGTGGAAGTAGAGACAATGAATGATTTTGCATGGCAATCAGATGGCCACTTGAAGAAAATGAACTTGCAGACATTGGAATAGTGCAGGGCAATGGGACTAATTGGATCACTCTATAAATGGCCAACATGGTCTCGATGGGACAAATTGACTCCCTCTGTGCCATAATGACTCTATCACTCGATGAATTAGATTGCTCTTTCAAAGAGTCCCCATACGCACCATGGACTGAATTGACTTGGTTCACGCTGTACGATTTGATGATTCTCATGTTTCCTGTTCTTTAACCCAAGGTCACATACAGGCAAAGTAGGCACTCTGCAACTGAGCTTGCTTTTATTCTTTCACGAGATGTGGGTATCGCTGATAAGGTCAGCATTTATTGCCTTTTTCCTAATTGTCCTTAGCAAATCAGTAGCTTGCTAGGCCATTTCAGAAGGCAGTTAGAGTCAACAACATTGCTGTGGGTATGGAGTCACATATCGGTCGGACCAGGTAAAGACAGCAGATTTCCTTCCCTAAAGCGCATTCATGAACCAGATGATGATAGTTTCATGACACCATTACTGAGATTATCTTTTAATTTCAGATGTTTTAATCATTAATTGAATTTAAATTCCACGAGCTGCTATGTTGGTATTTGAGCCCTAGTCCCCAGGGAAATTAGCCTGAGCCTCTGTTTTCTAGTCCAGTGAAATTACCACTATGGTACCATCTCTCCCGCACACCCCCCGCTTCATGTAAACAGCAATACACAGGCATTTTTCCTGTCTCGGTGGCAAGCTATTTGTTGTGCTCATAGTATTCACTATTGGCTTTAGTCCATAAGACTCTTTGGCATTCTCGAATAACTAAAAGCAGTTACACTGTCTAAGAGCTTTGCATGGATGTTATGGATAAGAAATGTCCTGGCTTCTCATAACCTTTAGCTGCACTGTACAACAAACACTATCCCCTGCTCAGACTTCAGGAAAGAAAACCAATTAAAAAGCAGATCTCCCTCGCTTTCTCTGTGTGAATCTGAGTTTGTGAACTGGCTCTGCTCCATGGCAGGTCTTGGGAAAATAAATTAATTCGGCCAACTCAAATGTCAGCTACACAGAGATACAGAAACTGAACAACCACGTTTGACTTCAGAATCCTTGCTTGTTGAACAGTTTAGAATGGAAATACTCTGCAGGTCTGGCATCATCTGTAGAGGGAGAAACAGAGAAACAAAGAGAGCAATGTTTCAGGTCTGTGATGTGATGTCAGGTTCTCAAACATTAACTTTGTTTCTCTTTGCACAGATACTCCAGACCAACTGAGCCTGTCTATCATTTTGTGTTTTAATCTCGTATTTCCAGCATCCACAGCACTTAATGTTATAACTTTATAGATTGTTGTGACAACATTTTTGTCTATTTGCACTCCCAATATCTCCACCAGAATCTGGGCAAAAATCTAATAATTAACATTTCACTTAAACGCCATTCTACAATTAACCTGCTCTGGCTCATACCTCTCCATGTATCGAAAGTAATTGAATCAAATTTAAATCTTCCCATTAACAGAAGGGCTGCTGTTAGCGAACCTGTTCAGCCAGATCAACACCAGGGCTACTGCTACCGACACTGATCATTCAGATTAACACCAGGGATAATAGGGGAAAAAATGAAGATCACTTTTTGCAGAATTTTCAACAAGATAGAAAATTGTTTTGCTTTCTATATCCTCTACAGAATATATATTATACAGAAATCCTTGGAGTAAATGTGGTTCATTAAATCAGTTTGTTCAGTGGAAAGTAACTTATATCCCTCCTCACATTCTCTAGGTGAATATCTTCATGGAGGTATTAATAAGGGGTCGTCTGCATAACTCTGTACATTTGAATGGTGACTGGCAGAACATAAATTGGTGTTTCACAAAAGAAATGGGATATCCTGTAATTTTGCAGAGAGAACTAATTTACTACCCTCTTCTTGCAGCCATTGGTGCTCCTGGTAAGACAGTGAAATGTGTCAGTAGAATGTGTTCATTTTTTCTGTTTCCAATTTGATGGTATCAGTTAAGTGTAAAGTGATTGTTTTGTTTCCTGCTTTAAAAATATAACATTTCTTTAATTTTCACAACAGGCAGCACTGAAACAACAAGCCCCTTTATTGTTTACTGTAGAAACTCCTTGCCATATGCAGCACTGTGACTTTCGATCAGGAGTAAATTAAGAACATTTTAATGTCCCAATTTTGTTATGTGGGTTACCGTGTAATGTGGAGATGTTAATAATTCTTGGTTTTTAACATTAATTCCTGTTTATATTTGGAATCACGACAACATTTTCTCTTGTTTCCTTGAACTTAAGTCCAGCTTTGACTTTGTTGGTGGATAGGTTAAGTGAAAGGAAAATTTGGCATGTTTTTGTTAGTGTTGTATGATCCACCAGCCTGATTTTCCAGTTTCCATTAAATAAATCTAATTTACCGATTAGGCACACTACAGCCTCCCGGACTGAACACTGAGTTCAATAATTTCAGAGCATGATGGGCCCCCCATTTTACTTTTATTTTTAGTTATTTTTCTCTGCTTTTCTTTTTTACTATTTTTTAAATGTTTCTTTCACTTCATCTTAGTTTGTTCAGTTTGCTTACCCACTGTTTTTTTCATTTTATCTCATGTTTTTACTTGCTGCTGTTCAATATTCAGTCCGTTAACACCCTATCTGTACAAATGCTTAGTCTTTCAACACACCATTAACATATTGTTTGTCTTTGCTCTATGACCTTTTGGTCAGCTATGTGACCTTGTCCATTCTACATCTTCTCCTTTGTTATTTCTTGGCCCACCCCCGCCGTACTTGCTTATAACCTTTGACATTTTTAATATTTGCCAGATCCGAAGAAGGGTCACTGACCCGAAACATTAACTCTGTTTCTCTTTCCACAGATGCTTCCAGACCTTCTGAGTGGTTCCAGCATTTCTTGTTTTTATTTCAGATTTCCAGCATCAGCAGTAGTTTGCTTTTATATTACACAACAAGTTGGGTTTATGCAGCAGATTCTCAGTTCCTGCACAAACACTTGTATCTATGGACTGACACAGAGGAAATTCAGAGAGGAGCTGAAGAATGGGGTGAAGTATTTGCTTACACTGCATGGGAAATGATGTCAACAGCCGTTAGCTTGCATTGACTTGGAGCAGGTTTATAGAATTACAGGTCTTTTATATTCTTGAAACCTTTTTAGACAAGTGAAGGATTTGTTATTCATAATGAACAAAATATTAAAGATAAATTTGCATGTGGGTAAACGGAATGTAAAGGATATAGAAAGGAATAATATTATCTAATTTCAGCATTGGATGAGCCCCCGTTTCCTCTGGTTAAACATTGGAATGATTGGAACCACCTTCTTCAGCCCACAGTGTAAGCTCCACTTGCTTGTCATGAATCCCATTCCTCTCTCGAGCTTTTACTATGGAATTTAGTGAGTCTGTTGCGGGTCCCATCGGTGTGCTTGGTAGTGATTGTCTTCACTGCCTGTGATGTGTGCAGTCGGTCAACTGTGATCACAGAGCGGGCAACCACTTACCATAATGGAGGTACTGAGATCCATCCAATTGCATGATGGGGGCGGGCTCCAAGGGGGTGACTGCAGTGTCAGATGACTATAACGCAGGTGCTGGCACAATATTTAAAGCGCTGCCAGCCCTGCTTGTATTTCAGTGAGGCAGTGAAGCTGGAGAGCTGCTGGACCCTGCAGAGGAGGTGTTGGAACTCCAGGACCCCCACCTGACCACCCTGGACAAGGATGCACAATGGCCAGGACAGTGTGGGGCAATCTGGCACCATGCCTGAGGCAGGACACTGTTGGCCACATGATTTAGTGATTCCTCCCTGGAGATTCTCCTCCAGGCTGCAAGGGAAAGGTGGGAGCACCTTATTTCAAGGGAAGGCAAGAAGAGATCCTCCCACCTGACCAAGCAAACCTGGATGAAGTTCACCAAGTAGGTCAGAAGCCATGGGGTCTGCTCATACATCTGGGACCAGTATTGGAACAGAGTCAAAGACCTTCTTCATTCGGCCAAGGTGAATGTTCCATATCTCTCTCCTCCATTATGGTAAGGGGCTTGCATGTGCCTACGTGAGACAGAGTGCAACATTGGGTGGGACTGCCCACAAAGATTCTGGAAAGTGTGTTCGGCATCACCACAGCCTGGCAGATGCATGGCTGCATCTTGGCGACAGACCATCTTCTTTCACAACTAACCCACATTGGGCTGAATTTTGCCGGCCCCTCGACACCACGGATCATGCAGCAGGGACTGGTAATATTCTGCAGAGAGAGGCCGCCTTGATCTGCAACTTCGAGAAGGCCGGGCCAAAAATTACCGGTGGTGGGGGGACCAAAATTAGAATATGTTAAACGGTAATCACCTCTGCAGATTATGTAGCCCGGTGCCTCTCCATGGACACCTTCGGAAGTTTCGCTGAACGGGCCGCCGTCACGTGCCGTCCCGTTCATGATTGGTAAAGCTGGCGTGTCCTCAGAGGCAGAAGCTGTCACCACTGAAGGTAAGTTCTGTTATTCAGGGGTCTCACTCTGTATTACCGAAAGGAGGAGGGAGGGTGGATATTCAGGGGTCGAACTCTTGTTACAAACAGGTGAGCAATGCGTCTCGGGGTCTCTTGCTGCCATCTGATGGTCTTAGTGTAACAGGGTTTAATTTTAAACACACTGTGTTTTGAGCTCCCCTTTGTGAATCCTTGTTCACAGTTTCCAATTATAAGGCAACAAACTGAGCACACATAGACCTTCTTTGCTTTAAATCAGAAAGGTGAAATTTATTAAAACCTTAAACTTAAACTCTTATAAGGTTCATGCCTACGGATGTATGATGCGCTCATGCTAGCTTGCACACTCGATATAAACATGCAAAATAAGAACAGAAAAGAGCAGACGAAACGATAACTAGAACATTTTGAGGCAGTATCTTGTTACTGTTTCTCGAGCTCGCTGTCGTCCTGGATTGAAGATATAGTCTTGTGTTTCATTGGGGCCCAGTAATCTTCTTAAAACGTTGTTCACGTGACAAACCATTCTCTCTTTGAGTTTCACTCATTTTCACAAGATTCAGTCCCGTGGGACGACATGAAGCCAGGCAGACAGGCAGACAGGCAGGCAGGAGAGGAGGTGTTTTCATTCCAAGGAGAAGGTCTTTACTCCATGAGCACATGGCTTTGTCTCCCTGGCAATTCCTTTGTTTGGGAATTCAAAAACTCTGCAGCACCCAGTCAGTCATGTGACCAAACTGGTCTGACCACTTCTGTGTATTTTTAGGAACAGGAATTGGCACCCTTTGTTTCCACATTATTTGGTACTATGCAAATGTCCTTCCAGTCAGAGACTACAGTTTTTAAAGTCTCAATGTTCATATGACGAAATAATGTGTGCCTCAGTCTTGGCAAGTGGAGTTTGCCTGACACTCTGCATACTGGAAGGGAGGAGGGAGGAAGTCTTGGATTTCTGGAGGGAGAGCTCTGCGGGCATGAAGGGAGGTGCTGTTGCCTTCTCTTTGTAAACAGTCTATACTCTGTGTTTATTCGTGCTGTGCTTCTGAAGGAGCAATGGCAGTCTAGTCATCCTATGTGTGGGGAGGGTGCCAGAAAGGGTATGAGCATTAAGGTTATATGGATGGTGGGGACGATCGATTCAGCTGGTCGTATCTTGATGCGGTCATGCTGTGCCACTCTGAATTTTGACCAAGATGAGCAATGCCATGGCATGCCACATGGTTGATCCAGGAAAGCAGCTGGTGTACCCGTCAACACCAATCCATGCCCTGTTTGTACCCTTCGAATACATGCAGGGTTCAACTTTATTTATCACATGGAAATAGGTTTGGATCATCCTACATTGTGTAATCCTCTGCATGTGAGGATCCGTTTGTGCCAGAGGGAAAATCAACAGGCAGGTGTGATCCACGTAGAAACCCCCGATCGTGAGCAGCAGCCCCCAAGGGGAGTCCGCCATTACGGTTGCTGTGCATCTACAGGCCCCACATGACATGCCATCGGATGACAGAGCACCCGTGTCAGAGGCGATTGCGCATATAGAGAGGGTGGTGACACGTCTCTGTGCCCTGCTCAAAGATGACCTGCAGTCCATGAGCTCCAGTGGACATCCCATGTCTTTAATCCTCATTGTGGCAGTGGTTCTCATGATTTACGCCTACATAGCCTTTCAGGGGCCCACTAGAGACTTTTGTGGGGTCACACAATTAATAGTGCACCACTGTGTGAGGGAGGTCACCAATGCCCTGCACCAGAGAGCCAGGGAGGATGTCTGCTTCAGGACGGACTCTCACAGCTAGGCCCAGAGGGCCATTGGTTCTGGCACCATTGCCAGAGAACCATGTGTTGTAATGTTCATAGACTCCACTCGTGTGGCCATCAGGCCTCCTGCCAGGTACCACCTGCAGACATCAACATCACCTCTCTATCTAGGTGAAGCTTGGATATGATTACTGCAGATGCTTCATGAAAATCTGTGCCCGCTTCTCAGGCAGCTGCCATGACACCTGGGTCTTGTGCCAGTCCCGGTTGCTACCGCTGTTCACTGAACTGGCTCAGATGGAGGGGTGGCTTCTTGCAGACAAGTGCAATCTTTGCAAGAATGGCTCCCGACACCAGTGAGAGACCCCACCACTGCTGCAGAGGAGAGATACAATGCGAACCACTAAGCTACATGAGCCACCATTGAGCAGGAGATCAACATACTGAAAGATTCCTTCCAATGCCTGTATGGATAGAGTGATGCCCTGTACTACTGGCCGATAAGACCAGCTCCTTTCTTTGCTGCTCTGCACAACTATGCACCCAATAGGGGCCAGGCCTGGCAAGATGAGAAACGTCAACAGGATTCGTCCTCGGACTATGAAGACGCTGAAGACCTACATCATGAAAGACGAATTGAGGGCAGATGGCACCCAGGCTCTCCACGTATGGCTAGCTGTGAGCTAGGGATGTATGACTGTGGTTTATCAGACAAATGCTGTCTACCACATAGGAACCGACATGAGCTCTGCAAGCCACACATCACCCTCGCTCACCCTCTGTGCACCAATCCACAACTGCAGCATCCCTGTGTAAACCATTAGAGGCAGCAGCTGACTGAGCCAATGTCCATGTCACTGCATTCGTGGACATGATAATGAGTAATGGTGGCATGGCAATGATGTTGTTGCATACGTTGTCTTTCCTGAAAGGCCTACGGTGCAAAGGGGTGTGACATTGGTACTACATGCTGGCACGGAGCATTCGCCCAGAGAAAAGTCCACCGTTGTTGGTGAGGGACATTTACTGCAAGACATATTTACATTGCTGTGACACCCGTGCATTCCCATTTGTGTCCGTGTGTTCTTTGTGAAACGCTATAATACCGTTTGAGATCGATTTAAGTCTCACTTCCTGGAATGGGAAAATTTAAGATTATTCACCCAGGTGAGGCATGCCTACAGGAAAGAATGTTACTCTTGAGTGGGAGAAGAGGTTCACAACTGCCCATGACACTGGGACACAGCAGGGTAAGTACATGGCATCAAAGCGGAAAGTGCTGGGGTCACTCAGCAGGCCAGCCAACATCTGTGGAGAGAGAAACAGAGTTAACTTTCAGGTCTGTGTACTTGGACAAGTTAACTCTGCTTCTCTGACCTGTTGGATTTCTGCAGCACTTCCTGCTTTGCTGCCAGATTGACAGCAGCCCCACTCTTCAGCAGTCAGGTAAGTATTTCTTTGACAGCTATCAGGAAGCAGGTGCTGCGGCGCTTAAAATAGGACTCCAGCAGTTGCTGCATATCTGTCCAAACACTTGCTGCACCGAATGTCCCTCATATCACCGCTCAGAGCCATGAAGCTAATGAGCCATCGCGCATAATATCACAGGAGTTCTGCAGCGGCCGTTAAATGCAGTACCCCGCCGCGCTGCACGGTGCCCATATAAAATACAGCCCATTGTGGCCCCCGAGAGAAGACACGGGGAGAAACCAGGTAGGAAATCCTAGCAGGGGACAAGGGCCCCCCACTAGCATAACAATTCTCTAGCTCTTCCTGAAAAGTCTTCCTATCTCCCTCTTTCCACATGCCGGAAAAACAGGCACATACCATTAGGGAGACCTCACGGACTGGCGGAGGAATGGCAGACATCCGGCCTCTTCCCACGGTTAAGGCACTGGAGCTTGTAGGGACCCAGGGCGGCCGCTCAGTAGTGGATTATGAGATTGTAGCCTCCACACAAGACAGTGAATATGGTCTTCATTCGACATCCACCACACTTCTCGAGATCCACATCACACATGAGGAGATCTGCACAGCCTAACCCAGAAACGTTTGTGTTGTCTCATGCAGGTCATCGGCTGCAGGAAGCTCCAGCTGATGCTACGATGAAGAGCAGGTGCACTCAGAAGATGCACTGTCACGTGGCTCTCCTGCACCTTCCACCAGTACAGATACTTTCACCTCATTGGGTATGTGTTCGTCCTTATAATCAGAGTCACAATGTGGTGAGATCAGCACACAAGCCTGAGCAGCTTGCTGAGACTGAGACAGCCGAACCACAGGATGATGATGAGCCTCTGGTGTTGATAGCACAGGGCATGCTGGAGCTGCAGGAGGGGAAAGGCAATATCTGTCGGAGCTGCGAGAGGCAATGACGCTCAAGGAGTCCATCCAGGGAATGAGTGCTTCCATGTCTCAGGCATGTGAGCATAGGGCTTCCTCCATCGAGAGGTTAGCAACCCTCATGGACATCCAGAATACATAGATGTGTAAAGACCTGCTCACCATCACCTTGGCCGTAACTTCAATGCAGCAGTGGCAAGGCAAGAAAATATGAGGTGCCTGGAGTTTTCTCCAGGTCCTCATACTTCTCTGGTGAGCATCGACGTCAAAGTGAGCCTTGAAAGGAAGGATAGGCTGACCTCCACAACTGGGGGCTCCCCTCAGGGCACTCTGAGTGTTGAATCAGCTCTTCAGCCCCTCCACCAATGACCCCATCTCCATTAGCAACGACACCTGAGGAGAGTCCTGCACATGTGCAGGAAACCATCAGGCAGTCGGGGCCCTCCAGACTTCAGGCAGCCAGAGGACGGCTGCTAAAGTCATCCCAGGCCAAGGGCGCCTGATTAGCAGCATTGCCCAGTCCCAGCTGCAGGCACACCACTTAGAAGCACTTGTAAACGTATAAAGAAGAAAACGGAGAGACATGGATCTATTACATCTGTCCTTTATTTTGTTCTCTGCTCTTTTTATCATAGAGTTCACATTCACTGTTGGGAGATGCTCATTCTTTCATGCCTGAATTGGGAGATGCTGCCATTAACCTTACTCCCTCAATGGGCTGCCACAGGAACAGACAACATTTAGTTAGCATCTCAGATGTGTCAGGGCACACCGCAGCTGGGCATTTGGAACAGAATCGAGATAGAAAGGAGGCGACAGGCGGAATACAGTGAGGTGAGACTGTATTCAATCCACTTTGATACGTCATCATGGTGGCAGGAAGCAGATATGTATGAGATTGAGTCTTGCCTCCTTGCAGGTCTCTCAAAGACCCTGGCCTGCACGGATAGAGAATGAACATGGTGCCTGCTCATTGTCCATCTCCTCATCTTCCTTGTTACATGAGTACTGGAGATCAATCATGTCCTGTTCAAGAAGGTCCTCCCAGCTCTACAGGGCAAGATTGTACAAAGCACAGCAGACCAGCATGACATGTGAGACCTTCACTGGTACATACTTCAGGTCTCCAGTCGGTCGAGATAGCGGAATCTCTGCTTCAGCAGTTCAATTGCTTGCTCGATGGCTGCTCAGGTAGAGCCGTTGCAAGTGTTGTACCTCTCCTCTGCTGCAGTGCAAGGGTTCCTCACAGGTGTCAGTAGCCATGTTTTCAATGGGTGTCCTTGTCCCCGAGAATCCACACCCCTGAAGCTGAGTGGGGGCCTGAAAAGCTGTGACACCTTGGAATGTTGAAGTATGTAGGCATCGTGGCTCTTTCAGGAAAACGGGCTCACACCTCCAGGAAATGCTTTTGGTGGTCACAGAACCATAAAATCACTGAATCGTAGAAGGTTTATGGCACAGAAAGCGGCCACTTGGCCCATCGTGTCTGTGCCATCCGAAAAACATTCCACCCATTCTAATTCCAACTTCCAGCATTTGATCCACAACCCCGCAGATTACAGCACTTGAGATGCATATCCCGATTCCTTTTGAATGTGTTGAGGACGTCACCCTCAACTACCCTTTCAGGCAGTGAGTTCCAGACCCCACCACCCTCCGGGTGAAAAAAACTTTTCCTCATCTCCCCCCTAATATTTCCACCAATCAATTTAAATCTATGCCCCCTAGTCACTGACATCTCTGCTACGGTAGATGGGCCCTTCACCTCCACTCTATCCGAGCTCCTCAAAATGTTTTTACATTTTATTCAGATGTCCCCTCAGCCTTCTCTGTTCCAAGGAGAACAATACCAGCCTATCCAATCTTTCCTCATAGCTCCATTTTTCCAGTCCTGGCAACATCCTTGTAAAACTCCTCTGTACCCTCTCTCGTGCAATTACATCCTTTCTCTAATGAGGTGATCGGAACTTCACACAGTACTCAAATTGTCGCCTGATCAATGAGTAAGACAGTTCCAGCATAACCTCCCTGCTCTTGTATTCTATACCTGGGCTCCCTTATCGACCTGTCCTGCTACCTTCAGGGATCTATGGACATTCACTCCAAGGTCCATCACTTCCTCCACTTCTCAGTATTTTCCCATTAATTGTGTATTCCTTTGCCTTGTTTGACCTACCCAAATGCAGCACCTCGCACTTCTCCGGGTTGAATTCCATTTGCCATTTTTCTGCCCATCTTACCAGACCATCAATATCTTCCTGCAGCCTACAGCTATCCTCACTATCTACCACCCGGCCAATCTTTGAGTCATCTGCAAACTTCTTGATCATGTCCCCTACATTTACTTCCAAATCGTTAACATATACCACAAAAAGCAGCGGACCCAGTACTGAGCCCTATGGAACGTCACTGGAAACAGCCCTCCAGTCGCAAAAACAACCCTCAACAATTACCCTTTGTTTCCTGCCATTGAGCCAATTTTGTATCCACCTTCCTGCATATCTTTGCATCCCATTGGATTTTATTTTTTTAACCCGTCTGTTACGTGGGACCTTGTCAAAATCCTTGCTAAAATCTATGTAGACCACATCAACTGCACTACCCTCATCGATCTCCCTTGTTACTTCTTCAAAAAATTCGATCTGGTTGGTCTGACAAGATCTTCCCTTAACAATTCCATGCTGACTATCCTTGATTAACCTGTGCCTTTCTAAGTGATAGTTTATCATGTCTCTCAGAATAGATACCAAGAATTTGTCCACAACTGAGGTTACACTGACTGGCCTGTAATAATTCTGTCTATCCTTCGCTCTCTTTTTAAACAGAGGTACAACATTAGCAGTTCTCCAATCCTCTGGCACCACACCTGTATCCAGTGAGGACTGGAAAATGATGGTCAGACCATCTGCTATTTCCTCCCTTGCTTATTTTAACAGCCTCGGATACATTTCATCTGGCCCACGTAATTTATCAACTTTCAATTATGTTCATCCCATTGATACTTCCTCTCTCCCTATGTTTAGCACATCCAATACTTCACAGTCTTCCTCCTTAATTACAATATCTGCATTGTCCCCCTCTTTTGTGAAGTCAGACACAAAGTATTATTTAAGAACCATACCAATATCTTCTGCCCCTACACATAGGTTACCTTTTTGGTATTTTAAAGGCCCTACTCTCACCTCAGTTATCCTCTGACTCTTAATGTATTGTTAAACCATCTTTGTGTTCACTATGATTTTGCTTGCCAATATTCTTTCATGCCCTCTCTCTTTGCTTTCCTAATTTCCTTTTTGATTTCACCCCTCCATTTCTAAACTCCGCTCAGCTTTCTGCAGTATTGAGTTCTCTTTGTCGGGCATAAGCTTTCCTTTTCTGTCTTATCTTGCCCTGTAGGCTCCATCACATCCATGGGGCTCGATATTTGGCCGTGTCACCCTTTTTCTTTGTGGGAATTTTTACTCTGAATCCCTTGAATCTCCTATTTGAATGCCTCCCATTGTTCTGACACTGATTAACATGTTTTCAGTCAACTTTCGCTAAATCACACATCAGTTTAGTAAAATTAGCCATGCCTCAATTGAGAACTTTAATTCCTGTTCTATTTCTGTCCTTTTCCATAATTATATTACAATTGACTGAATTATGATCACTACCACCAAAATGGTCTCCCACTGACATTCCTTCCACCTGACCATCTTCATTTCCTAAAACTAAGTTTAAAACTGCACCATCTCTTGTTCGACTTTCTACAGACTGGGTAAAAACGTTCTCCTGAATGCACCTCAAGAATTCTGCTCCCTCAATTCCTTTCACACTAAACCTATCTCAGTTAATATTGGGGTAATTAAAATCCCCTACTATTACTGTCCTATTGTTCTTGCACTTCTCAGAGATTTGCCTACATATCTGCTCTTCGATCTCCCTCTGACTATGTGGTATATAGTACACTCCCAGCATTGTGATTGCCTCTTTTTTGTTCCTTAGCTCAATCCATATGGCTTCATTTGATGAACCTTCCAACATATCATCCGTCCTCACAGCTCAAATAGTTTCCTTAACCAGAATTGCCACTCCCCCTCCTTTATTATCCCCCTCCCTATCACGTCTGAAAACCCTGTATCCAAAAACGTTGAGCTGCCATTCGTGTCCCTCCTCAAGCCATATTTCTGTAATAGCTATGATATCATACTGCCACGTGTTTATCTGTGCCCTCAGCTCAATTGCATTATTTGCTATACTCCTTGCATTGAAATAGATACCCTCGAGCACTGCCAAACTCCTTAGTTCATTTTCTAACTCTTGTTTCCTCTGTCTTCCAGACTCATCCATTAATTTTCTACCTTCCATTTAATTTCTGATTTTGTCCCAACTTAGTCTACCTTCAGGTCCCCGTCCCCCTGCCAAACTAGTTTAAACCGTCCCCAACGGCACTAGCAAAACGTCCCACAAGGAACCCTGTCCCGGCCCTGTTCAGGTGCAACCCATCCAGCCTATATAGGAACCATCTCCTCCAGAACCCGTCCCAATGTCACAGGAATATGAAGCCCTACCTCCTGCACCATCTTTCCAGCAAGGCATTCGTCTGGTCTTATGCTTCTATTCTTGTACTCACCTGCACAGACTAATTGAATGTTGATGGAATTAAAGCGTTTCCTATTGATGAAGGTGGCTGGTTGTTGTTTGCGTGCCTTGATGGCCACATGTGTGAAGATGATGACTCCTTGAACCTGGGGGAATCCAGCGATGGCCCTGAATCCAATGGCCCCCTCTGCCTGGCTGTCAGGTTCAGTCCGGTACGGCACATAGTCACCGGCCCCCTTGAACAGGTCATTGGACACCTCCTTGTTCCAGTGGTGGGCTGCTGCCTGGGAGACCCCACACATATCTTCATTGAATTCCTGGGACGTGCCCGATGCGTCGAAGTTGAGTGGTATGGAGATCTTCAGGACCACGGGCACTGGGTGACCCATGGGTCAGACCTAATCCTGTAGCATGGAACCAAAGCCAGCAATGGTCTCCCTGGAGAGCCGCAGTCTTCACTGGCACTGCCGCTCAGACAATAGGATGTAGCTGGAGAGAGTCCAGTCCACTGTCTGGCACAGGTATTGCTGACTACTGCTCTGCTCTTGGAGCTCCATCATTGGGTATAGCTGCATCCTGGGCTTCCCTCCCTCAGAGGCACATGCATCACGCCACAGGGGGCCCACAAAGACTGGGATATGAGACGCGTGTCAGCTGGTCATTAGCCCTCTAGTGCGCTGTCGTGATGACTTGTCTTGGCACCTTTTCCTTTGCTACTCTCCTTGGAATACAAACTCAGGCCTCTCAGTGCTCACCCTTACAAAGAGCCGAGCACCTGATATTACAGCCAGCCGGCATTGTCACTGGATACAATGCCAACCCGGCCCTGTCACCAGATGCAATGCCCTCCTGGCCCTGTCACCTGATACAATGCCAACCCGGCCCTGTCACCTGATACAATGCCAACACGGCCCTGTCACCTGATACTGTGGCCTTCTGTCAGTCACCTGATACAATGACAAACTGACACTGGTACAAAGACAATGCCCACCCATGCAGACTGCTCAGCACTGCAGGTTGGTAATGGTTTACACTCGCTTGTCTTGCCAATGGCTGACTTCCCATGGTGGCACTGAGGCCTCAATTTGGTGTTGCCAGCTTCAAAGGGGGGTTATCTGAAGGCACATGATCCCACTTGCCATTCACTATATTTCATGTAACTGTATTCTAATGAGTTTTCCACAATTCAAATTGCAGTCCCGCCATTTCGGGGCGGTGATGTTGCCTTAGAACTTTCTTGATGCTGATAAAATCTGGAATATGACATCTGGTTTCCCGATCACCGCGTCCCTCCATATTCTTTAGCCCTCCCACACCTCCATTCCTGCTCTGGCCCACAGTGTTTGCAACCTCGCTTTCCCGTTCAAGACCATGATCAGCTTCAAAAACTGAAATTCTCGTATCGCGAAGACCACGTAGTTCAGTAACATTGATGTCCTCCATTAGTGAGCTCAGCCCACTTGCTGCTTAAACTCTCATCCTGGCCTTGTCATCTTGAGATTTGATGAATCAGACACTCTCCTGGTCGACCTCCCATGTTGCAAGACGAATAAACCTCAACTCTGATAAACTCTGCTGTCTGCAGCCTATCCCCTCCAGGTCCTACTGATCCAGCAAACATATTCTTATTAAACTACATAAAAATCTCTAATTTAAAGTTCACACCCTTGTGTTCAGATCCGACTGTAAGCTAATGTCTTGCTATGTCAGTCACATTCTCCAGCCCTCCACTGAGAACTCACATTTGTTCGAACGCCCATGTGTTCATTTCCCATCCCTTCACACCAACATTGGTGGTGCTGCCTTCAACCAATTTCTGTCTTACGTTATTCTAAGTCTCTGCCGGCTCTCACTGTTCTAAAACCTTCATTTAATAGTCACTTTTAACTCACATCTTTTTTAAGAAAAGCAAACATTTATTTCTGGTTGAGATTCTACGATTCCCTTGGGTACTTTTATTTCCCCATTAAAGGTGCTACACAAAAGAAAGTTGGTGTCATTGTTGTGTTTCTAGATGTAACAATGTATTCAAAAATGAATGCAGGGATAATCAATCTAAATGTAGTAACTCACCCTGACACTGACAGTAGGCAAGCTCCTGATGGCAGAATGCCGGATAAAGTTAAAACTCAGCAGGCGATGTATCTCTTGATTACAGCAAACCATGGAGAATTGGTATGTCAGATGGTGTTGCTCAAATTAGACTGAAAGAAAATTAAATAATCTTTCGTTAAAGTGAATGCAATTCATTTTCTGCATATTTATCAACAAAATATTTTTTTATGTGGAGAGACAGTAGGCCTCTAAATCACACAATCATCGAGTCATTATCGCGCAAAAGGAGGCCATTCAGCCCATCAAATCCATGGTGGCTCCCTGTGGAACAATCCAGTCAGTGTATTCACCCTGCTCTATACTCGTATCACCACAAGTTGTTTTCCCTTAAGTGCCTAAAAAATGTCCTTCTCACCAGCCTCATAGGCATCGAATTCCAGGTCATTAACACTCATTGTGTAGACAAGGACTTCCTCATATCCCCCAGTTCATCTCTTGCCCAAAATCTTAAATCTGTGTCCCCTCGTCCTTGTACCACCTAAGCTAATGGGAACAGCTTTTATTTGTCTACCTTATTTATAACTGTCATAATCCTATATACCTCTATCAGATCTCCCTTAAAATTCATTTGCACTAAGGAGAACAATCACAGCCTCACCGACCTAACCGTTTTGCTAAATTTCCTCATCTCGTCAGCACCTCTACAGGACCCTCACATCCTTCTTAAAGTGTGGTGACTAAAACTGGGCATAATACTCTAGCTGTGACTGAACCACAGCATGTTAAACGTTTACTATGACTTCACTGCTTTTAGTTTAGTTTTTTAGTTTAGAGATACAGCACTGAAACAGGCCCTTCGGGCTGTCACTTGTTTTGTTCAGCTGTAACAGGAATAATGTTTGTACATATACTTTCTGTCTGCAAAGAGCAGGACCATGTGTATTATTATATGGAGCTTCTAATCTGCACAAATGCACCACACTGCGATCCCTACTGACAATCTTAAATTGGTTGTCAGTGTAATTCTTAGGACACTGAGGATTATTTAGAAAAAGTTGTCCAATCGCCGAATCACATAATGTTGGGCACTGTCTTTTGAGTTTTGCAAGCACGGGCTGGTTCGGTACGGCCAACTAATTATAGGCCAGTCAGTCTGATTTCGGTGGTGGGTAAATCATTAGAATCCATTCTGAGGGACAGGATAAACTGCCACTTATAAAGGCACGGATTAATCAGGGATAGTCAGCATGCATTTGTTGGGGGAATGTCGTAATTGCAAAATGTTACACCCTTGTTCAAAAATAGGTGCATGGATAAATCGAGCAACTACAGACTCTCTTTGGTGGGATACATTTTACAAAAGATAATCTAGGACTAAATAAACAGTGACAGGGAAGAGATTTGATAGAGTTTTTCAAAATCATGAGGGGTCTCGACAGACTAGATAGAAATAAACTGTTCCCATTGATGAAAGGGTTAAGAACCAGAAGGCACAGACTGAAGGCAAAAGAACCAAAGGTGGCATGAGGAAAAACTTGCTTATGCAGCGAGTGATTAGGATCTGGAATGCACTGTCTGAGAGTGTGGTGGAGGCAGATTCAATCGTGACTTTCAAAAGTAAATTGAATAAATTTGCAGGGCTGTCGGGTGTGTGTCTAACTGCATTGCTCTTGCAGAGAGCCAGTATGGATGCAACAGGCTGCATGGCGTCCTTCTGTGCAATAACCATTCTCTGACTCTATACGGTTGTCACCTGGGAATGAAGTGAGAACTTTTCACAAGTAAAGTGAATGTGAACAGCACTATCCAAAAGGATAACACTGGAAAATCAGAAACTGCAGAGGGGAACTGACTATGTATCCCTCAATCTAATATAAGAACAGATTATGCTGGAAACACTCAGCAGGTCTGGCAGCTTCCATGCCGAGGGAAGCAGATCTAAGATCTGAATCTGTTTGAACTCAAACCTACAATCTTTAAATTCTTTACTTATCATCAACTAGAAGTCCAACATGCCATCCATCGCAAACAAAATAGTAACCATGCTCTGCAAGATTAAAGATTACACGTAGGTTCTGTATATAATTCCAGTAAAATAGCACGAAAATTGCAATGAAGATTATTGTAAAATCAATGGTACCAGAAACTCTCTCTCGCCTAATCTGTGTCTTTAATCTCAACCAAGTTCCCATGGACGATGATCAGTTATTCAGGACAGATCTTCTTCCAATAGCTGGCCAGGCTATCTCGACTGCAGTGCCAAATAAAGAAAATATCCAGGATTAACCCTCACTCTCCCCTTGTGCACGATGTCATTGCGGACGGTGATAGGCTCTTTCACTGCATGATCAATCAGTATATGCGATCAATATCTTTTCCTATGCCCCCATCCCACTGCCTGTGTGACCTCCACGTACACATTCCATTTGCCAAGGATACAGACTCAAATATAATAAATAATGACACTGGCAAAGGTATAGGATTACAAACATCTCAAACTAATTTTATTGAACTCTGCAACAAAAACACAAGGATATGAATAGCACACTTATAGCTGATGATCAAGCGAATAACACCATGCAAGGCATATCAATAGAAAACAAAACTCACAAACGGGCCTCTTTCAATTCTGTTGTATCCTCATTTTATAAATACCCCACATAACCTGAATCTTCCCAATACACAGAACAACGTTTTTATTTTAAACGATGAGATCGAAGGTTTACACATGCAGTTGTCTGGATGATATCACCAAATCTCAAACTTCCACATAGTCCCCTGCCTTTCCCTTCAATCTCTTTAACATAACCACAGAAAACTGCCACTTCCCCTCCAGATCTCCACTTTAGCTCAAGCAGGAGACTAATACGTTACACATTCCCTGAACGATGAGCTTTTCTCTTAACCAGCCCAGCTGATCCCCTTTAATCTCTGTTCACAGTTGGAGCACTGGTCAGACACTCAGGGGAAAAGATGTAACCTTTGACAAACTGGCCAATCGCCCGACTGTACAAGGAAGAACGACTTTCTTATCCACCTTTGTTATACCCCTCTGGACATGTGTTCAGAACCAGTGGCAATCAGGGATTGGTTTCTCCCTGCACAGTCAGATCTGTTACATCTTATGGACGAAGTCTCCAACAGATGCCATAAGAATTAGAATTAAAATGAGAACATTACAGCGCAATACAGGCCCTTCGGCCCTCGATGTTGCGCCGACCTGTGAAACCATCTGACCTACACTATTCCATTTTCATCCATATGTCTATCCAATGACCACGTAAATGCCCTTAAAGTTGGTGAGTCTACTACTGTTGCAGGCAGGGCGTTCCACCCCCCTACTACTCTCTGAGTAAAGAAACTACCTCGAACACCTGTCCGATATCTATCACCCCTCAACTTAAAGCTATGTCCCTTCGTGTTTGCAATCACCATCTGAGGAAAAAGGCTCTCACTATCCACCCTATCTACCCCTCTGATTATCTTATATGTCTCTATTAAGTCACCTCTCTCCTCGTTCTCTCAAACGAAAACAACCTCAAGTCCCTCAGTCGTTCCCCGTAAGACCTTCCCTCCATACCAGGCAAAATCCTAGTAAATCTCCTCTGCACCCTTTCCAAAGCTTCCACATCCTTCCTATAATGCGGTGACCAGAACTGCACGCAATACTCCAGGTGCGGTCTCACCAGAGTTTTGTACAGCTGCAGCATGACCACGTGGCTCCGAAACTCGATCCCCCTACTAATAAAACATAACACACAATATGCCTTCTTAAAAGCCCTATTAACCTGGGTAGCAACTTTCAGGGATTTACGGACCTGGACAACAAGATCTCTCTGTTCATCTACAATACCAAGAATCTTCCCATTCGCCCAGGAATCTGCATTCCTGTTACTCCTTCCAAAGTGAATCACCTCACACTTTTCCACATTAAACTCCATTTGCCATCTCTCAGCCCAGCTCTGCAGCCTATCTATGTCCCTCTGTACCCCACAACATCCTTTGGCACTATCCACAACTCCACCGACCTTCGTGTCATCCGCAAATTTACTAACCCACCCTTCTACACCCTCTTCCAGGTCATTTATAAAAATGACAAACAGCAGTGTCCCCAAAACAGAACCTTGCGGTACACCACTAGTAACTAAACTCCAGGATGAACATTTGCCATCAGCCACCACCCTCTGTCTTCTTTCAGCCAGCCAATTTCTGATCCAAAGCTCTAAATCAACTTCAACCCCATACTTCCGTATTTTCTGCAATAGCCTACCGTGGGGAACCTTATCAAACGCCTTACTGAAATCCATATACACCACATCCACTGCTTTCCCCTCATCCAACTGTTTGGTCACCTTCTGGAAAAACTCAATAAGGTTTGTGAGGCACGACCTACCCTTCACAAAATCGTGCTGACTATCGCTAATGAACTTACTCTTTTCAAGATGATTATAAATCCTGTCTCTTATAACCTTTTCCAACATTTTACCCACAACCGAAGTAAGGCTCACAGGTCTATAATTACCAGGGCTGTCACTACTCCCCTTCTCGAACAAGGGGGCAACATTTGCTATCCTCCAGTCTTCCAGCACTATTCCTGTCGACAATGACGACATAAAGATCAAGGACAAAGGCTCTGCAATCTCCTCCCTGGCTTCCCAGAGAATCCTAGGATAAATCCCATCTGGCCCAGGGGACTTATCTATTTTCACACTTTCCAATGTTGCTAACACCTCCTCCTTGTGAACCTCAATCCCATCTCGCCAAGTAGTCTGAATCTCAGTATTCTCCTCGACAACATTTTCTTTCTCTACTGTAAATACTGACGAAAAATATTCATTTAACGCTTCCCCTATCTCCTCTGATTCCACACACAACTTCCCACAACTATCCTTGATTGGCCCTAATCTAACTCTAGTCATTCTTTTATTCCTGATATACCTATAGAAAGCCTTAGGGTTTTCCTTGATACGATCCACCAATGACTTCTCGTGTCCTCTACTTGCTCTTCTTCGCTCTCCCTTTAGATCCTTCCTGGCTCGCTTGTAACTCTCAAGCGCCCTAACTGAGCCTTCACGTCTCATCCGAACATAAGCCTTCTTCTTCCTCTTGACACGCGCTTCAACTTCTTTAGTAAACCACGGCTCCCTCGCTCAACAACATCCTCCCTGCCTGACAGGTACATACTTATCAAGGACGTTCCTTGAATAAGCTCCACATTTCGATTGTGCCAATCCCCTGCAGTTTCCTTCCCCATCCTACGCATTTTAAATCTTGCCTAATCGCATCATAATCTGCTTTCCCCCAGCTGTAATTCTTGCCCTGCGGCATATACCTGTCCCTGCCCATCGCCAAGGTAAACCTAACCGAATTGTGATCACTATCACCAAAGTGCTCACCTACATCTAAATCTAACACCTGGCCGCGTTCATTACCCAGTACCAAATCCAATGTGGCATCGTCCCTGAATGGCCTGTCCATATACTGTGTCAGAAAACCCTCCTGCACACATTGGACAAAAACTGACCTTACTAAAGTACTCGAACTATAGTATTTCCATTCAATATTTGGAAAGTTAAAGTTCCCCATAACAAATATCTGTTACTCTCGCCCGTGTCGAGAACCATCTTCGCTCGCCTTTCCTCTACATCTCTGGAACTATTCGGAGGTCCATAGAAGACTCCCAACAGGGTGACCTCTCCTCTCCTGTTTCTAACCTCGGCCCATACAACCTCAGTAGACGAGTCCTCAAACGTCCTTTCTGCCGCTGTAATACTCTCCTTGATTAACAATGCCACAGAGCCCCACTCTTTTACCATCTTCTCTGTTCTTACTGAAACATCTAAATCCCGGAACCTGCAACAACCATTCCTGCCGCTGCTCTACTCATGTCTCCGAAATGGCCACGACATCGAGATCCCAGGTACCAACCCATGCTGCAAGCTCACCCACCTTATTCCGGATGCTCCTGGCGTTGAAGTAGACACACTTTCAACCAAGTTCTTGCTTGCCAGTGCCCTCTTGCGTCCTTGTAACCTTATCCCTGACCTCACTACTCTCAACATCCTGTACACTGGAACTACAATTTAGGTTCCCATTCCCCTGCTGAATTAGTTTAAACCCCCTCGAAGAGCACTAGCAAATCTCCCCCCCCCCCCCCCCAGGATATTGGTACCCCTCTGGTTCAGGTGAAGACCATCCTGCTTGTAGAGGTCCCACCTACCCCAGAAAGAGTCCCAATTATCCAGGAAACCACAATCTCCCTCCTACACCATCCCTGCAGCCACGTGTTCAACTCCTGTCTCTCCCTATTCCTCGCTTCGCTAACACGTGGCACGGGCAACAAGCCAGAGATCACAACTCTGCTTGTTCTCGGTCTAAGCTTCCACCTGAATTTCTGCCTTAAATCCACATCTCTCTTCCGACCTATGTCGTTGGTGCCTATGTGGACCACGACTTGGGGCTGCTCCCCCTCCCCCTTAAGGATCCCAGAAACACGATCCGAGACATCACGAACCCTGGCACCTGGGAGGCAACACACCAACCGTGAGTCTCTCTCGTTCCCACAGAACCTCCTATCTGTTCCCCTAACAATGGAGTCCCCATTGACTCATTCTCTGCTCCTCTTCCCCCTTCCCTTCTGAGCAACATAGGCAGACTCTGTGCCAGAGACCTGTACCCCATTGCTTACCCCTGGTAAGTCGTCCCCCGCAACAGTATCCAAAACGGTATACCTGTTGTTGAGGGAAACGGCCACAGGGGATCCCTGCACTGCCTGCTGGTTCCCTCTCCTTCCCCTGACGGTCACCCATCTACCTACTTCTTTTACCTGAGGTGTGACCACCTCCCCATAACTCCTCTCTACAACCCCCTCCGCCTCCCGAATGATCCGAAGTTCATCCAGCTCCAGTTCCCTAACGCGGTTCTCGAGGAGCTGGAGTTGGGTGCACTTCCCGCAGATGCAGTCAGCAGGGACACTCGTGGCGACCCTTACCTCCCACATTCTGCAGGAGGAACATACAAATGCCTTAACCTCCATTCCCACTATGCTAAATTCCCAACAAATCTACTGAAAAACCAAAAAAAAAGTCAAAAATTGTTAGCTTAGCAATCCGACGGACAGAACTTTTTAAATAAAAAGCTTACCTCATCAACACACCAGAGTCCTTTTTTTTGTTTCGAGGAGAAGGGTGGGTGGGAGGCAGTACACGTGTAGTTTCTTGAGTACAGTCACCGCCCAAATATATAATTTTTACTTACCCCGCATTCTCCTGGTCCTCCAAAAACAAAAGGGAATTAACTTTTAACTTCCACTGAAATTGCCCTCCCAGCTGCAAGTTCGCTCCGTACCTCCGCTTCTGTTCAAGCTGCTGCAACCAAAACTAAAAGAAATTGACTTTAAACCGCCCAAATATATAGTTTTTACTTGCCCAGCAGTCCCCTGGTCCTCCAAAAACAAAAGGGAATTAACTTTTAACTTACACTGAAATTGACCTCCCAGCTGCAAGTTCGGTCCGTACCTTCGCTTCTGTTCAAGCTGCTGCAACCAAAACTAAAAGAAATTGATTTTAAACAGCCCAAATATATAGTTTTTACTTACCCAGCAGTCCCCTGGTCCTCCAGAAACAAAAGGGAATTAACTTTTAACTTGCACTGAAATTGACCTCCCAGCTGCAAGTTCGCTCCGTACCTCTGCTTCTGTCCAAGCTGCTGCAACCAAAACTAAAAGAAATTGATTTTAAACCGTCCAAATATATATATCCATTGATCAGGTCAAAATAGAGAACATTTGTTGTCAACCATGTTGTGAATGTCTGACCGTCTCTCAATCACCCAGGTGTCTTCCTCCACACTGGTTAAAGGTTCCTCACTCCACTGACTGTAATGATGACCATGGAACCAGAAGAAGTTGCATGATTCCTTTGATGAGTTTTATCCTGCCAGTGTTTTGATAATCAGAGGTATTTGTATCATTGGAACGTTTGCAATGACAACACATCTCTTCCCTTATTTCTTATAATTACGGGATTTTGGTCATTTTATTGCCCATATCCTAGTGTCTTGCAATTACAGGCCTTCATTTGATAACTCATATCCTGCCTTCTTGGAATTGCAAGCATTTGTTCATTTACTGACCATATCTTGTTTTAGGAACGCAGCACACAGTGAATTGCCCATGTTTTCCTTTCTATTCTCCCCTCCCTTAATTCTTGTGGTCCCACACAGATCAACTGCAAAATTCAACACTGACCAATTTGGCTGAATATATCATGCCTTATATACATTCTTATATCTTAGCAGATATAATCGTAGTCATGTTATGCAGCCGAAAATTGATCAGTTACATCCTCATATCAATCATTTTCGTCCATATTTACAAGTCAACCCTTTAGTGACTGATGATTCGTCCGAATTCTTCTTTCACTCACGCTTGAATTTCCAACTCCTCCCAGTCCTTCAGAAGTGGTGGCAAAAGCCGTCACAGTTGACGAGTTCTCTGGTGTCATCTCTGTTGGCACGAAAGATACAGTAAATACGACACGACAGCACACTGTCCCATTACCAGTGTGTGGGAGCTGATCCCAATCCATGGATGGATTTCGATACTGAGTGCAAAGTGCCACCAATGGTTGCCATCACCAATGGCCTCTATTTCCTCACAAGTCTTCTCATTCTGTTGTCAAATGGTGAAAAAGGGATGGTTAGATGTGTTGATTCTCCGTCAGAGCTTCGGCAGATGTTTAGGAGGAGGTGGAAATGTCATACCCAAATCTGGTAACAAACTTTTTTTGTATTCATTCATAGGATGTGGGCGACTCTGGCCAGGCCAGCATTTATTGCCAATCCCTAATTGCCCTTGAGAAGGTGGTGGTGAGCTGCCTTCTTGAACCGCTGCAGTCCATTTGGGATAGGTATACCCACAGTGCTGTTAGGAAGGGAGTTCCAGGATTTTGACACAGTGATAGTGAAAGAACGGCGATATCGTTGCAAGTCAGGATGGTGTGCGACTTGAAGGGGATCTTTCAGGTGGTGGTGTTCCCATTTATTTGCTGCCCTTGTCCTTCTAGTTGGCCGAGGTCGTGAGTTTGGAAGGTGCTGTCTAAGGAGCCCTGGTGCATTGCTGCAGTGCATCTTGTAGATGATACACACTGCTGCCACTGTGCGTCGGTCGTGGAGGGAGTGAATGTTTGTAGAAGGGGTGCCAATCAAGAGGGCTGCTTTGTCCTGGATGGTGTCGAGCTCATTAAGTGTTGTTGGAGCTGCACCCATCCACGCAAGTCGAGATTATTCCATCACACTCCTCACATGTGCCTTGTCGATGGTGGACAGGCTTTGGGGAGTCAGAAGGTGAGTTACTCGCCTCATGATTCCTAGCCTCTGACCTGCTCTTGTAGTCACGGCATTTATATGGCTACTCCAGTTCAGTTTCTGGTCAATGGTAGCCCCTAGGATTTTGATATTGGGGGATTCAGCAATCGTAATACTGTTGAATGTCAAAGGGAGATGGTTAGATTCTCTCTTGTTGGAGATGGTCATTGCCTGACATCTGTTTTGTGCAAATGTTACTTGCCACTTATCAGCCCAAGCCTGGATATTGTCCAGGTCTTGCTGAATTTCTACACGGACTGCTTCAGTATCTGAGGAGTCGTGAATGGTGCTGAACATTGTGCAATCATTAGCGAACATCTCCACTTCTGATCTTATGATTGAAGGAAGGTCATTGATGAAGCAGCTGCAGATGGTTGGGCTCAGGACACTACCCTGAAGAACTCCTGCAGTGATGCTATTGAGCTCAGATGATTGACCTCAAATAACCACAATCATCTCCCTTTGCATTAGGTATGATTACACTCAGCGGAGGATTTTCCCCCTGATTCCCATTGACCTCAGTTTTGCTAGGGCTCCTTGATGCCATACTCGGTCAAATGCCGCCTTGATGTCAAGGGCAGTCTCTCTCAACTCACCTCTTGAGTTCAGCTCTTTTGTCCATGAATGAACCAAGGCTATACAAAGAACAAAGAACAAAGATAATTACAGCACAGGAACAGGCCCTTCGGTCCTCCAAGCCTGCGCCGATCCAGATCCTCTCTCTAAACATGTCGCCTATTTTCTAAGGTTCTGTATCTCTTTTCTTCTTGCCCATTCATGTATCTGTCTAGATACATCTTAAAAGAATCCATCGTGCCCGCATCTACCACCTCCGCTGGCAATGCGTTCCAGGTGCCCACCACCCTCTGCGTAAAGAACTTTCCACGCATATCCCCCCTAAATTTTTCCCCTTTCACTTTGAACTCGTGTCCTCTAGTAATTGAAACCCCCACTCTGGGAAAAAGCCTCTTGCTATCCACCCTGTCTATACCTCTCATGATTTTGTACACCTCAATCAGGTCCCCCCTCAACCTCCGTCTTTCTAATGAAAATAATCCTAATCTGCTCAACCTCTCTTCATAGCTAGCGCCCTGCATACCAGGCAACATCCTTGTGAACCTCCTCTGCACCCTCTCCAAAGCATCCACATCCTTTTGATAATGTGGCGACCAGAACTGTACGCAGTATTCCAAATGTGGCCGAACCAAAGTCCTATACAACTGTAACATGACCTGCCAACTTTTGTACTCAATGCCCCGTCCGATTAAGGAAAGCATGCCATATGCCTTCTTGACCACTCTATTTACCTGCGTTGCCACCTTCAGGGAACAGTGGACCTGAACATCCAAATCTCTCTGGACATCAATTTTCCCCAGGACTTTTCCATTTACTGTATAGTTCACTCTTGAATTGGATCTTCCAAAATGCATCACCTCGCATTTGCCCTGATTGAACTCCATCTGCCATTTCTCTGCCCAACTCTCCAATCTATCTATATTCTGCTGTATTCTCTGACAGTCCCCTTCACTATCTGCTACTCCACCAATCTTAGTGTCGTCTGCAAATTTGCTAATCAGTCCACCTATACTTTCCTCCAAATCATTAATGTATATCACAAACAACAGTGGTCCCAGCACGGATCCCTGTGGAACACCACTGGTCACACGTCTCCATTTTGAGAAACTCCCTTCTACTGCTACTCTCTGTCTCCTGTTGCCCAGCCAGTTCTTTATCCATCGAGCTAGTACACCTTGGACCCCAAGCGCCTTCACTTTCTCCATCAGCCTGCCATGGGGAACCTTATCAAACGCCTTACTAAAGTCCATGTATATGACATCGACAGCCCTTCCCTCATCAATCAACTTTGTCACTTCCTCAAAGAATTCTATTAAGTTGGTAAGACATGACCTTCCCTGCACAAAACCATGTTGCCTATCACTGATGAGCCCATTTTCTTCCAAATGGGAATAGATCCTATCCCTCAGTATCTTCTCCAGCAGCTTCCCTACCACTGACGTCAGGCTCACCGGTCTATAATTACCTGGATTATCCCTGCTACCCTTCTTAAACAAGGGGACAACATTAGCAATTCTCCAGTCCTCCGGGACCTCACCCGTGTTTAAGGATGCTGCAAAGATATCTGTTAAGGCCCCAGCTATTTCCTCTCTCGCTTCCCTCAGTAACCTGGGATAGATCCCATCCGGACCTGGGGACTTGTCCACCTTAATGCCCTTTAGAATACCCAACACTTCCTCCCTCCTTATGCCGACTTGACCTAGAGTAATCAAACATCTGTTCCTAACCTCAACATCCGTCATGTCCCTCTCCTCGGTGAATACCGATGCAAAGTACTCGTTTAGAATCTCACCCATTTTCTCTGAGTCCAAGCATAACATTCCTCCTTTGTCCTTTAGTGGGCCAATCCTTTCTCTAGTGACCCTCTTTCTCCTTATATATGAATAAAAGGCTTTGGGATTTTCCTTAACCCTGTTTGCTAAAGATATTTCATGACCCCTTTTAGCCCTCTTAATTCCTCGTTTCAGATTGGTCCTACATTTCCGATATTCTTTCAAAGCTTCGTCTTTCATCAGCCGCCTAGACCTTATGTATGCTTCCTTTTTCCTCTTAGCTAGTCTCACAATTTCACCTGTCATCCATGGTTCCCTAATCTTGCCATTTCTATCCCTAATTTTCACAGGAACATGTCTCTCCTGCACGCTAATCAACCTCTCTTTAAAAGCCTCCCACATATCACATGTGGATTTACCTTCAAACAGCTGCTCCCAATCTACATTTCCCAGCTCCTGCCGAATTTTGGTATAGTTGGCCTTCCCCCAATTTAGCACTCTTCCTTTAGGACCACTCTCGTCTTTGTCCATGAGTATTTTAAAGCTTACGGAATTGTGATCACTATTCCCAAAGTAGTCCCCTACTGAAACTTCAACAACCTGGCCGGGCTCATTCCCCAACAGCAGGTCCAGTATGGCCCCTTCCCGAGTTGGACTATTTACATACTGCTCTAGAAAACCCTCCTGGATGCTCCTTACAAATTCTGCTCCATCTGGACCTCTAACACTAAGCGAATCCCAGTCAATGTTGGGAAAATTAAAATCTCCTATCACCACCACCCTGTTGCTCCTACATCTTTCCATAATCTGTTTACATATTTGTACCTCTATCTCACGCTCGCTGTTGGGAGGCCTGTAGTACTGCCCCAACATTGTTACCGCACCCTTCCTATTTCTGAGTTCTGTCCATATTGCCTCACTGCTCGAGTCCTCCATAGTGCCCTCCTTCAGCACAGCTGTGATATCTTCTTTGACCAGTAATGCAACTCCTCCACCCCTTTTACCTCCCTCTCTATCCCGCCTGAAGCATCGATATCCTGGGATATTTAGTTGCCAATCATGCCCTTCCCTCAACCAAGTCTCAGTAATAGCAATAACATCATACTCCCAGGTACCAATCCAAGCCCTAAGTTCATCTGCCTTACCAACTACACTTCTTGCATTAAAACAAATGCACCTCAGACCACCAGTCCCTTTATATTCATCATCTGCTCCCTGCCTGCTCTTCCCCTTAGTCACACTGACTTCATTATCTAGTTCCTTACAGGCTTTTGTTACTACCTCCTTACTGTCAACTGACCTCAATTGGTTCCCATCCCCCTGCCACATTAGTTTAAACCCTCCCCAACAGCGTTAGCAAAAGCACCTCCAAGGACATTGGTTCCAGTCCGGCCCAGGTGTAGACCATCCAATTTGTAATAGTCCCACCTCCCCCAGAACCGGTCCCAATGTCCCAAAAATCTGAACCCCTCCTTCCTGCACCATCTCTCAAGCCACGCATTCATCCTGACTATTCTTTCATTTTTACTCTGACTATCACGTGGCACTGGTAGTAATCCTGAGATTACTACCTTTGAGGTCCTACTTTTTAACTTGGCTCCTAACTCCCTAAACTCTGCTTGTAGGACCTCATCCCGTTTTTTACCTATATCATTAGTGCCTATGTGCACAATGACAACTGGCTGTTCACCCTCCCCCTTTAGAATGTTCTGCAGCCGATCTGAGACGTCCCTGACCCGTGCACCTGGGAGGCAACATACCATTCGGGAGCCTCGTTTTCGACCACAGAACCGCCTATCTACTCCCCTTACAATCGAATCCCCTACGACTATAGCCCTTCCACTCTTTTTCCCGCCCTTCGGAACAGCAGAGCCAGCCACGGTGCCATGGACCTGGCTACTGCTGCCTTCCCCTGGTGAGCCATCTCCCTCAACAGTATCCAAAACGGTATACTTGTTTTGGAGGGAGATGACCGCAGGGGACTCCTGCGCTGCCTTCCTGCTCTTTCTCTGCCTTTTGGTCACCCATTCCCTTTCTCCCTCAGCAATCCTAATCTGCGGTGTGACCAATTCACTAAACGTGCTATCCACTACCTCCTCAGCATCGCGCATGCTCCAAAGTGAGTCCATCCGCAGCTCGAGAGCCGTCATGCGGTCTAACAAGAGCTGCAGCTGGACACACTTCCTGCACGTGAAGGAGTCAGGGTCATCAGCCATGTCCCTGAGCTCCCACATTGAGCAAGAGGAGCATGATACGGGTCTGAGATCTCCTGCCATTTTTAATCTTAAGTTTAAACTTAGTTAAATGAAAAAGGAACGAAAAGTTTTTACCAATCACAATAAAACCAGAGAAATCGAAAAAGCCTTACCTTATAAACACCCCACCGAGTCCTTTTTTTTGGTTAGAGGAGGAGGGCGGGTGGGAGACACTACAAATGTGGTGTCTCGGGTTCAGAAACCGCCCAAATATATAATGTTTTACTTACCCAGCAGCCCCCTGGCCTCCGCCGAAAAACAAAAGGAAATTAAATTTACTTTCAAACTGACTTTTCCAGCTGCTCACTCGCTCACACGCTGCTCCCGAAAAAGCTGCTGCACTGAAAGGCAAATAATGAGGTCAGGAGCTGATTGGCCCTGGCTGAACCCAAACTGAGCGTCACTGAGCATGTTATTGCTTAGCAAGTGCCGAGTGATGGCACTGTTGATGACACCTTCCATCACTTTACTGATTATTGACAGTAGACTGATGGGGCGGTAATTGGCCAGGTTGGACTTTTCCTGCTTTTTTGTGTACAGGACATACCTGGGCAATTTTCTACATTGTCGGGTAGATGCCAGTCTTGCAGCTGTACTGGAACAGCTTGGCTCGGGGCACGGCAAGTTCTGGAGCACAGGTCTTCAGTACTTTTGCAAGAATATTGTTAGGGCCCACAGCTTTTGCAGTATCCACCGCTTTCAGTCGTTTCTTGATATCACGTGGAGTGAATCGAATTGGCTGAAGTCTTGCATCTGTGATGGTGGGGACTTCAGGAGGAGGCCGAGATGGATCATCAACACGGCACTTCTGGCTGAAGCTTGTTGCAAATGCTTCAACCTTTTCTTTTGCACTGATGTGCTGGGCTCCCCCATCATTGAGGATGGGAATATTTGTGTACCACCTCCTCCAGTCAGTAGTTTAATTGTCCACCACCATTCATGTGGCAGGACTGCAGAGCTTAGATCTCATCCGTTGATTATGAGATCGCTTAGCTCTGTCTACCACATGCTGCATACGCAGTTTGTCACGCAGATAGTCCTGTGTTGTAGCTTCACCAGGTTGACACCTCATTTTGAGGTATGCCTGGTGCTCCTGGCATGCCCTCCTGCACTATTCATTGAACCAGGGTTGATCTCCTGACTTGATGGTAATGGCAGAGTGGGGGACATGCCGGGACATGAGGTTACATATCGTGGTTGAGTACAGTTCTGCTGTTGCTGATGGCCCACAGCGCCTCATGGATGCCCAGTTTTGCATTGCTCGCTCTGTTCAAAATCTATCTCATTGAGCACGGTGATAGTGCAACAGAACACGACGGACGGTATGCTCAATGTGAAGGCGGGATTTCATCTCCACAAGGACTGTGGAGTGGTCACTCCTACCAATACAGTCATGGACAGAAGCATCTGCAGCAGGCAGATTGGTGAGGACGAGGTCAAGTATGGTTTTACCACGTGTTGGTTCGCCCACTGCCTGCCGCAGACCCTGTCTAGCAGCTGTGTTCTTTTGGACTCGGCCAGCTCGGTTAGTAGTGGTGCTACCGAGCCACTCTTGGTGATGTTCATTGAAGTCCCCCACCCAGAGTACATTTTGTGCCCTTGCCACCCTCAGTGTCTCCTCCAAGTGGTGTTCAACATGGAGGAGTACTGAGTCATCAGCTGAGGGATGGCGGTAGGTGGTAATCAGGAGGAGGTTACCTTGCCCATGTTTGACCTGATGCCATGAGACTTCATGGGGTACGGAGTCGAAGTTGAGGACTCCCAGGGCAACTCTCTCTCCACTGTATACCACTGTGCCGCCACCTCTGGTGGGTCTGTCCTGCCGGTGGGACAGGACATACCCGGGGATGGTAATGGCGGTATCTGGGACATTGTCTGTAAGGTTTGATTCCGTGAGTATGACTATGTCAGGCTGTTGCTTGACTTGTCTGTGGGACAGCTCTCCCAACTTTGGCACAAGTCCCCAGGTGTTAGTAAAGAGGACTTTGCAGGGTCGACAGGGCTGGATTTGCCATTGTCGTTCCCGGTGCCCAGGTCGATGGCGGTTGGTCCGTCCGGTTTCATTCATTTTCATTGACTTCGTAGCGGTTAGGTACAACTGAGTGGCTTGCTAGGCCATTTCAGAGGGCATGTAAGGGCAGGATGCAACTGTTCCTTCAAATCATAATTTCCAGTGATATTCACCTGTTCATGAGCATAAATACTCAATAATACCCGTGTCCAAAGTCTATCAGCTAGTGCTGGTGTAAAACAAAATGTCCCATCATTGATAGGGCAGATCAGATCCCCATGCTGGTATTCCTGATGTATGGTTGTGACACAATATTCACCTTCCAACTTATATGCTGAGTGCACTGGAAACTTTTCTCCCCTGGTTTCCATCACGTTTCAGTTGGGTATTCCCTATCCCAGGTGAAACCGCAGGCTGGGGTCACAAGGGCAATTATATAATCATAGAAACATAGGATATAGGAGCAGGAGTAGGCCATTTGGCCCTTCGAGCCTGCTCTGCCATTCAATACAATCATGGCCGATCATCCAAACTCAGTAACCTGTTGCCGCTTTCTCCCCATATCCCTTGATCCCATTATCCCTAAGAACTATATCTAACTCCTTCTTGAATATATTTAATGATTTGGTCTCAACTGGTTTCTGTGGCAGAGAATTCCCCAGGTTCGTCACTCTCTGGGTGAAGAAATCTCTCCTCATCTCAGTCCTAAGTGGCTTACTCCTTATCCTTAGATTGTGACCCCTGGCCCTGGACTCCTCCACCAATGGGAATATCTTTTGTGCATGGAGCATGTCCAGTCCTGTTAGAATGTCGTAGGTTTCTAAGCGCTCCCCTCTGATTCTTCTAAACTCCAGCAAATACAAGCCTAATCGACCCGATCGCTCTTTATACATCAGTCTTGCCATCCCAGGGATCAGTCTGGTGAACCTTCGCTGCACTTTCTCTATAGCAAGAACATCCTTCCTCAGATAAGGAGGCTAAAATTGCACACAATACTCCAGATGTGGTCTCACCATGGCCTTGTACAATTGCAACAAGACATCCTTGCTCCTGTACTTGAATACTTTCGCTATGAAGGCCCAAATACCATTTGCCTTCTTAACTGCTTGCTGCACCTGCATACTTACTTTCAGCGACTGGTGCAGAAGAACACCCAGGTCTCGTTACACCTCCCCCTTTCCCAATCTATCTCCGTTCAGATAATAACACGTCTTTCTGTTTTTGTCACCACATTATGCTGCAAGTGCCATGTATTTGCCCACTCACTCAACGTGTCCAAATCACACTGGAGCTTCTCTGCATCCTCTTCACAGCTCACACTCCCACCCAAATTTGTGTCGTCTGCAAACTTAGAGTCATTGAGTCGTACAGCGTAGAAACAGACCCTTCGATCCACCGCGTCCCAGCTGAACATAATGCCTATCTATACTAATCCCACCTGCCTGCATTAATTCCATATCACTCTATGCAAAGAACAGAGAGGCCTGTACCGATCGCTACAGCACACCACCGGGCACCGGCCTCCAATCTGAAAAACCACCCTCCATTACCACCCTCTGCCTTCTACCACCAAGCCAATTTTGTATCCAATTTGCTAGCTCATCCTAGCTCCCGTGTGTTCGTACCTCCTGGACCAGCCTACCATGAGGCCACCTGTCAAAGGCCTTGCTAAAGTCCATGTAGACAAAGTCCATCGCTCTGTGCTCGTCAATCTTCTTGGTCACCTCACCGAAAACCTCAATCAAATTCGTGAGACATGATTTCCCACGCACAAAGCCATGCTGACTATCCCTAATCAGACCATGTCTTTCCAGATGCATATAAAACCTGTCCATCAGAATCCCTTCCAATAACTTTCCCATCACTGATGTAAGGCTCACCGGCCTGCAGTTCCCTGGCTTATCCCTGCTGCCCTTCTTAAATAAAGGCGCAACATTAGCTTTCCTCCAGCCTTTTGACACCTCACCCGTGGTTAACTATGATTCGAAAATCTCTGCCAGGGCAGAAAGTTGGCGAGTCCACTACTGTTGCAGGCAGGGCGTTCCATGCCCCTACTACTCTCTGAGTAAAGAAACTACCTCTAACATCTGTCCTATATCTATCACCCCTCAACTTAAAGCTATTCTCTCTCAACATAGGAGATGACAGAACCAATCCGATTATATTTGTATCACTATTCCCCAGATGGCACTCATATATCACTGGTAATACCTGTACTCGTCCCCTGAAGTGGTAAGTTGGCAGGTAGAATTCGCCCTGAGATGTTTAACAGTTACCCAAGAGGGTCATTTCTCTTCTGCAAATTTTCTGACAAGTGTTCTTGGTCTTGTTCCACCAACCAAGAACCATACATTACACAGATATAATTTTCATCAGCTTCCACAGAAGTATTGCTGTCCTGTTTTACAATTTCATTCATTTGATGGGCACGTTTTTCCAATTCTCCCACCACATATTGTTAATGGATGGTCATAACCGGATCATCTTCTAGTTCATTCTCTTCTTTTTCGCATATACCATCCAGTAATTTTCTTAAACTATTTCTAACAATCTTTACCAATTTGTCTAAATTAGCCAAATCTAAGCTGTTTGCAAGTGGTGTCCTGGTATTAAATACAGTTGTATCATCATTAATCAAACCTCGGCATGCTGGACCCTCATACAATCTGGTAATTCTGTCCTCATCTACGGCAGTGCTGGTTCTTTCCTACAATTGCCTTTCAACTTGATAAAACATCTCATGATAACCCACCATATGGTAAACCCCATCCCAAACTCATCGGAGGTAGCGGTTATACCACATTACAGAAATGGGATCCCCTGTCTGCTCCCATTCTCCTTTTGACTGGAAACAAAACAGCATTTTTCCTTGAAACATCACACTTTATGCAAACCCTCTCATAGCACCTTAATTGTGTGACCCGTTGTTTTATCTTCTCAATATGTTTCCCTGCTCCACCCTTATTGAATACCTTTGTTTTACTCCAGTTACTTTACCGTCAAACATAATGTTCTCACCTATTTTGCAATTTTTCAGTTCTCTGACACCAACCCTGTACAGCCAGCCTTTTAATGCCTCCTCTTTATCAATTTTTAGCCCATCCAGTGTCTCTATTACCTCAGTTTAATACTTTATAATTATTATATTGTATTATAATTTAGATGGGAGTCCACAATTGCTAAATCATTTGAAAAGGGGGTATGTTCAAGTCTATGTTTGGGACCTTAAGTTCCGACTGGACACTGACACACTGGGTCGGAGGCATTTGATACAGGCAGTAGTAAGTTTATTAAGTAGATTCACCAGTAATACAATAAAACAGTACTTAAGACAACACTCACATTCTCTTCTAACAGACAACAGTTCTGGACTCTCCAGGTGATTGCGACGCTGTCTCTTGCTGTGTTTATGTTGACCATCGTCTATCTTCTCAACTCTTGTTTGTGCTCTGAATACAGAATAGTTTCTTTCTTTATACCCTTTCCCCTAATTGACTCTTGTCATATTCGGATAATCTAGTTTTTTGCAGCCTGATTAGTTTACCATTAAGCAGAATGAAACTGAGTTTTAGCCAGCTTGATTAGTTTACCATTGTTTCAGTATTAACTTACAAACCCCTCCTGATCTCATGCAAGATGTTTTAGTTCATTAAGGAGGAGACCCTTTAGCTGATATTGGTTAACACTGCACCTTTCCTTAGACTTGTTATTGTCTCTAGTTATACAGGGCAGCAATTGGCAAACACGTTTACCCAGATCCTAACAGTCAGCATTTTCTCTGACATAAGCTTTTCCTCCGGCTTGACATTTTCTTCCCACAATCCCCATACATCAGAATGATGTCTAAATTAATATGGCATTTTTCGAATTTATAGTTCCATATTAACCTACATATTCCCCACCTTATGGATGAAGCGAAGCTGATCCCTTAAAATGACTATCTATAATTGATACATATAATTACATTATTATTCTACTAAGACACGTGTTAAATATATTTACCAAGTCTGTGCGTTAAGCACCAATGTTAAGATCTCCAGTTTCATCTTCATATGATAGATACATAACAAATATACAGAAAAATAAAAAATATGCTTTCATTCTTCAATCAGGTCCTGTCAAACCTGCATAAGCAACTATTGTGGCTTGGGCCCTATAGTTACATACATTCCCCATATAGTTTCTATTATCTTTGTTAGAATAAATGCAACCCTTCAGCCCTACAATATTACTCACAAATTCCCACCATTCAACTGCCTTGGCTGGTGTTACTCGGGGCTCATCTGTGAAGAAAACGTCCTCAGCTTCATCCAATTGAAGTGTGAACCTTTTGCTTGCTGAGTTGCCACACGGTCTAAACGGAATAGAGAGCCCTATCTCTGAATATTCATATAATCCACTGAAAAGTGGATGATCCATCTCGACTTCCTCGTCCATCACCCCCACCCCTTTCCCCCTTCCCATGGCACCTTCCCTTGCAATCGCAGGAGGTGTAATACCTGCCCATTTACCTCCTCTCTTCTCACTATCCCAGGCCCCAAACACTGCTTTCAGGTGAAGCAGCGATTTACTTGTACTTCTTGCAATGTAGTATATTGTATTCGTTGCTCACAATGTGGTCTCCTCTACATTGGGGAGACCAAACACAGACGGTGTGACTGCTTTGCAGAATACCTCTGCTCAGTCCGAAAGCATGACCCCGAGCTTCTGGTTGCTGGCCATTTCAACACTCTCACTTGCTCTCATGCTCACATCTCTGTCCTGGGATTGCTGCAGTGTTCCAGTGAACATCAACGCCAGCTCGAGGAACAGCACCTCATATACCGATTAGGCATACTACAGCCTGCCGGACTGAACATTGAGTTCAATAATTTCAGAGCATGATGGGCCCCATTTTACTTTTATTTTTAGTTATTTTTTCTTGTTTTTGTGTTTACTTTATTTTATTTCTTCTTAGATTGTTCAGTTTGCTTACCCACTGTTTTTTCATGCTTGTACTTGTGGCTGTTCAGTTGTCAGCCCATTAACACCCTATCTGTACTAATGCTTTGTCTTTTAGCACACCATTAACATACTGTTTGCCTTTGTTCCACAACCTGCTGGTCAGCTATTTTGTGACATCGTACTATCAACACCTTTTCCTTTGTTATCTCTTGTCCCACCCCCGCTTTACTTGCTTATAACCTTTTACATGTCTAATATTTGCCAGTTCTGAAGAAGGGTCACTGACCTGAAACGTTAACTCTGCTTCTCTCACCACAGATGCTGCCAGACCTGCTGAGTATTTCCAGCATTTCTTGTTTTTATCTCTGAATGTTTCTGTTAGCCCGAGGTTGAGTAGGTACAGCATCTTCATGTTTAATTCCTACAATATAGAGATCAGGCACAGCATTCATTCTTTACTGTTTTTAACTGATTAATGTGGAACCATATAAGCTTTGGTTTCCCTTTTTATTCCATAAGAAATTTGCAACAAATACACAGCAGGATTTGATTTGTCCAGGGTGCTCTGCTGTCCTGACTATTTGATACCAAATCAGTGTTTCTTTGGCATGACATTTTGTAGCCTCACCCGATATCCTACTTCATACTCAAACAGTGCTTCTGGAATTAGTTTCGAGATTTCCCAATATTTCCGGCCATGAACTTATTAAGTTCCATCACATGATCAATTAATTCCTGTAACTATTTTTCACTTAATGGTTGTAGGGTAAGGGGTCTTTTACCTCCCAAAGTCAATTGTCCTGGTATCTGCATCTGCCTCCCAGTCATTGCCTCATATGGACTAACTCCTGTGGTCCTATGCGGTGTTGATCTTATTGCTATTAAACACAGGGGAAGCTGCTTGTCCACTAAGTGGGGTGATCTGTAAACAGCTTGGTTAGCATCTCTTCAAGGTTCCATCACTTTTTTCCACAATTCCTGATGATTGTGGATGATGTACAATATGTAGGTTGTGTTGAATTTTCAAAATTGTTGGAGGGCAGAGAAAAACTCCCCTGCAAAGTGTGGTCCTTGGTAACTATCTACCTGCTCTGGTATTTCCCGCCGACAGAACACCTCACTCAATAGGACACGAGCTGACTTATTATCTAATGGAGAATGCTTCAGTCCATTTTGTGAATTGATCAATAACAAGGAGGACATGTTCACAGTTGCTCTGTGCTCTTGTGAGCGGCCCAATGAAAACAATCTGCAAATGCGTCCAGGGTCCATCGGGCTGGGGTTGAGATGTCGGAAGAGCTTTGTTGGTATTAGGTGGCAAGTTTATCTGTAAACAGGACAAACATCTGTTCACGCCTTTTTCCACATACTCTCCAGCCGGTTTCTGCAAAGCAGCTGGCACGGAGGAATGACCAGCAGTAGGGTGCGAATGAAATAATGCTAACATGTCTTCCTGCAGTCCTGAAGGGGTGCACATGACTGGGTTGCCTTCCCGGTTGAACCTCATCAATAATGCCTGACACTCCTTGGGCAGATGTATAGCACTTGGACCCATGCTGTAGGGTGAGGAAGGGGTCGACCTTGCTTGTGCCACCCGATAACAGTGTCATATGGTGAAAACTCGCACTGAATCTGTGAAAGGTCCAAGGTCTTGATCTTAGTAACAGCTGCTACGGATTGGGAGAGGGCATTAAAGATCCATTCTGGGAGGATCAATCAGTCAACGGTAGCCCTTTTTGCACTGATGGCCTGCAGAGTGTTCCCTTGAGGGTGAAGTGAGGAGTATTTTCTGTGGGCCACAACTTTCCAAATGTGCCACTGGGACTGTCTCTTTCTTTAGTTCATCCCATAACTTGGTCAGTAGGGTTGAGTGGGAAAAGGTTTTCCATCTAACAACCTGAAATCATTCTCATGGTACAAGGGAAGTGGGAAAACAGTGCTGGACATATATCTTATGGGGAGGCGGTGGCATAGTGTTATTGCCACTGGTATATTAACCCAGAGACCCAGGGTTTTTCCTAGGGGACATGGGTTTAAATTCCACCATGGCAGAATGTGGAATTTGATTTCAATTAATAAAAAAAATCTGGAATAAAAAGATCATATAATGATGACCAGGAAACCATTGTCGACTGTTACAAAAACCCATCTGGTTCACTAATTTCCCTTCAGGGAAGGAAATCTGCTGTCTTTGCCTGCTCTGGCGGACATGTGACTCCAGACCTACAGCAATGTGATTGACTCTTAAATTCCCTCTGAAATGGCCAAGAAAGCTACTCAGTTGTACCTAACTGCGAAAAAAAGTCAATTAAGAATGAAACCAGATGGGCCACCTGGCATCGACATAGGCACCTGAAATGACAACGGCAAACCAAGCCCTGTCGACCCTGCAAAGTTCTCCTTATTAACATCTAGGGACTTGTGCTAAAGTTGGGAGAGCTGTCGCACAGACTAGTCAGGCAACAGCCTGATATAGTCATACTCACCAAATTATACCTTACAATGTCCAAGACACCACCATCACCATCCCTCGGTATGTCCCGTCCCACCGGCAGGACAGACCCAGTAGAGGTGACGGCACAGAGGTATACAGTGGGGAGGGAGTTGCCCTGGGAGTCCTCAACATTGACACTGGACCCGATGAAAGCTTGTTGCATCAGCTCAAGCTCGGGCAAGGAAAACTCCTACTGATTAACACATACTGCCCTCCCTCAGCTGATGAGTCAGTACTCTTCCATGTTGAACACCACTTGGAGGAATCATTGAGGGTGGCAAGGGCTAGAATGCACTCTGGGTGGGGGACTTCAATGTCCAACACCAAGAGTGGCTCGGTAGCACCACTACTGACAGAGCTGGCCAAGTCCTAAAATACGTAGCTGCTAGACTGGGTATGCAGCAGGTGGTGAGGAAACCAACAAGAGGGGAAAACATACTTGATCTCGTCCTCACCGATCTGCCTGCCACAGATGTATCTGTTCATGGCTGTATTGGTATGAGTGATCACTGCATAGTCCTTGTGCAAGCAATGTCCCGTCTTCACATTGAGGATTCCCTCCATCGTGTTGTGTGGCACTAACACCGTGCTAAAAAGATTTTGAACAGATCTAATAATGCAATCCATGAGGCGCTGTGGACCATACGCAGCAGCAGAACTGTACTCAACTACAATCTGCAACATCATGGCTCGGCATATCAAAGAACAAAGAAAAGAAAATTATAGCACAGGAACAGGCCCTTCGGCCCTCCAAGCCTGCGCCGATCCAGATCCTCTATCTGAACATGTCGCCTATTTTCTAAGGGTCTGTATCTCTTTGCTTCCTGCCCATTCATGTATCGGTCTAGATACATCTTAAAAGATGCTATCGTGCCCGCGTCTACCACCTCCGCTGGCAACGCGTTCCAGCCACCCACCACCCTCTGCGGAAAGAAATTTTCACGCATATCCCCCCTAAACTTTTCCCCTCTCACTTTGAACTCGTGAACCCTAGTAATTGGGTGCCATCAATTGTGGGCGGCGCAGTGGCGCAGTGGTTAGCACCTCAGCCTCACAGCTCCAGAGACCCCGGTTCGATTCCGGGTACTGTCTGTGTGGAGTTTGCAAGTTCTCCCTGTGTCTGCGTGGGTTTTCTCTGGGTGCTCCGGTTTACTCCCACAAGCCAAAAGACTTGCAGGTTGGTAGGTAAATTGGCCATTATAAATTGTCACGAGAATAGGTAGGTGGGAGGGAAATACAGGGGCAGGTGGGGATGTTTGGTAGGAATATGGGATTAGTGTAGGATTAGTATAAATGGGTTGTTGATGGTCGGCACAGACTCGGTGGGCCGAAGGGCCTGTTTCAGTGCTGCATATCTAGTCTAATCTTCTTTGTCTGCGGCTATTTTTAGTGCTGAGAAAACAGAGGCTGTAGGGGAATTGTAAATGGGAGAGATGGTGCCTTACTCAAAGTAGGAGCCTGCTTGGGGATGGCTTTATTCAAAGCCTGATAATCTATGATTAAAATTCACAAGCCATTAGGCTTCCTGACTGGCCATATCGGGGAACTGGGAGTGAAAGCTCTTTCGGAGAACTCTCTTTGTCCATCAGGGAGGCAATGACAGTTTTCAGACACGGAATACTTCTTCACGGAATCAGGTACTGGTTTCAAAGCTTATGGGAAACCCATTAATCGGAATCACCATACTCAAATACTACAGTCATTTTCAGACCTCACAAAGACCTCCATATTTTGATGTAGGGCTATCTGAACCTCGGGGGGTGATGCTCGGACATTGAGAGAATTCTTGTCTTTTTAATGATAAAAGCAGAATGCACTTCAAACACCTGCTTCGGTTTCCCATTACATGCCCCATCTAAATATAATTGTTATTATAATCGAAGGCTGCGCCCACCAGATCTAAGGTATCACTGTCTTTTCCGTCTGTCATTGTCGTGTATCGGGGTTGTCCTACCAAGAACCAGTGGTTTCCTAACGTAAGGTGCATATCTCGTCCCGGGTGTGTAACTGCTTCAGCTCCCACCACTCTTTTGATAGCTTCTGAGCTGTGCCCTGTTCCCAATATTGTTCAGGATGTGGGCTGTGTATGATGGTGATAGAAGCACCAGTGTTGAGTAGCAGAGTTTGCTGTCGGCCCTCAGGCAGCAAGGCTGAATTTACTGGTCTGCCATGCCATTCACACGTCAAACCTACTCCAGGCGGACCGGACGGGACCGATGCCTGTCTTCCCATGCTGGCCATCTTCCCCCCTCGTCTCCCCCTCTGGCGATAAAGTGAGTGATATCCCCTCATCTTCCTGGGTTACAGGACATAAGGGGTACAGGCCCGTCCTCATTGCCAAATTCAGTCCCTGGGTTGAGACCAAGGGCTGTAAGCTTCCCTATATCTTCAGTCAAAGTGTCCAACTGCCTTTGTGTTATATCAGGAGGTGCTGGGCTGTATTGGCGAGGTGCTGGGGTGGGGTGGGGGGCGGTTCCTCCTATCACAACGCTGGCTCAATAGATCACACTTGAAGTCACAGATGTAATTTTAACAAAGATTTAACAAGCTTTTAATCAAGATTCTTGTTGACTGCTGCTGTATCGTCAGCTGACTTTTCAATAACCCCAGGTCAGGTGCTTTCCCCAAAGCACAGAGTTAGTTTCAGTTTCTGTTCCAAGTACCATATAGTGTATAATATTCAAGCCCAAACATAAAATCAGCTAATATGACATTCCTCCCTTATCAGACAAAAACATGCCCAAATTTTCCAAACGCACTGAGTAAATGAATTTCTTCCATTATATTTGTTTTCAAGGCCAGCATTTGGCAGACATCCTTTTTGTTTTGAATATAGTCACAACGCAAAATCTTCATATCATTTTGGTTGTCTCCTTTCGCACCATGGTTTGCCTGTTGCCTCAGGAACTCTGGTCACTGCCTCAGGATTAGGAAATGTCGTCACCCCCCGTGAAGCCAATGTTTCTCCCTCTGGATAGCAACCTGGCTGCCTGCCATCAGCATTACTGGTTTCAACATCTGGATTGTGGGATGTCAGTTTCACATCTGCTCCTACATCTGGCTCAACTGCTGTTGTGTCTTTGCTACCATGATCCGTTTCAGCACATGAAGAATTTCTGTCATATAGTGCTCATTCTGGCGACTGTACAGTCACACGTTTTCCATTCTTGGCAATAAGAGTGCATAGGCGACATGTTTAGATAGAGGATCTGGATCGGCGCAGGCTTGGAGGGCCGAAGGGCCTGTTCCTGTGCTGTAATTTTCTTTGTTCTTTGTTCTTTGTTTTTTGCATTGCTAGGGGTAATATAGTGCACCCATCTTGCTCGGACTCTCCCGTATCAGCAATACTTCATCATCTGGCATCACATCACACTCCCTTGCTTCCCTTCTGTGGTCTGTATAAAACTTTGCAGCACCCTTCTTCTCAGCATCATGATCTCGAACTTCCTGATCAAAACTTATGACCCTCAGCTCCGGATTAATACTGCATATTTTGCATCCAAAATAACAACTCAGCTGAGCTCTTTCCCATCGTAGTGAGTGTTGGTTGTTCTATGCATGGCCACAAATGACAACAACACCTTCTTCCAGTCTTTACCCTCAGCCTGAACAATCCTCACCCATTTCTCTAAGGTTTGGTTTTGTCTTTCCCATTGGCTTGTGGCCATTTAGGTATTACTGTGTGATGTGCATGTAATCTGCAAAGGTCTGTGAAATGAACTGTGGCCCACTGTATGAATGCCAGGTGACTGGCAGACAATGCCTTGCAAATATTTCAGTCAATGCAAGCACCATTTTCTCTGCCATAATAGTCTACATTACCACATGCTCATAATAATGGCTGTAATAGTCAATCACCATTAGTTTGGACTCTCCTGATGGAAATGGACCTAACAAGTCAACTGCTAAATGGTGCAGCCAATAACAGAGTACTGCATGCTTGTTCTGGTGGATTGGGTCTACTGGCAAGTTGACATCTGTGACATCTTTTGACAAACTGTTCCACATCTTTTTCCCTTCCTGGCCACAATACTTTGGTTTCCCTGACTGGCATTGTGGTGGCAAACATGAAGAGCAATCATGGTTTCATGTTTTCTGTCAATGGAAGTAACCATGCGAAAGTTCCAGTGATTGTTGGGAGTTTGAAGTGAACTTTATTGCAGATTCAGCCAGTGAAAGTAATTCATTAGCAGATCGCTGTGGCAGGAACTGAAGGCAAAGATAATCAAGTGCGCATCTAAAAAACCCCACTTCAAACTTTTGGATGTTTGACTGTAGCTGCGAGAGCGGGGGATTGGAATGAAGAGGCAGAATTCATAGTGATTGAGGAGAATGGCGAGCCTCTTCAGAGCAAAGAAACTGGCCAAGCCTTGTGTGTGCGACACATTGGATTAGAAGTGAATTCTGTGAACTCCTATATGGATCTTCGAGAGGAGTTTGGACCAGTGCTTCAAGGAATTGGGAAGTTGCACAACCGCCAAGTGAGATTAATCATTGATGAGAATAGGAAACCTGTAGCTCAGCCTGTACACAGAATACCTCTGGTCTGAGAGGGAAAGTTGGGGCAAAGATCAAGGAACTGGTTGACGAAGACATCATCGAACCAGTTGAAGCACCAACACCGTGGGTGCGCCCTGTTGTGGTGGTGTGACACAGTGGTGTAGTGGTTCGCACTACAGCCTCACAACTCCAGCGACCTCTGTTCAGTTCTGGGTACTGCCTGTGTTGAGTTTGCAAGTTATTTCCGCTGGGTGCTCCCGTTTTTTCCCACAGCCAAAGACTTGCAGGTTGATATGTAAATTGGCCATTGTAAATTGCCCCTAGTGTGGGAATGTGGTAGGGAATATGGGATTAATGTAGGAAAAGTATAAATGGGTGGTTGTTGGTCGGCACAGACTCGAAGGGCCTGTTTCAGTACTGTATCTGTAAATAAAATAAAATAAAACATCAGACTCTCTGATATGCACCAGGTGAACAACGTGGTAGTGAGAGAACGTCACCCAATTCCCACTGTGCACAAAGTCTTTCAAGAGTTGTTAACAAGCAAGGTATTCTCCAAATTAGACTTAAAATGGCGATATCACCAACTGGAGTTTCGCCCTGATTCAAGGAAGGTGACTACTTTTGTCACTCAGAGTGGACTTTACCAATACAAGAGATTGCAATTTGGCATCAATGTGACACCAGATATTTACCGCATGAAATCCATAAGGTGATTCAAGGGATCCTGGGAACAGCCAATTTCTCAGATAACATCATTATTCATGGAGCCAATAGAGAGGCTGAGATTTAAATTGGTTCGATTACAGTCACCAAGACTTTTGCTAAATGCAGTTAAGTGCTTACTGAGTGTGACAGAGCCAACATTCATTGGCCATAAGCTCATCAGCAGTGGAATCAATCCTACCAACGACGATTGAAACAACAGCAGAGGCACTTCAACCATACACTACTAGTGAAGTGAGAAGTTTTCTGGGACATGTGAGCTATTGTGCGAAGTTTATCCCAAACTTCACTACCCTGACCCATCCATTGCGGAAGTTAACCAGAAAGAATGAACGCTACCAATTTGATGAAAAACAGAAAGTGACATTCAAAGCTTTGAAAGACAGCTTGGCAAGTGCTCGAACCCTGTAATACGAAGATTCAAATACACAAATGAAGGTCATAGCAGATGCTAGTCCAGTAGTATTAACAGCAGTGCTGGTGCAAATGCACACTGAGGGCCCAGGCATCACTGCTTATCTGAGCAGATCTCTAACAGCTGTGGAGAGGAGATATTCTTCGCCAAAGAAAGAGCCCCAAGGATTGATGTGGGCATGTGAAAGATTCCATGCATTATTGTTTGGCATTGAGTTTGTATTAATGACAGATTACAAGTTATTGCAGATGATTCATTCTCCGAGATCCAAACCATGTTCCAGAATCGAAAGATGCGTTTTGAGACTCCAGTAATACAAGTACAAGGTGGGTCACTTTGGGGAGAAAAATGAACATTGCTGACTCGCTGTTACTACTACTGAGGGAAGATGAAACACACAGATCCTCACTAGAGAATGTAGCAGAATTGGTTATGTGATTTGTGGCAGTTCATGCTACACCCAGAGCAATGACAACCAGAGAGATTGAAAGAGATAAAAACAAAATGTGCTGGAAATATTCAGCAGGTCTGGCAGCATCTGTGGAGAGAAAAACATAGTTAACGTTTCAGGTCTGTGACCTTTCATCAGAACAGTTCCTTTCATCCATCCTGATGCAGTACAAATGCAGGCACTTGAGAAAATGATGCAATGTTTATGTAAGGCTCATGTTCTGGAATTCCCTGACTACACCCCTCCACTTGTGACACTCTGTCACCTCCTTTCAGAACATCCTTAAAGCTGAAAGTTTTGAGTAGTATTTTGGACACGACTCAGCTCTGCCTTTTGGCTTGATTTGTCAGTAATCATTTAAAATCATTCTGGTTTGGTCCCATTGTTACCACCAGGTGGGAAAGTTACTTTAGTTTGTTACTTTCTTCACCTGGTTGTATTATAACAGGGTTTGATTTTTAAACACATTGTGTGTTGAGCTCCCTCTTTTGTGAATCCTTGTTCACAGCTTTCCAATTATAAGGCAAAGAAACCAACAAACCCGGTTTTCTCAGGTTTAAAGAAGAGAGTGAAATGTTATTAAAACTTAATCTCTAATATGGTTAACACCTACGGATATACGACACACCCACACCAGTATACGATATACACATGCAAATAGAGACAGAAAAGAGTCGAGGAAAATCGAGTAGAGAGGGGTTTGAGGCAATATCAGAAGAGTTTCTTGTTTACTGTGCTTCGAGCTGACTTGATTGTAGATAGTCTTGCTGTTCGTCAGGGCCCATTGCTGTTCTTAAACCTTATTCACGTAGTAGACTTTTCACTTTTTGAGGTTCACATATTTTCAATGGATTCCAAAGCTGGTGAGAAAGGAGATGAAAGCAGACTTGAGAAAGGTCTTCTCAAACCAAGAACCAGGATGTTTCTGAGTTCAAATCCCTTGTTGGAAGTACAAACTTCAACAGCCAGCGAGTCATGTAACTAAAACAGGTCTGACCACTTCTTCTGTGTTTATGGATTCTGCAGTCAACCTGGAATGCTAGCTCCCCCCACCTTCAATGTCTGGTTATCGTGGGTCCATTGTTGGTTGAATGAGTCAGGGCATGGCCCTTTGTTCCTTGTTCCAACACTGTCTGTTACCATGCAAATGTCTTTCCAGTCTGGGGCTTGCAACTTTAAGTTTTAAATTTCAAGTGGTGAAATAATGTGTGCCTCAGTCTTGGTAGATGGGGGGATTGCTTGACACCATCCTTTAATCCTGTACAGCAGCAGTGACAGTGACCATAACTCCATAGGTTTTAATGTACTTGTGGATAAGGATAAGAGCAGTCCTCGGGTGAATGTGCTAAATTGGGGGAAGGCGAATTATAACAATATTAGGCAGGAACTGAGGAATTTAGATTGGGGTTGGCTGTTTGAGGGTAAATCAACATCTGATGTGTGGGAGTCTTTAAAACGGCAGCTGATTAGAATCCAGGACCAGCATGTTCCTGTGAGGAAGAAAGCCAAGTTTGGCAACTTTCGGGAAGCTTAGATAACGCGGGATACTGTGAACCTGGTCAAAAAGAATAAAGGAAGCATCTGTAAGGGGTGGAAGGCTAGGAACAGACGAAGCACCTGAGGAATATAAAGACAATAGGAAGGAGCTTAAGCAAGCAGTTAGGAGGGCTAAAAGGGGTCATGAAAAGTCATTGGAAAACAGGATTAAGGAAAATCCCAAGGCTTGTTATACGTATATAAAGAGCAAGAGGGTAACCAGGGAAAGGTGTGGCCCACTCAAGGACAGAGATGGGAATCTATGTGTGGAGCCAGAGGAAAAGGGCGAGGTGCTAAATGAGCACATAGCATCAGTATTCACCAAAGAAAAGGACTTGGTGGATGATGAGACTAGGGAAGGGAGTGCAGATAGTCTCAGGCATCTCATTATCAAAAAAGAGGAGGTGTTGGGTGTCTTGCAAAGCATTAAGGTAGATAAGTCCCCAGATCCTGATGGGATCTACCCTAGAATACTGAGGGAGGCAAGGGAGGAAATTGGTGCGGCCTTGACAGAAAGCTTTGCATCTTCATTGGCTACAGGTGAGGTCCCAGAGGACTGGAGAATAGCCAATGTTGTCCCTTTGTTTAAGAAGGGTGGCAAGGATAATCCAGGAAATTATAGGCCGGTGAGCCTTACGGCAGTGGTAGGGAAACTATTAGAGAGGATTATTCGGGACAGGATTTACTCCCATTTGGAAACAACCGAACTTTTTCGTGAGACACAGCATGGTTTTGTTAAGGGGAGGTTGTTTCTTACTAACTTGATTGAGTTTTTTGAGGAAGTGATGTAGATGATTGATGAAGGAAGGGCAGTGGATGTTATCTATACGGACTTTAGGAAAGCCTTTGACTGGGTCCCGCATGGCAGACTGGTACTAAAGGTGAAGTCACACGGGATCAGAGGTGAGCTGGCAAGATGGATGCAGAACTGGCTCGGTCGTAGAAGACAGAGGGTATCAATGGATGGGTGTTTTTCTGAATGGAGGGATGTGACTGGTGGTGTTCCGCAGGGATCAATGCTGGGACCTTTGCTGTTTGTAGTATATATGAATGATTTGGAGGAAAATGTAGCTGGTCTGATTAGTAAGTTTGCAGATGACACAAAGGTTGGTGGAGTTGCGGATAATGATGAGGATTATCAGAGGATAAAGCAGGATATAGATCGGCTGGAGACTTGGGCAGAGCAACGGCAGATGGAGATTAATCCGGAGTAACGTGAGGTAATGCATTTTGGAAGGTCTAATGCAGGTGGGAGGTATACAGTAAATGGCAGAACCCTCAGGAGCATTGACAGGCAGAGAGATCTGGGCGTACAGGTCCACATGTCATTGAAAGTGGCAACGCGGGTGGATAAGGTAGTCAAGAAGGCATACGGCATGCTTGCCTTCATCGGTCGGTGCAAAGAGTCTAAAAATTGGCAAGTCATATTGCAGCTGTACAGAACCTTCGTTGGGCCACACTTAGAATATTGCGTGCAATTCTGGTCGCCACATTACCAGAAGGACGTGGAGGCGTTGGAGAGGGTACAGAAGAGGTTTACCAGGATGTTTTCTGGTCTGGAGGGCATTAGCTATGAGGAGAGGTTGGAAAAGCTCGGATTGTTTTCACTGAAACGACGGAGGTGGAGGGCGACATGATAGAGGGTTACAGAGTTATGAGCGGCATGGACAGAGTGGATATTCAGACACTTTTTCCCAGGGTGGAAGAGTCAGTTACTAGGAGACATAGGTTTAAGGTGCGAGGGGCAAAGTTTAGAGGGGATGTTCGAGGCAGGATTTTTACACATAGGGTGGTGAGTGCCTGCAACTTGCTGCCAGGGGAGGTTGTGGAAGCAGATACAATAGCGACGTTTAAGAGACATCCTGACAAATACATGAATAGGAACGGAATAGAGGGATATGGGCCCCAGAAGTACAGAAGGAGTTAGTTTAGGCAGGCATCAAGATCGGCACAGGCTTGGAGGGCCGTATGGCCTGTTCCTGTGCTGTACTGTTCTTTGTTCTTTGTTCTAGTTCTTTGTTGTTGATGGCTGATCTCCAGGATAAATTCCTGAATTCCTGGGCACACTTCTATGATTAGAGATATTGAGTCATTTACAGTGCATAAGGAGGCCATTCGGTCCATCAAGTCTATGCTGGCTGTTCATAAAGCCATCTCGTGAGTTCCATTTCCCCGTTCGATACCAGTAGGCCATCATGTACTTCAAGGATCTACCCAACTTCTTTTACAAATCATTGTCTCTGCTTCCCCCACCCTTGAAGGCAGTGATTTATAGATTATTACTACTCACTGTGTGAAAAAAGTTCTTCCTCACATTTCTCCCGCGTATTGTGCCTAAAACGTTAAATCAGTGTCCCCTAGTCCTTGTATCATCAGTCAATGGGAAGCTTTTCTTTGTTTACCCTATCCAAACCTGCCAAAATCTTGCACACCTCTAGCAAATCTCCCCTCAATCTTCTTTGCTCCAAGGAGAACAATCCCAGTTTCTCCAACCTAACCTTGTAGCTAAAATCCCGCATCCCAGAAACCATCTTGGGAAATCTCCTCTCTACTCACTCAAGGATCCTCACATCCTTCTGAAGCTGTGGCGACCAGAACTGGATGCACTACTCTAGTTATGGTCAAACAAGAGCTTTATAAAAGTTCAGCATAACTTCACTGCTTTTGTACTCAATACTTCTATTTACGAAGCCCCTGATCCCATATGCTTTGCAAACCACCTTCCCAATATGTCCTGCCACCTTCAAAGATCCAAACATATGAAGACCAAGGTCCCTCTGTTCCTGCACACTCTTTAGAATAGTGCCATTCAATCTATATTCCCCCTATCCCTGCTGCCAAAATGTACCACCTCACACGTCTCTGTATTAAATTTCATCTGCCATCTGTCTGCTCTTTCAGCTAGCCTGCTGCAGTTGATTGGTATCATCCTCACTATTTGCCACATCTCCAAAATTGGCATCATTAGCAATGTTTGAAATTCTACTCTCTATTCCAACATCCAAGTCATTTATATGTAGCAAAAAGAGGTAGTGGTCCCAACACTGACACTTAGGAACACCACTGTCTACCATTCTCCTGTATGCTTTCAGGTCTTAAGCCATTCTTTTTTAGGCAATTGGGCACTTATCCTCCTATTTCATGAGTCTTAATTTGGTTAACTCGCCGTTTATATGAATATAGCAACAGGAGTAGGCCATTCAGCCTATCAAGCATGCTCCACCATTCAATTAGATTATGGCTGATCAGCTACCTGAAAGCCTCTTTCCTACGCTATCCCCCTATCCCTTAATGTCATGCTCAATGATTGAATTTCCACAGCCCTCTGGGGAGGAGAATTTCCAAAATTCACTACCCGCTGTGTGAAGAAATTCTTCCTCATCTCAGTCCTAAATGGCCTACTCCTTATTCTGAGACTCTGTCCCTTGGTTCTAGATTCACCAGCCAGGGGCAACATATTATCTCCATCCACCCTGTCACACCCTGTATGAATTTTGGAAGTTTCAATGAGATCACCTCTCATTCGTCGAAACTCTAGAGAATACAGGCCCAGTTTTTGCAATCTCTCCTAATAAGGTAATCCCGCCAACCCAGGGATTAGACTGGTGAACCTCTGTTGCACTCCCTCTATGGCAAGTAGTTCCTTCCTTAAATGACGAGACCAAAACTGTGCACACTGGTGTGGTCTCACCAAGACTCTATAGAACTACGCAAGACATATTTACTCCTGTACTCAAACCCTCTTGCAATGAAGGCCAACAGGCCTTCTTAATAGCTTGCTGCACCTGCATGCCAGCTTTTAGTGCCTCACGAGCAAGGACATCCGGGACTCTTTGGACATCAACATTTCCCAACCTCTCACCATTTAAGAAGCACTTTGTCTTTCTGTTTTCCTTCAAAGTTCATTGAATTTCATGATGAAGTGGGAATTATACTTGATGCAGGAATTATTTTCAAGCGAAAGATATTTTGGCTGTCTTTCTGGCAGGTCTAGCAGTAGCTGAGAATTTACAATCCAAAAGTGAAACTAATTTTCAACAGTCAAGTCACATGACTATCATAAATGTTTTCCTCACTCAGAGGGTAGCTCGGAGGTCAAACCCCTTGCTGCTTTCCTTGAAATTGCTTGTTTCCAGTCCTGATTTATAACTTCAGCTTTTGTTGTACCGACTTTCAAAACATCCATAGTTCAAGCTATTTCCAGCAGTCTCTATGTCCACTGAAATCCTTTTCAGTTTCTTGAAACATAGAATTCTAAGTTTTAACATAAAAAAACCTTTGCAACAATATTCTCTTTTCCCATTCTTTATCACTTCCTTGGTCATCATTTGCTGCATTCTAAATTGCTCCCAATCCTCGGGCTCACCATGGTTTTCTGCCTACCTTACAAGACACTTCCTTTGATCAAGTTGAAATCTTCAACTTATTTTGTTCATAGTAGTATTTTATCAAATGATTTTTTTTAAATTTACATCGACAACATCCATTGCATTCCCTTTATCAATCTTCTCTGAAACTTCATCCAAATTCAATTAGATCATTCAAGCAAGATCTGCCTTTTACAAATCCATGTTGGCTCTACTTAATTAGCTTAAACTTCTCCAAATGCCTGTTGATATTTTCCCTGATTATTGTTTCTAAAAATTTACTTACCGCTGATATTAAACTAACTGGCTTGTAGGTACAAGGACTGTCCTTATACCCTTTCGTGAATAAGGGTATCACATTTGCCACTCTCCAATCCTTTAGATTGCTGTATCTAGAGAAGACTAGAAGTTTACAGCAGGTCCTTCTGTTATCTCCATCCCCACTTCCTTTTGCAACCTGGGATGCAAACCATCTGGGCCAGGCGAGTTAGCTGCTCAGAGCCACCCTTTGTAGTACCTTCTGCCTGTCAATTTTACGGTCTCTGCTTGTACTGATATTTTGTAAGCATTCTCTTCCTCAGCAAAGAATAATACAAATTACTATTAAGTATTCTAGCCTTACCTTGTGCCTCGAAGCATATATCACCCTCTATGTTCTTAATCGACTCCACCCTGCCTCTTACTATACACTTACTGTTTACTTGTCAGAAGAAGATTTTTGCTTTCCTTTTATATTAACTGCCATTCTACCCTCATATTCTTTCTTTGTCTTTTTTTCCTCTTTACCTCCCCTCTCAACTTTATTGTACTTGACCTGGTCCTCACTTGAGAAATTCTGACATTTATCACACACCCTGCTTTTCATCATATTCTCTGTCTTCCCTGTCATCCAAGCAGCCGTGACTTTGTTTCCCCTGTTGGAATGTGTTAGCCTGTCCCTGAAACATCTCCTCTTTACAAATCATCCATTGTTCTGCTACAGATGTTCCTGTCAGTCTATGTTCCCATTTTACCCTGGTAAAATCCCACATCATCACATTGAAATTAGATTTCTTACAATTTAGATGTTCTACTTTAGATTTATTTATTTAGAGATACAGCACTGAAACAGGCCCTTCAGCCCACTGCGTCTGTACGGACCATCAACCACCCATTCATACTAATCCTACATCCCCACCTTCCCGATATTCCCCTCCCTCTGCTAGGGGAAATTTATAAAGGCCAATTTACCTATCAACGTGCAAGTCTTTTGCTGTGGGAGGAAAACGGAGTGCCCGGCAAAAGCCTATGCGGTCACAGGGAGAACGTGCAAACTCCACACAGGCAGCAACCAGAATTGAACGCGGGTCGCTGGAGCTTTGAAGCTGCGGTGCTAACCACTGCACCACTCTTGCACAGACTGCACCGCCCTCTTCTCCAGTACTAGCCTAAACCTTCTGATATGATGATCACTATTGTTCAAATGCATCCACATGGACAATTGGCCCACTTGGCCCACCTCATTCCCCAGCACCAGATCAGGCAATCTCTCCTTCTTAGTTGGACGGAGAACATACTTGTCGAGGAAGTTCTCCTGAACATATTTCAGAAATTTCTCCCCCTCCTTTCCCTTTATTCAAACATTATCTCAATCGATATTTGGGTAAGTAAGTCCTCCAAAATCACCACTCTATATTCCATGCAAATCTCTGTGATCTCCCTGCAGATTTGCTCCTCTGTCTCTCTATCTCACGATTTGGAGGCCTCTAGAATTCCGGCAGTAGCGTGATCATGCCCTCTTTGCTTCTCCACTCTAACCAAATGGATTCTGTTCTTGCCCCCTCAAGGACATCCTCTCTTTCCAACACGACAATGTGTTCCCTAATCAGTACTGCTGCCCACTTCCCTTTCAACCTTCCCTATTTTTTGAACACTTTGCAACCTTGAATATTAAGCACCGTGTCCTCACCATTTAGAAGTAGCAGGTATAAAGCAGCCGTTAGCAGCAAAAAGTCTGATTAATCAGAACGGTGGGTGTGGGAAATAGTTCCACAGCCGACACCCTGCAAAACAGAACTCCAATAATCAGTTTAAATAAAGTACTGAACTGACAGAATGGAGATCAGATAACCCATAACCAAAGATCAGATCGAAGATAAAAACAAGAAATGCTGGAAATGCTCAGCAGGTCTGGCAGCATTTGTGGAGAGAGAAGCAGAGTTAACGTTTCAGGCCGGTGTTCTGATGAAGTGACACAGACCTGAAACGTCAACTCTGCTTTTCTCTCCACAGATGCTGCCAGACCTGCTGAGTATTTCCAGAATTTATTGTTTTTATTTCAGATTTCCAGCATCCTCAGTATTTTGCTTTCATTTTAGATCAAATCTAAGCTCTGCAGTCCTGCCACAGCCTGTCATCAATGGTGATGGATAATTAAACAACTAACTGGAGGAGGTGGATCAACAAATACCCCAATTCTCAACGATGGGGGAGCCCAGCACATCAATTCAAAAGATAAGGCTGAAGCATTTGCAACAATCTTCAGCCAGAAATGCCAAGTTGATGATCCATCTCAGCCTCCTACTGAAGTTCCCAGCATGACAGATACCAATCTACAGCAAATTCAATTCACTCCAAGTGAGATCAAGAAATGACTGAAGGCACTGGATACTGCAAAAGCAGTGGGTCCTGACAATATTCCGACAATAGTACTGAAGACCTGTGCTCCAGAAATAGCTGCGCCCGAGCAAGCTGTTCCAGTGCAGCTACAACACTGGCATCGACCCGGCAATTAGGAAAATTGCAGAGTCCAACCCAGAAAATTACCACAACATTGGTTTACTCTTAGTCATCAGCAAAGTGATGAAAGGTATCATTGACAGTGATATCAAGTGGCACTTACTTAGCATAAACTCAGTGACGCTCAGTTTGGGTTCTGTCAGGGCCACTCAGCTCCTGACCCCATTACAGCCTTAGTTCAAACATGGACAAAAGAGCTAAACTCAAGAGGTGAGGTGAGAGTGACTGCCATTGACATCAAGGCAGCATTTGCCGAGTACAGCACCAAGGAGCCAGAGCAAACCTGGAGTCAATGGGAATCAGGAAAAAGCTCTCCGCTGGTTGAATTCATACCGAGCACAAAGAAAGATGGTTGTGGTTATTGGAGGTCAATCATCTGAGCTCCAGGACATCACTGTAGGAGTTCCTCAGAGCAGTGCCCTCGGCCCAACCATCTTCAGCTGCTTCATCAATGTCCTTCCTTCAATTATAAGGTCAGAAGTGGGGAGGTTCGCTAATGATTGCACGATGTTCAGCACCATTCGCGACTCCTCAGATACTGAAGCAGTCAGTGTAGAAATGCAGCAAGTCCTGGGCAATATCCAGGCTTGGGCTGATAAGTGGCAAGTAACATTCGCACCACACAATGTGTCAGGCAATGACCATCTCCAACAAGAGAGAATCTAACCATCTCCCCTTGACATTCAATGGCATTACCATCGCTGAAACCCCACTATCAACATCCTAGGGAGCTTTCATTGTCCAAAAACTGAACTGCAGTAGCCATATAAATACCATGGCTACAAGAACAGGTCAGAGGCTAGGAAGCCTGCGGCGAGTAACTCACCTCCTGACTCTCCAAAGCCTGTCCACCATCTACAAGGCACAAGTCAGGAGTGTGATGGAATACTTTCCACTTGCCTGGATGAGTGCAGCTCCAACAACACTCAAGAAGTTCGACACCATCCAGGAGAAAGCAGCCCTCTTGATTGGCACCCCGTCTACCAACATTCACTCCCTCCACCACTGACGTACAGTGGCAGCATTCTGCACCATCTACAAGATGCACTGCAGCAATGCACCAAGGCTCCTTAGACAACAGCTTCTAAACTTGCAAACTCTACCAACTAGAAGGACAAGGGCAGCAGATGCATGGGAACACCACCACCTGCAAATTCCCCTCCAAGCCACACACCATCCTGACTTGGAAGAATACCACCGTTCCTTCACTATCACAGAGTCAAACTCTTGAAACTCCTTTCCTAACAGCACTGTGGGTGTCATGGACTGCAGAGGTTCATGAAAGCAGCGCAAAAAGACCTTCTCAAGGGCAATTAGGAATGGGCAATAAATGCTGGCCTAGCCAGCGATGCCCACATCCCTGGTCTGAATAAAGAAAAATGAGGGTTAAATCACAGTGAATCTTAGCAAGGTTTAAAGAAGTGAATCAGCCAGGAGTCATTGACATAATCATGTGTGTGAGCTTATGGTGCAATGGTAGCACATCTAAGTCCCATTTATAAGACTGCATGTTCAAAGCATGTCAGGTTCAAGCCCTGGATTTTATAAAAATAAAAGCAAAATATTGCAGAATATGCAAATCTGAAGCAAAAACAAGAAATGCTGGAAACATTCAGCTGGGCCGGCAGCATCAGTGGAGAGAGAAGCAGTGAGTGCTCAGATTGTGCACGTGTTGTTCAATGGACTGTGTACTAGGGGTGCCCAGAGTTTGCGAGAAGATAACAAGAGTAGAATAGGCGTACCCAAGAGAGTGATGGAGTGGCCGAAAGTGATCTGGGGTGTCCAAGCTCGTCCTTGGCGCGACCAATGTATGTCAGATGAAGGCAACTGTGTGCTCGGAGTGACCAGAATATTCTTGGGTTGCTCAAAAGCGTGGTAGGTGTGCCCAAGTGCATGGGGCGGGGAACAGTATACTAGGTGAGCCCAAGACAGCGATTACAATGGCCAGAGTGTGCTGAGGAAGCTAATGAGCCTTCTGGGATGCCTAATAGTGTACGCAGGGATGGCAATCATGTGCCAGTGGTGTCCAAAAGCATTTTGGAGTGCACACGAGCGTGCTAAAGGAGGCCACTGTGCACTAGAGGTGCCAAAGAGAGTGATCAGTCTGCCCAGAGTGTCATCAGTCTGTCCAAGAGTGTGCTAGAGAATGGCAAGTGTGTGCTACCGGTGCTTGAGAGTGAACTAGGCGTGAGCAAGTGTGGTCTAAGGGTGCTGCAGAGTGTTATGGAGGTGCCCAAGTGTTTATGTGGAAGGTGACCAAGATTGTGATAGGTGAAGGTACGTAAGTGCTGGAGGGTCCTGTACGTGCTAGAGGTAACAATGAGAGTGATTAGTGTGCCCAAGTGTGTTCGATCTGTCTAACAGTGTACTGGAGAATGACAAGAGTGTTCTACGAGTGTCCAGGAGTGTGCTGGGAGTGCCCAAGAGTAGGCTGTGTTGCCCAAATGTGAGCTCGGAGTGCCCAGAATGTGCTCAACGTGCCCAAGAATGTGATAGGTGTGCCCAAGAGTTTGGCAGGAGTGAGCAAGTGTGTACTAAGGATGCCAACGAGGGTGCTAGAGGAGACCAAGCATGTGATAGGGGATGGCAGGATTGTGATAGGGTGTCGAAGTGTCTGCTAGGGTTGTCCAAGTGTGGGCGAATTTGCCCAAGTGTGTGCTTGGGCTGCCCAAGGAGGTGGTAGGTATCCCAAGAGTATACTAGGGGTGTCCAAATGTGTGACAGGGAAGTGTGTCCTAAGAGTGTTCAAAACGTTCTAGGTTTGCTCAAGAGTGTTGAAAGAGTGCAAAGGACGATTCTGGGGTGCCCCAGAGTGTATTCGGGAAGAGTAAGTAAATGTCAGTTGTGTCCAAGAGAATGCTGGGGGGAACAAAACTGTGCTCGGAAAAGCCAGTTTGTGATAGAGGTGCCAAGGAGGGTGATCTGTGTGCCCACTGTGTACTAGGCCTGTTCAAGAGTGGGCTGGAGAATGATAGAGTGTACTACGGGTGTCTTAGAGTGTGATAGGAGTAACCAAGTGTGTGCGAGGTGTGCTCAAGAATATGCTTGGTGTGCCCAAGTCTGTGATAGTGGCGCTGAAGGTAGTGCTGTGGGTGCCCAAGAGTATACTAGGGGCGCCCAAAACTATACTCAGGGATGGCAGTTGGCTCCAAGAGTGTGCTGAGGCAAACTAGTGTGTAATAGACGTGCCAACGAGAGTGATCAGTGTGCCCACAGTGTGCTAGGGTATTCCAAGAATGAGTGTTAGAGAATGACAGGAGAGTGCTCCAGTTGTCCAAGAGTGTGCTGGGAGTGAGCAAGTGTGTGATTGAGGTGCCTAAGGGCATGATAGGAGTGAACAAGAGCCCCTATGTGTGCCTGAGGTCATATATGATTGTGATGCGGATGGCAAGAGTCTACCAGGTGTGCCCAAGTGTTTCCTAGTGTTGATCAAACATGTGCTAGTGGATGCCAAGTGTCTGCTAGGGAGGACTGAGAGTGGGCTATTTTGACCATGAGTGCTTGGTGGGACCAGAGGATGCTCATGGTGTCCATGTGTGTGATAGAGGTACCCAGCAGCATGCTAGGGATGCACAAGCATGCGGGAGGGCTGCCGAGGAGGATACTAGGAGTGCCCAGAGATTGAAAGGATTGCTGAAGGGTATAATAGTTGTGCCCTAGTGAGGACTAAGTGTGCCCAAGAGGGCGCAAAATGTGCCCACAGTGTGAGGGAGTGCCAAAGAGTGTTGTGGAGTGCCTAAGATTGTACTCAGGGATGGAAAGTGTATGCTAGTGGTCTCCTGGAGTGTGCTGCCGTGCAGAAGAATTTGAAAGGGGTGCCCAGTGTGCGAGAGAGATGACAAAGAGATTGATCCGTGTGCAGATACCGTGATAGGCATGTTTAGGAGTGTGCTAAAGAATGGCAAAGAGTGGTATGGATGCGAAAGAGTCCGCTAGGAGTGAGCAAATGTTTGGTAAGGGTGATCAGGAGGATTCTAGGCATAACCAAACATGTGTTAGGGGATAACGCGTGTGTGCTAGGGTGTCTACTGTCTGCCAGGCGTGCCCAAGAGTGGGTTAGTTAGCCAAAATGCGTGCTCAGTGTGCCCAGGAAGTGCTCACCCAGCACACTCTGGGGACTCCGATAACACAATTGGGAAAACAAGTCCACTCGTGGGCATTCCTAGCAGACACTTCGACACCCGAGTGCACCCTTGCCGTCCCCTAGCTCATGTTTGGTCACATCTAGTACAGACTTGGTCACCCCAATCACACATTTGTTCACTCATAGCACACTTATGGGCACGCGTAGAACACTCCTCTCATTCTCCAGCACACTGTTGGACAGCCCTATCACATACTGGGCACCACTAATACACTCTTTGACACCCCTATTACTCAATTGACCAACCATAGCACAATTTGTGCACGCCTAGCATACATTTACCTTCACCTATCACGCACTTGGGCATGCCTATCCTCTCTGGATACACGGAGAACCCGCTTGGCCACCTTTATCATACACTTGGGCAAACCTATTAGCCTACTGGTCACTCCATCATACTGTTGGAGAAACCTACCACATTCTTGTCATCACCCAGAACCATCTTGGCCACCCCTAGCATGCTCGTGGGCACACCTGTCAACCACTTACTAACTCCTGTCACACTCCTGTCATTCTCTAGCACACTCTTGGACCGCCCTATCACACTCTGGGCACGGGTAGCCATCTCTTTGTCACCTGTAGCACACATTAGGCTCCCCTGGCACATTCTTGTGCACCTCAGCATACTTGGAGACGAGTGGCAGACAGTTGCCATCCATGAGTACAGTCTTGGGCTCCTCAGAACATTATACATCCCCATCATCACCATCTGGGCACAGCTAGCACACTCTTGTGAACTCTGCCACATCTTGGGCAACCCTAGAACAAATTGGACACTCCTAAAACACACTTGCCATAAACTAGAACACTCTTGGGCGCCCCTAGTACAGTCTTGGGCAGATCTTGTATACTCTGGGTCAGCTGTAGCACACAATTCTCATGCCAAAGCACACTTTTGGACAGGCCGTTCACATTCTGGGCACACTGATCACTCTCTTTGGCACATCCATTACATTCTGGGCACCCCTATCACATTCACGGCTCCTCCATTACACTCCTGGGCACACCTAGAACAAATTTGCACAATGGTAGCACAATCTGGGCACTCCTATCACCTACTTGCCTTCACCTAGCACACACTTCGGCACACCTAAAACTCTCAGGGTGTACCGATTACACCCTTGTGCATTTCGGGCACACACTTGGACAGCCCTAGAACACATTGGAGCACTCCATCACTCTCTTGGATATCCCTGTGACAATCTTGTCATCTCCTATCACACTCTTAGGTAACTCTATCACACTCTGGGCATACTGAGCATATCCTTTGGGATCTCCAACATATTGGTCACCCCAATCACACCTTTGTGCACCCTATCTCACTCTTGGATACCACTGAAACCCTGTTACACGCTTGGGGATACCGAGCAAACTGCTGACATCCCCTAACTCATGCTTGGGCACACATGGCATGTTCGTGGGCATACCGAGCACACTCCGGTCATACTGAGCATACTCTTTGGCATCTCCCACATACACTGTCACCACGATCACAACTTTGTGCACCCTATCACACTGTTGGACACCACTGCAAACCTATCACACGCTTGGGGATACCGAGCACACTGCTGCCATCCCCTAACTCATTCTTGGGCACACATGACATGTTCGTGGGCATAACGAGCACACTCTGGGCACATCTATAACACATTTGGGCAACACTAGCCCCCACTTTCCCACCCATATCGCATACTTAGATATCCTATCAAACTTCTGCCAACCTCCAGCACACGTCTGGCCACCTTGAGCACCCTGTTGGGCACTCCTAGTACCCTCTTGCTCTCTCCATCACACTATTCTGCACATTAGCACCTTCTTGGGCACATCTGGCATACTCTGTCACTCCGAGCACACATTTGCGCAAAGTATCCCACTCTTGGGCACCGCTAGTACTCACCTGGTCACCCCTCATACACTCTGGGGTACTAGTCGTGCACTCTAGTCATTCTCAAGCACACTCTTGGACAGTCCTAACAACTCTGGACATACTGATTTGTCACCTCTATCACACATTAGACCCCCGTAGCACACACTTGCTTTGTCCCAGCATGCTCTTGGGCACCCTATTTAAACTCTTGGGCACGATCTTGTCACTCCATGACGTCTCTGGATACCCCTAGCAAACTCTTGGTCACACTTACAATGGTTTTGGTTACACCTAGCACATACTTCTGCACACCTAGTAAACTCTTGTGGACACCAAGTACATTCTTGGGCACCTCTATTACACACTAGGCTCCCGTGGCACACTGCTGTCTACGCAAGGTCGCTCTTGGACACAACTGGCACACACTTATCATCCCAGAGTACACTCTTTGGCATCCTAGAACATTGTTCATCCCGCTAATCACCATTTGGCAAAACTAGTACGCTCTTGGGCACCACTATTACACACTTGCTTTCTCCTACAACATTCTTGGTTACCCATAGCGCATACTTATCATTCTCTAGCACACTCTGGAACAGCCCTATCACACTCTGGGCACAGTGAGCACACGTTTTGGCACCTCTATCACACTCGTGACACTCTAGCATACTCCTGCTAATCACTAGCATATGTTTGGGCACACCTATCACACTTTGTGCACTCCTAGTATACACTTGGAGAACCTGATAAAATCTGTGCACTCCAGCACACACTTATCATCACCTAACACTCACTTGTGTACCCGACGACACAATTCTGCAACCCTTTCACATGCTTGTGCACCCCTAACACCTGCAGCCATCCCCTATCTCACTGCTGGTAACCCCTAGCACGTTCTTGGCCACACGAGCACACTATGGGCACAACAAGCTCACATTTGGACAACATTTGCCAACTCTTCGGCACCCCTAGAACACTCCTAACAACCTAGACCACTCCTGCCAAACTCTAGCACATGTTGGGTCACTTCTGTCATACAATGGGCTCCCTGCACTCCCTTGGGCACCTCTGCCATATCCTTTGGAGCACCTAGAACAATATCAGCACCAACTGGGCACACCTAGTACACTCTTGCTCACTCCAGGCACACTCATGTGCATCTGTAACAATCTCTTGTCATTCTCTAGCAGCCTCTTGGACAGCTCCATCATTCTCTGGGCACACTTATCACTTGCTTTCTCACCTCTATCACGCATTGCGCTCCCCATCACAATTCTGCGTGCCCCAAAACACTCTTGGGAACCAGTAGTACATTCTTGGGCATCCCAAGCAACAACCCTACCACAATCTGGAAACTCCTAGTACATAATTGCCTTCACCTATCACACACATCGTCACTTAACACATTCTGGGCACACCAAACATTCCCTTGGGCACATTTATCAGACTCCTGGGCACACCTAGAACGCATCTGGGTACTCCATTACACGCTTGGACACCACTACTACACTCTTGCCATTTCCTAGCACACACATCTTGACGCCTATCACACTCTGGGCACATCGATCACCCTCTATCGCACCTCTAGAATACACTGAGCACCACTATCACACTGTTGTGCATCCCAGCACACACTCGCATTGTACCAGCACACTTTTGGGAACCCTGGCACACTCTGGGCTCTCCGAGCACTCACTTTCCCGCAACTAGCACATTCTTAGTCACCACTACCATACTCTGGCAATACCAATCACCCACTTTCCCACCTCCAGCACACACTTTGGTACCCCTTGAACACTTTTCGGCACTCCATCACTCGAATGGACACAACTTTTACACACTTACTCACTCATAGCATACTCTTGCGCAGCTGTAACACACTCTTGCCATTCTCCAGCACATACCCTTGGACAACCCTAGCACACTCTGGGCGCACAGAGCACTGTATTTTTCATCTGTAGGACACATTAGGCTTCCCTAGCACACTTGGACACCACTTGCACACTCTTGACATCCCCGAGTACACTCTTGGACACCACTGTCTCACACTCTCGGCACCCCAAGCATATGCCTAGTCCACTGTTGGGCATCGCCAGCAGGCACTTGGTCACCCCTGCCGCACTCTTGAGCATCCCTGCAACATTCTGAGCACACCTATCACACACTTGCCATCATATGTTTTGGACATTCCTAATACACTCTTAGGCACCCCCATGAAACACTTTGCCACCACAATCATACACTTGGGTACCCCGATCAGGCACTTAGGCACATCTATCACGCGCTGTGCACTCCAAACACGAATTTGGGCAAGCTAGCCCACTCTTGGCCACCTTAGCAGACACTTGCCCTCACCAAGGGCACACTGGCCTCCCTTGTCTCACACTGGGCTCCCATAGCATTGTCTTTTGAACACAAGCACACTCTTCGACTCCACTGGCACACTCTTGTCATCCCTTCGTGCACTCTTGGGTACCCCAGAACACTTTTCAGTACACGTATCACACTCCGGGTACAACAAGCACATGCTTGGACACCCCTCGTCCATTCTTGGGCACCTGCAGCTCACACCTGAGCATCGATAACACACTATTGGGCAACCCTGGAACATTCTGCGCACTCATAGTACACACTTGCCATGATCTAGCACAACCTTGGGCACACATAGTAAACTCTTGGGCATACGTAGTGCACACTTGGGCACCCCCATCATAACCTTTGTACCTCTACCACACTCTTGGTCAGCACTAGCACCTTCTTGGGCGCACCTATCACTCTCTACACACTCCGAACACACATTTGTTCAAACTACACCACTCTCGGGCAGCCCTAGCAGACATTTGGCACACTCGTTCATATTTGACATTCCCGAGCACATGTTTGTTTACCTATCGCACCATCTTGGACACCCCTAGGAAACACTTGCTCACTGCTTTCACAATCTTGGGCACGCGAAGAACACTCTTGCTATTCTCTAGCACAGACTTGTACAGTCGTACCACACCCTGGGCACTGCTAGTACACTCTTGGGCGCCCCAGCGCAAACATGAAGAACCCAAGCACAATTTGTGCTCTCCCAGCACACACTTGCCTTCATCTAGCACACACTTCGGCACGCCTCTCACAATCTGGACACACCGAGCACCCCCTTGGCCACCTCCAGCGCACACTTGGGCACACCAAGAACGATATTGGCACCACAGCACTCTGTTGGACATTCCAACCACACACTTGCCATTCCTTTGCACACTCTTAGACACCCCTACTATGCTCGTGGGCTCCATAGCCCACACTTGCTCACTCCTAGCAAACTCTCAGGCACCTGTAGCACTCTATTGTCATTCTATAGCACATTCTTGGGCAGTCCTATCACACTCTGTACATACTGAGCACTCTCTTTGGCAGCTCTAGTACCCTGGGCTCCACTGGCATGTCCGTGTGCATCAATCACATTCTTGGACACAACTGGCACACACTTGCAATATACGAGTACGCTCTTGGGCAGCACAGAACATCATTCTTCCCCCTTATCAACATCTGTTCACACCTATCACACTATTGGGCAACCCTAGAATATTCTGGACATGCCTACCACATACGAGCCAACAACTAGTACACTCTTTGTCACTCCTAGTACAGTCTTGGGCATATAAAGTACACTCTTGGGCTCCTGCAGCACACACTTACTTGTTCCGAGCAAACTCTTGGCTCCTCCATCACACACTTATCACTCTCAAGCGTACTCTTTTCAGCCCTATCATGCTCTCGGCACACCGAGCGTGCTTTTCGCCGTATCTATTACACTCTGGGTAGCCCAACACACTATGGGCAGCCCAGCACTCTCTGGGCACCCCGAGTACACTTTGAACTCCCCGAGGACAGGATTGGGCACTCACTTGTACAACGCTATCACAATGTGGACACTCCTTGCACGCTCCTGCCTTCACCTAGCAGGCACTTGCACAGCCCTAAACCTCACTGGACAAAGTGAGCACCCCCTTGTGCATTTTCAGAACACTCATGGGCACTCCAAGAACACAGTGGGAACTCTATTACTCTCTTGGACACCTTTTAACCCTTTTGCCATCTCCAAGCACACTCCTGGGCACACTTATAACACACTGGGGCACCCTGACGACACTCTGGACACACTAAGCATATTCCTTTGCACTTACAGCACACATTGAGTACCCCGAGCACACCTTCGTGCACGCCATCACACTCCTAGACACCACAGCAACCCTATCTCAGGATTGGGCAAAACTAGCACACTAGCTTGGCTTGGGCACACATGGCATATTCTAGGGAAAACCAAGCACATTCTGGGTGAAGCAAGCACACATTTGTGCAACCCTCGCCCCCACCTGTCACCCTTATCATAAGCAAGCGATATGGGGAGTGGGCAGGAAATTGAAGCCTAGCGGACAGGGGGACTGCTGGATAATTGAACTTATATATTCGGGCAGTGGCTAAACCCGAAACACTACACGTGTAGTGTCTCCCACCCATCCTCCTCCTCTAACCAAAAAAAGAGGACTCTTGTGTGGAGGGTTTGGTAAGGTAAGGTTTTCCTTTATTTGTTATTTTTAATCGCTTTTGTCAATTTAGAGCAGAGGGGATGGAAGCTCGGGCAGTTGCATGCTCCTCTTGCAGGATGTGGCAGGTAAGGGTCACCACTTGTGTCCCTGCTGACATCACCTGTGAGAAGTGCACCCAACTCCAGCTCCTCACAGACCGCGTTAGGGAACTGGAGCTGGAGCTGGATGAACTTCGGATCATTCAGGAGGCTGAGGGGGTGATGGAGATCAATTGTAGGGAAGTAGTGACACATAAGTTACAGGAATAAGGTAGCTGGGTGACCGTCAGGGGAGGGAAAGGGAATATGCGCACAGTACAGGGATCCCCTGTGGCCGTACCCCTCAACAATAAGTGTACCATTTTGGATACTTTTTGTGGGGACGACCTACCAGGCGAAAGCCACAGCGGCCAGGTCTCTGGCACTGAGCCTGGCTCAATGGCTCAGAAGGGAAGGGGGGAGAATAGGAGAGCAATAGTGATAGGAGATTCAATGGTTAGAGGAACAGACTGGAAATTCTGTGGTCGCAAACGAGACTCCCGGATGGTATGGTGCCTCCCGGGTGCCAGGGTCAGGGATGTCTCGGATCGAGTCTGCAGGATTCTTAAGGGGAAGGGGGATCAGCCAGAAGTCGTGGTACACATCGGTACCAATGACATAACTAGGAAAAGGGATGAAGACCTGAAAAGCGAAAAAAGGGAGTTAAGTTGGAAGCTTAAAGGCAGGACGAGCAGAGTAGTAATCTTAGGATTGATACCGGTGCCACGTGCTAGTGAGGCCAGTAACAGAGAGCGAGTGCAGCTGAACACGTGGCTACAGAACTGGTGCAGGAGGGAGGGCTTCAGGTATGTGGATCATTGGGATACCTTCTGGGGAAGGTGAGACCTGTAAAAGAAGGACGGGTTGCATCTGAACTGGAGGGGCACCTCCCACCTGGGCGGGAGATTTGCTAGAGCTCTTCGGGAGGGTTTAAACTAGGATGGCAGGGGGATGGGAACCGGAGCTGCGGATCAGTGGATGGAGTAGCTGTTGAACAGGCAGATACAGGGTGCAGAGAGTCTGTGAGAAAGGTTAGACAGTTGACAGGGCAACGTTGCAGCCAGTATGATGGGTTGAAGTGTGTCCACTTTAACGCAAGAAGTGTCAGGAATAAGGGTGAAGAACTTAGAGCATGGATCAATACTTGGAGCTATGATGCAGGAATAGATGTTCGATGTTCCGGGGTTTAGATGTTTCAAAAGGAATAGGCAGGGAGGTAAAAGAGGTGGGGGAGTGGCATTGCTAATCAGGGATAGTATCACAGCTGCAGAAAAGGAGGTCGTCGAGGAGGGTTTGTCTACTGAGTCAGTATGGGTGGAAGTCAGAAACAGGAAAGGGGCACTCACTTTATTGGGAGTTTTCTATAGACCCCCCATAGCAACAGAGACATGGAGGAACAGATTGGGAGGCAGATTTTGGAAAGGTGCAGAAGTAACAGGGCTGTTGTCATGGGTGACTTCAACTTCTCTAATATTGATTGAAACCTCCTTAGTGCAAATAGTTTGGATGGAGCAGTTTTTGTCAGGTGTGTCCAGGAAGGTTTCCTGACTCAATATGTGGATAGGCCGATTAGAGTGGAGGCTATGTTGGATTTGGTGCTTGGCAACGAACTAGGACAGGTGGCAGATCTCTCGGTGGGAGAGCATTTCGGTGATCGTGATCACAACTCCCTGACCTTTACTATCGTCATGTAGAGGGATAGGAGCAGACAGGATTGGAAAATATTTAAATGGGGGAGGGGGAATTACAATGCTATTAGGCAGGAACTGGGGAGCTTAAATTGGGAACAGATGTTCTCAGGGAAATGCACGACAGAAATGTGGAGGTTGTTTAGGGAGCACTTGCTGCGACTGCTGGATAGGTTTGTCCCGATGAGGCAAGGAAGGGATGGTCGGGTGAAGAAACCTTGAATGACAAGTGATGTGGAACAGTTAGTTAAGAGGAAGAGGGAAGCTTACTTGAGGTTGAGGAAGCAAGGATCAGACAGGGCTCCAGAGGGTTACAAGGTAGCCAGGAAGGAACTGAAGAATGGACTTAGGAGAGCTAGAAGGGGACATGAAAAAGTCTTGGCAGGCAGGATTAAGGAAAATCCCAAGGCGTTCTGCACTTATATGAGGAACAAGAGGATGGCCAGAGTGAGGGTAGGGCCGATCAGGGATAGTGGAGGGAACTTGTGCCTGGAGTCGGACGAGGTAGGGGATTCCCTTAATGAATACTTTGCATCAATGTTCACTAGTGAGAGGGACCTTGTCGTTTGTGAGGACAGCGTGACGCAGGCTGATATGCTCGAACAGGTTAATGTTAAGAAGGAGGATGTGCGGGAAATTTTGAAAGACATGAGGATAGATACTTCCCCGGGGCCAGACGGGATATACCCAAGGTTTTACGAGAAGTGAGGGAAGAGATTGTCGCTCCATTGGCGATGTTTTTTGCGTCCTCACTGTCCACTGGAGTAGTGCCAGATGATTGGAGGCTGGCAAATTTTATTCCCTTGTTCAAGAAAGGGAATAGGGATAACCCTGGAAATTAGAGACCTGTCAGTCTTATGTCGATGGTGGGCAAATTATTGGAGAGGATTCTGAGAGACAGGATTTATGATTATTTGGAAAAGCATAGTTTCATTAGAGATAGTCAGCATGGCTTTGTGAGGGGCAGGTAATGCCTCACAACCCTTATTGAATTCTTTAAGGATGTGACAAAACACATTGATGAAGGAAGAGCAGTGGATGTGGTGTATATGGATTTTAGCAAGGCGTTTGATAAGGTTCCCCATGGTAGGCTCATTCAGAAAGTAAGGAGGCATGGGACACAGGAAAATTTGGCAGTCTGGATAAAGAATTGGCTGGCCCATAGAAGACAGAGGGTGGTAGTAGATGGAAAGTATTCAGCCTGGAGCTCGGTGACCAGTGGTGTTCCGCAAGGATCTGTTTTGGGACCTCTGCTCTTTGTGATTTTTATAAATGACTTGGATGAGGAAGTGGAAGGTTGGGTTAGTAAGCTTGCCGATGACACAAAGGTGTCTGGAGTTGTGGATAGTGTGGAAGGCTGTTGTAGGTTGCAACGGGACATTGACAGGATGCAGAGCTGGGCTGAGATGTGGCAGATGGTGTTCAACCTGGAAAAGTGTGAAGTGATTCATTTTGGAAGGTCGAATTTGAATGCAGAATACAGGTTTCAAGACAGGATTCTTGGCAGTGTTGAGGAACAGAGGGATCTTGGGGTCCATGTCCACAGATCCCTCAAAGTTGCCACCCACATTGATAGGGTTGTTAAGAAGGCGTATGGTGTGTTGGGTTTCATTAACAGGGGGATTGAGTTTAAGAGCCGCGAGGTTATGCTACAGCTTATAAAGCCCTGGTTAGACCACACTTGGAATATTGTGTTCAGTTCCAGTCGCCTCATTTCGGAAGGATGTGGAAGCTTTAGAAAGGTTGCAGAGGAGATTTACAAGGATGCTGCCTGGACTGGGGGGCTTGTCTTATGAAGAAAGGTTGTGGAAGCTAGGGCATTTCTCATTGGAGCGAAGAAGGATGAGAGGTGACTTGATAGAGGTGTACAAGATGATGAGAGACATAGATAGAGTGAATAGTTAGCGACTTTTTTCCAGGGCGGAAAGGGCTATCACCAGGGGGCATATTTTTAAGGTGATTGGAGGAAGGTTTAGGGGCGCTGTCAGAGGTAGATTCTTTACACAGAGAGTGGTGGGTGCGTGGACTGCACTGCCAGCGGTGGTAGGAGAAGCAGATTCATTAGGAATATTTAAGCGACTCTTGGATCGGTACATGGATGATAGTAGAATGAAGGGTATGTGGGTAGTTTGATCTTAGAGTAGGTTAAACGGTCAGCACAACAGCGTAGGCCGAAGGGCCTGTACTGTGCTTTTCTGTTCTATGTTCTATGTTCTAAGATCAGCCATGATCTTATTGAATGCTGGAGCAGGCTCGGTGAGCCATATGGTCTACTTCTGCTAATATTTTTTTTGTTCTTGGGAGCTCTAGGCACTCAGATTACACTTATTTGCGCCACGAGCATACACTCAAACATCCGAGCAAACACTTGCCATCTCTTAGCGCATGTTTGGGTCCGCCTAGCACATGTTTGGTCACGACTAGGACAGATTTGATCACTCCCATCACACACGTGCCCTCTCCCAGCAAACACTTGGGCACCAGTAGCACGCACTTGTCGATCTCTCGCGCACTCTTGGACAGAGCGAGCACACTGTGGGCACACTGATCATTCTCTTTTGCACATCTAGCAAGAACGGTTTCTCCTAGCACACTCTTGTGTACTGCAGCACACCCATGGACACCACTGTCACACACTTGCCATCTCCAAGTGCCTTTTGGGGACCATGACCACGCTCGTGGGCAAGCTTAGAACATTGGGGGCACTCCTATCACGCAGTTGCCATCTCCTAGCTTACTCTTGCGTACCCCTAGCATACTCTTGGGCACTCCCAGCACACACTTGCTCACTCCTATCACATTCTTGGGCATTCTTGGAACACTCTTTGCCTCTGTCCCGCCTGCACACTGTTCTTCACCCTATCACACTCTGGGAACGCTGAGCACCTCCATTGGCACCTCTTGCATACACTGGGCACACCTATCATACGTTTGTGCACCACAGCACACTCTTGCACACCACTATCACATCCTTGCACAAACCTAGAACATTCTAGGCCCTCCTATCACAAACTTGCCATCACTTAGTATATTTTTGGGCGCAACTAGTGCACTCTCGTGCAGCCCTAGTATACTCTTGGGCACACCTAGCACATACTTGCCCGCTCCTAACATGCAATTTGTCACTCCTATCACAGTCTTGGGCACCTGTAGCACACTCTTATCATTGTCTAGCACACTCTTGGATAATCCTATCATACTCTGGGCAAACTGCTCACCATCTTTGGCGCATTTCTCATACACTAAGCTCCCCTTGCACACGCTTGTTGTCATCATCACACTCTTGAACACCACAATCATACTCTCGACATCCTCGAGCTCACTCTTGGGCGCCCCAGAAAATTCCTTAGCACCCCTAGGATATTGTGCGGACCCAAACACACTCAAGGGCACACCGAATATATACCTGGGTTGTCCCAGCAGACACGTGGGTACCCCTACAACACTTGAGCAAACCTAGAAAATTCTGATCACTCCAGCAGACACTTGGCATCACCTGGCACACTCTGCGTCACCCTTGGAACACACATTGTCACACTGAACATACTATTCTGCACCCCTATTACTCAATGGGCACACTCAACACACAGTTTGGCACTAGTTAGGGGTGCAGTGGTTCGCACCACAGCCTCACAGCTCCAGCGATCTGGGTTCAGTTCTGGGTACTGCCAGTGTGGACTTTGCAAGCTCTCCCTGTGACCGCGTGGGTTTCCACCAGGTGCTCTGGCTTCCTCCCACAGCCAAAGACTTGCAGGGTGATAGGTAAATTGGCCATTGTAAATTGCTCCCAGTGTAGGTAGGTGGTAGGAGAATGGTGGGGATGTGGTAGGGAATATGAGATTAATGTAGGATTAGTAGAAATGGGTGGTCTCTTCAGACTACTCGAAAAGATTGGATGCCCACCAAAGCTACTAGGTATCATCACCTCATTCCATGACAGTATGAAAGGCACAATTCAGCATCGCGGTGCCTCATCAGACCCCTTTCCTATCCTGATTGGCTTGAAACAGGGCTGTGTTCTCGCACCTACACTGTTTGGGATTTTCTTCTCCCTGCTACTCTCACATGCGTTCAAGTCTTCAGAAGAAGGAATTTTCCTCCACACAAGATCAGGTGGCAGGTTGTTCAACCTTGCCCATCTAAGAATGAAGACCAAAGTATGGAAAGTCCTCATCAGGGAACCACTCTTTGCTAACGATGCTGCATTAAAATCTCACACTGAAGTGTGTCTGCAGAGACTCATCGACTGGTTTGTGGCAGCCTGCACCGAATTTGGCCGAACCACCAGCCTCAAGAAAACGAACATCATGGGACATGATGCCAGAAATGCACCATTCATAAATTTCGGCGACCACACTCTGGAAGTGGTTCAAGAGTTCACCTACCTAGGCTCAAGTATCGCCAGTAACCTGTCTCTCGATGCAGAAATCAACAAGCGCATGGGAAAGGCTTCCACTGCTATGTCCAGACTGGCCAAGAGAGTGTGGGAAAATGGCGCACTGACACAGAACACAAAAGTCCAAGTGTATCAAGCCTGTGTCCTCAGTACCTTGCTCTATGGCAGCGAGGCCTGGACAACGTACGTCAGCCAAGTGCGACGTCTCAATTCATTCCACCTTCGCTGCCTCCGGAGAATACTTGGCATCATGTGTTAGGACCGTATCTCCAACACTGAAGTCCTCAAGGTGGCCAACATCCCCAGCATATACACCCTGCTAAGCCAGCGGCGCCTGAGATGGCTTGGCCATGTGAGCTGCATGGAAGATGGCAAGATTCCCAAGGACACATTGTACAGCGAGCTCGTCACTGGTATCAGACCCATCGGCCGTTCTTGTCTCCGCTTTCAAGACGTCTGCAAACGCGACATGAAGTACTGTGACATTGATCACAAGTCGTGGGAGTCAGTTGCCAGCGATCGCCAGAGCTGGTGGACAATCATAAAGGCGGGGCTAAAGTGTGGCGAGTCGAAGCGACTTAGCAGTTGGCAGGAAAAAAGACAGAAGCGCAAGGAGAGAGCCAACTGCGTAACAGTCCTGTCAACCAATTTTATCTGCAGCACCTGTGGAAGAGTCTGGCACTCTAGAATTGGCCTTGATAGCCACTCCAGGCCCTACTTCACAAACCACTGAACACCTCCAGGCGCTTACCCATTGTCTCTCAAGACAAGGAAGCCAAAGAACAAAGTATAAATGGGTGGTTGTTGGTCAGCACAGACTCGGTGGACCGAAGGGCCTGTTTCAGTGCTGTATCTCTCTATGACTGGCATACACTGGGCGCCCATAGCACACTTTTGTGCCCCACAGCACACTCATGGTCCCCCTACCACAGGCTTGGACAACCCATTTTGTCACATTCGCACACACTTGGGCACCCCTATAACTCTGTGCCATCCCCTTGCTCACTCCTAAGCCCCCATGGCACATTCTTTGGCACACGAAGCAGGCTCTGGGCACAAAAAGCACCCATTTGTGCATCCCCAGCTGACACTTGGACATCCTAGCACACACCTGCCATCCCCTCGCACATGTTTGGTTACCCAATCACACTATGAGCAGAACTAGCACATACTTGGGCCCCCCGAGTTCCTTCTTGAGCACCCCTATCAAACTCTGGGCCCCGTCAGTACACTCTTGGGTGCATCTATTATATTCTTGTGCATACCTGTCACATTCTTGAACAATCCCAGTACAATCTGTGTACTCCTAGCACATAATTGTCATCACCTAGCACACACCTGGGCAACCCTAGCACACTGTGGGTACACCGAGTACCCCCTTGCGAACCTCGAGCACACACTCGGTCTTCCCCAGAACACTTTTGGGCACCCAGCACTCTGTTGGAAAAACACATCGCTCTCTTGTGCGCATCCAAACATACATAGAAACTCCTACAACACTTTTGGTCACCCTTCGCATGCTTTTGGGCGTCCCCAGTGCCCACATACTCACACCTGGCACACCCTTGAGCATGTCCTTCCGCAGCACAATCTTCGACAAAGCATTCTCACACTAGTTACAATGAAAACGCTCTTTGGCATCTCCCGCAAATTACGGGCTCCACTAGCATGCGTTTCTGCAACACAACACACTCTTGGACATTACTGGCACACTCTTGCCATACGGAGTACACTCTTGGGCATTCCAGAATACTCTTCGGTACACCAACACACTCTGGGCAGCTCTAGTACACGCTTGCATATCCCCAACACACACTTGAGCAACCCTAACATCCACTTGGGCAATGCTAGCATATCTTGGGCGCTCCTGAAACACACCTTGCCATCACCTAGCAATCTCTTGGACAACCCTCATACGCACTTCGGCACGCCGAATGCACTCTTACATACCCCAATCACACACTTGGACACTTTTACCACACACTTGGGCAATCCTTGCACCATCTTGGGCGCACCTTGCATACCCTGAGCACACCAAGCACGCATTTGTGCAAACTAGCCCACTCGTGGAAACCCCGAGGCAGAGTGTTGGACAGCCTCGCATGCACTTGCAAATATTTGGTCACCCCCATCATACTCTTGCTATCTACGGGAACAGTCTTGGGCACGCCTATCACACTCTTCTGCACCCCATCACACTCTTGGACACCACGAGCAAACTCTTGCCTTCCTCGGGTACACTGTTCCGAACCCCTAGTACACACTTGGGCAAACCTAGAACACTCTTCGGTACTCCTGCCGAGCATACGATTCCCATCCCCTAGCACATGATTGGCCACAGCTAGAACACTCTTGCGCATCCCTTGTACACACTCTGGGCATCCTTAGTGCACTCTTGGACACCCCTAGGGCACACTTCTGCAAATCTTGCACATGCTTGGGCACCTCCAGCAAACTGCTGCCATCTCTAACTCATTCTTGGTCACCGCTATCATGTTCTTGTGCACTCTTGGCAAACACTTCTTCGCCCCTGTAATATTCTGGTCTCCCCTGGCTCTTACATGTGCGCACCTAGAACGCTCTGGGGACCCCATCAATTTCTTGGACACCACTAGAAAACTCTTGCCATCACTAGTATACTATTGGACACCCCAGAATACTCCTTGGCACACCTATCAAACATGCACCATCATCCATCACACTCCTGGGAAACTCCAGGGCAGACATCTGCAACCCTAGTACATGCTGGGGCACACTTAGCACACTGCTGCCATCTCATATTTCAGTTTTGGGCACAGTAGCACAGTATGGACACAACAAGCAGACAAGTGGGCAATGCTAGCCCATTCTTCGCCACCAGGCACACTCCGGACACCCGGTCACACACCTGCCAAACTCTAACACATGCTTGACCGGCCCTAGCACTCATTTGGGCACTGCTAGTACAAGCTGCTCTACCTTAACACACCCTTGGACATCTCTAGCACTCTCTTCGAACCCCTAGTACTTGCGCACCTCTATTTCACTCTTGGACACCACGAGCAAACTTTTGTCATCCCCCAGTCCACAGTCGAACATCCCAGAACACTCTTAGACACACCTAGCAAACTCTTGGGCATAGAAAGCACAAATTTTGGCAAAACTAGCCCAATTTTGGGTTCCCCTAGCACACACTTGACACCCTATCACATTTCTGCCAACCTCTAACACACTATTTCTATCCACATTCGCACTGTTCGGCAGCCCTATCACACACATGGGCTACACCTAATACACTCTGGGCTACCCAAGCATGCCCTTGGGCATCTCTATCACACTCTGTACACCCCTAGTGCACTCTTGCGTACATCAATCAAACTCTGGGTTCCCCATCACACAATTTGTAACCCCAAGAACACAGTTGGTTGCCCCTATCGCACAGTTGATCACCCATATCTCACTCCTGAGCACACCTACACTGCTCCAGGGCACCCTTAGCAAACACTTGCTCAATCCTAGCATGCACTTGTACACATGTAGTACACTTCTTCAAATTCTAGCACACCCTTGAACAGCTCTAACACACTCTGGTCACATTAAACACTCTTGTTTTCAACTCTATCACACACGTGGCACACCTAGTACTCTCTGGGAACCCTTACTGCACTCTTTGTTAACACTATTACACTCTTGGCCACCACAGCACACACTTTGTGCTCTCAGCATCCACTTGGGCATAACAAGTACAAGTTTGGGCACCCCTAGATCACTTTCGGGCGCTCCAGCACTTTCTTGGACAAACGTAGCACGCTCCTGCCATCTTCTAGCACCTCTTGGGCACATGTAGAATACACTTGGGCACAGCACAGCTATCACACCTATCAGAAACCTTATCACATTCTGGCACACTGAACCCACTTTTTGGCAACTCTAGCATACACTTGGCACACTAAAACACTTTTTGGAATCCATCACTCTTTTGGACACCACTTTCACACGCTTGGGCAACCCTAACAGTACCTGGCCACTTCTAGCACATACTTGCCATCACCAATCACATTCTTGGGCACTCCTAGGGCACACTTCTGCAAACATATTGCACACTGTTGTACCCCCACACTGCTGCCATATCCTAGCTCACACTTGGGTACCAATGGCACCTTTTCTTTTTAAAGGTAAACCGAGCACACTCTTCACACAAGAAGCACCACATTTGTGGAAATGTAGCCACCACTTTAGCGCACCTGGTACCCACTTGGATACCTGAGCACACTCCTGCCATCCCCTACCACATGTTCGGCCACGCCTATCACCTTCTGAACACCACTATGACTTACTTGTGCACGCCGATCATCAACTTGGGCGCCCATAGTACTTGTTTGGACACACCTAACACACCTTGGCCACCCCTGGAAGACATTTGGGCACACCAGCACTCTCGTGGACACATCTATCACAACATTGCCATCCCCTATCACACAATTGGTCACCCTGAGCACTCACTTTAGCAGCTCTATCACACACTGGACCTCCCTAGCGCAGTGGGGTGGCACAGTGGCGCAGTGGTTAGCACCGCAGCCTCACAGCTCCCGCAACCCGGGTTCAATTCCGGGTACTTCCTGCGTGGAATTTGCAAGTTTTCCCTGTGTCTGCGTGGGTTTCTTCTGTGTGCTCCAGTTTCCTCCCCCATGCCAAAGACTTGCAGGTTGATAGGTTAGTTGGCCATTATAAATTGCACCTAGTATAGGTAGGTGGTAGGGAAAATATAGGAACAGGTGGGGATCGAATATGGGATTAGTATAAATGGCTGGTTGATGGTCGGCACAGACTCGGTGGGCCGACGGGCTTGTTTCAGTGCTGTATCTCTAAACTTTTGTAAACCCCAGTACACACTTGGCCACTACCGAGACGTTTTTGCCATCCCCAAGTACACTCCTGGCCTCCGTATAACATCCTTTGGCATTCTTATCACATTCTGTGCATCCCAAGCACGCACATGAGCACAATTAGTACACTCTGGTGCACCTCCAACACGCACCTGGGCACGTTTACAAGACACTTTGTCAATCCTCGATCATTCTGGGCACTCCTATCACACACTTGCCATCACCTAGTACAGTCTTCAGTACGTGTAGTACACACTGGGGTACCCTCTCACATGCTTGTGCACACCTATCGCACGCTGGGCACTCCAGGCTCTCATTTGAGCTAACTAGCCCACTCGGGCACACCTAGCAGACACTTGGACACCCTATCACACACCTACCATCCCCTAGCACATGTTTGGTCACCTGTAGCACCATCTTGGGCACACCCAGTACACAATTTCTCACTCCTAGCTGACTATTGGGCACCCTTGCACATTCTTGGGCACGTCTCTCATACTCTGGGCACTCCGGGTGCACATTTGGGCAATCCAGCCGCTATTCGACACGCCTAGCACACTCTTGGGCACCTTTAGAACACTCTTGGTCACCCCTAGTACAATCTGTGTCACCCCAAGCACTCCTTTGCTCACTCACAGCACACTCTTGGGCACACGTAGCACAATCTTGTCATTTCTAGCACAGTCTCAGACAGGTTATCTCTCTGTGCAACCCCAGTATACTCTTGGGCACCCCTATCAGACAGTGGTACAAGCCTAGCAGTATCTGGGCACTCCTAGCACTCTCTTGCCATCACCTAGCACACACGTGGCCACACCTACCAATCACTGGGCACACCGATTACCCCCTTGGCCACCATTAACACACGCGTGGGCAACCCTTGAACACACTTGGGCACACCAGCACTCTTCTGAACACCCCTGCAGCACTCTTGGGCACACCTAGAACGACAGTGGGCATCCCTAGCATGTACTCGGGCACCTCTATCACACACTTGCTCACTCCTAGCACACTCTTGGGGACCTGTATCACTTCCTTGTCTTTCTCCAGCGTACACTCTTGGACAAACCTAGCACCTCTGGGCACAATGATCACTGTGTTGGTCACTTCTAACACATGCTGTGTTCCCTCGAACACCCTTGTGCAACTCTGCACTCTCTTTGACACAACTGGCACACTTTTGCCATCCCCAAGTACACTCTTGGGCACCCACAGCACTCTCTGGCACACCTACCACATTCTTGGGCATCCCTTGAACACTGTGGACTCTCCTATCACACACTTTCCATCACCGTGCACACTCTTGGGAACCGCCATTACGATTTCGGGCACCCTCAGCTCAATTTTTGGTCTCCCCAGCATTCACCTGGACATACCCAGCTCACCTTTTCTATCACCTAGCACACTGTTGGGCACCCATTGAATACTCTTGGACCCCCCACCATGCTCTTGGGTAGCCCAATTACACACGTGTTCACTCCTCGCATACTCTGGGCACACTGAGCACACATTCCAGCAAACTACCCCACTCTTGAGCACCCATCGCAGACACTTGGAAATACTAGCACACATTTGCAATCCCCTTTTACATGTGTGGTCAACACTAGCACACACTTGGTCTCCCTATTACTCTACTGGACATGCCTAGAACACTCTTGGGCATACCTAAAATGCTATTGGGCCCCCCTAGCAGACGCTTTTTAACTCGTTGCACACACTTGGGCACCTGTCTCACACTCTTGTCATTCTCTAGCACACACTCTTGGACAACCCAATCACTCTATGGGCACACAGCACTCTCTTTGTTACCTCTAGCATGCACTAGTCTCCCCTAGCATATTCCTGGAAACAACTGGCACACTCTGGCATGCCAAGTGCACACTTGGGCACCCCTAGTACACTCTTAGGCACTCCCATCACTGACTTCAGCACTCCTATAACGCTCTGGGTCAAACCTAGATCATTCTGAGCCCTCCTATCACACATTTGCCATCACGTAGTACAGACTTGGGCGCATCTAATACACGCTTGGGTACCCCAAAACCTTCTTGCACACAGCCTCCCACACTCCGGGCACTCTGACCACTCATTTGGGCAAAATCGCCCACTCCTGGGCAGCCCTAGCAGACACTTTGACATCGTAGCACACACTTGCCATCCCTTAGCACATGTTTGGTCACCTGTCGCACCCTCTAGTGACAACTATCATACACTTGCTCATTTCTTGTACATTCTTGGTAATGCCAACAGAATATTGTGCAAAAGGTATCACACTATGGACACTCCAAGCACACATTTGGGCAAATTAGCCAACTCTTGGGGACCCCAGTACACTCTTGAACACCCCAGTACACTCTTGGGCACCCAGAGTATACTCTTGGGTAACCCTATCAGACACTTGCACACTCCTATCACACAATTGGGTACCCTTAGCACACTCTTCCCATTCTCTAGCACAATCTTGGACAGACTAGCACACTCTGGGCACGCTGAGCAATCTCTTTCGTCCCTCTATTACTCATTGGACCACCCATCACACTCTCGGCACTATGTGCAGCCCCTTGGCCACCTCTAATACACACTTGGTCACCCGGGAACATTCTTGGGCACACTAGTACTCGCTTCTTCACACTTATCCATTCTGGGCACGCCTAGCACACAGTTGGTCATCTGTAGCACACACTTGGACAGGCTTATCACACTCTTGGCATCCTTAGAGCACACTTGTTCACTCCTAGCATGCAACTGAGCACCTGTAGCACACGCTTGTCATTCTCTATCTCACTCTTGGACAACCTGAGCACAGTCTGGGCACATTGAGCACTCTCCTTGGCACCTGTATTACACATTGGGTCCCCTTGCACACTCTTGTGCACTCCAGCACATTCTTGGACACCACTGGCACACTCCTGCCATCCCCGAGTGCACACCTCAGCACCCCAGAACACTCTCCGACACTCCTGTCGTACCCTGGTAACCTCAAATACACTCTTGGGAACGCCTAGTACGCACTTGTTTACCCCCCTCAAGCTCTTGTTCACAGTTGGCATACTCTTGGGATCCCCTATCACATTCTTGGCACTCCTACAATACACTTGCAATTACCAATTACACGCTTGGTCAAACCTAGCATAACATTTGGCAGCCCTGGGACACTCGTGGGCTCCGAGTACTCTCTGGGCACACCAAATACACATTTGGGGAACCCTAGCCCATTTCTGGACCCACCTAGCATTCTTGGCACACCAATCACTAGCATGGGAACATATAGCACAATCTATACATCCCTAGCACACTAGTTCCATCCACATTCACACTGTTGGCCACCCCTATCATACACCTGGTTACCCATGCGCACTATTCCATTCCCCAAGCACATGATTGGCCACGCATAATTTTCTCTGGGCATCCCTAGCACACTCTGAGCATCCTTATCATACTTTGGGCCCCCCTATCACGTACCTGGGCATCCGTAGAACAGACTTGGGCAACACTAATAGACACTTGGGTACACCTAGCACTCACATGCGCATTCATAACGCAATTGGGCACCTGTACCACCCTTTTGTCATTGTCTAGCACACACTTGGATACACCCAGCACCCTCTGGAGACACTGAGCACACACTTTGGCCCAACGATTGCACACTTGTTCATCACTAGCGCACACCTGGACAATGCTAGTGCAATCCCTGTACTCCTATCACACACGGACCGTCACCTAGCACACTCTTAGGCCCCCCGAGGACACACTTCTACAAACCTAGCACATGTTTGTGCACTCCGAACTTACAGCTATCATCCTATATCGCTCCCTTGGGCACACATATTGCATTCGTAGGTACACAAGCACAGTATGGACACAGCAAGCAGACATTTGGTAAACCTAGCCTATTCCTCCGCACCCCTAGTGCACTCTTGGGCACCCCGAGTGCACTCTACGCACTCTTAGTATACAACTGGACGATCCTAGCAGAATCTAGGCATACCTGGCACACTCTTGGCCACCAGAGGACACACGTCTGCAAACGTTTCACATGCGTGGGCACGCCTGTTACATGCAAACATTCCCCATTCGAACTCTTGATCACTCTTAGCATATTCTTGGCCACATGATCAAAATATGGGCGCGACAAGAACCCATTTGGACAAACTTAGGCCACACTTGCCACCCCCACCCCGCCAAGCAGGCAATTGCATACCCGAACACACTCTTGTTCACCTCATCACACTGGTACAAAGAACAAAGAATAGTACAGCACAGGAACAGGCAGTTCGGCCCGCCAAGCCTGCGCCGATCTTGATGCCTGCCTAAACTAACACCTTCTGCACTTCTGGGGCCCATATCCCTCTGTTCCCTTCCTATTCATGTATTTGTCAAGATGTCTCTTAAATGTCGCAATCGTATCTGCTTCCACCACCTCCCCTGGCAGCAGCTTCTAGGCACTCACCACCCTCTGTGTAAATAACTTGCCATGCACATCCCCTCTAAACTTTAGCCCTCGCACCTTAAACCTATGTCCCCCAGTAACAGACTCTTCCACCCTGGGAAAAAGATTCTGACTATCCACTCTGTCCATGCCACTCATAACTTTGTAAACCTCTATCATGCCGCCCCTTCACCTCTGTCGTTCCAGTGAAAACAATCCGAGTTTTTCCAACCTCTCCTCATAGCTCATGCCCTCCAGATCAGGCAACATCCTGGTAAACCTCCTCTGTACCCTCTCCAAAGCCTCCACGTCCTTCTGGTAGTGTGTCGACCAGAATTGCACGCAATATTCTAAGTGTGGCCGAACGAAGGTTCTGTACAGCTGCAACATGATTGCCAATTTTTATACTCCATGCCACGACCGATGAAGGCAAGCATGCCGCATGCCTTCTTCACTACCTTATCCCCGCGCGTTGCCACTTTCAGTGACCTGTGGACCTGTACGCCCAGATGTCTCTGCCTGTCAATACTCCTAAGGGTTCAGCCATTTACTGTATACCTCCCACCTGCATTCGACATTCCAAAAAGCATTTACTCACATTTGTCCGGATTAATCTACACGTGCCATTTGTCCGTCCATGTCTCCAACCGATCTATATCCTGCTGTATCCTCTGACAATCCTCATCATTATCCGCAACTCCATCAACCTTTGTGTCGTCCGCAAACTTACGAATCAGACCAGCTACATTTTCCTCCAAATCATTTATCTATACTACAAACAGCAAAGGTCCCAGCACTGATCCCTGTGGAACACCACTAGTCACATCCCTCCCTTGAGAAAAACCCCCATCCACTGATACCCTCTGTCTTCTATGACCGAACCAGTTCTGTATCCATCTTGCCAGCTCACCTCTGATCCCGTGTGACTTCACCTTTTGTACCAGTCTGCTATGCGGGACCTTGTCAAAGCCTTTACTAAAGTCCATATAGATAACATCTACTGCCCTTCCTTCATAAATCATCTTCGTCACTTCCTAAAAAAACTCAATCAAATTAGTAAGACACGACTTCCCCTTTACAAAACCCCGCTGTCTCTCGCGAATAAGTTCGTTTGTTTCCAAATGGGAGTAAATCCTGTCCCGAATAATCCTCTCTAATAGTTTCCCTGCCACTGACGTAAGGCTCACCGGCCTATAATTTCCTGGATTATACTTGCCACCCTTCTTAAACAAAGCAACAACATTGGCTATACTCCAGTCCTCTGGGAGCTCACCTGTAGCCAATGAGGATGCAAAGATTTCTGTCAAAGCCCCAGCAATTTCCTCCCTTGCCTCCCTCAGTATTCTGGGGTAAATCACATCAGGCCCTGGGGACTTATCTACCTTCATGCTTTACAAGACACCCAACACCTCCTTCTTTTTGATAATGAGATGGCAGAGACTATCTGCACTCCCTTCCCTAGGCTCATCATCCACCAAGTCCTTCTCTTTGGTGAATACTGATGCAAAGTACTCATTTAGCACCTCGCTCTTTTCCTCTGGCTCCACACATAGATTCCCTTCTCTGTCCCTGAGTGGGCCAACCCTTTCCCTGGTTACCCTCTTGCTCTTTATATCCGTATAACAAGCCTTGGGATTTTCCTTAATACTGTTTGCCAATGACTTTTCATGACCCCTTTTAGCCCTCCACCTCCTTGCTTAAGTTCCTTCCTACTGTCTTTATATTCCTCAAGTGCTTCGTCTGTTCGTGGCCTTCCAGCCCTTACAAATGCTTCCTTTTTCTTTTTTGACTAGGCTCACAATATCCCACGTTATCCAAGCTTCGCGAAACTTGCTAAATGTGTCTTTGTTCCTCACAGGAACATGCTGGGCCTGGATTCTAATCAGCTGACGTTTGAAAGACTCCCACATGTCAGATGTTGATTTACCCTCAAACAGCCGCACACAATCTAACTTCGTCAGTTCCTGCTTAATATTATTATAATTCGCCTTCCCCCAATTTAGCACCTTCACCCGAGGACTACTCTCTTCTACACCAGCTGCTCAGCCATGTGTTTTGCTGCACTATCTTCCTATTTCTAGCCTCACTGGCATGTGGCACAGGGAGTAATCCAGAGATTATAACCCTTGAGGTTTTTTTTTTACTCACTACCAAACTCCCTAAACTACCCCTGCAGGACCTCATCTCTCTTCCTGCCTATGTCATTGTTATCGATGTGTACCACAACCTCTGGCCATTCACCCTCCCCCTTCGGAATGCCCGCTGTCCGTTCTGAGACATCCTTGACCCTGGCACCAGGGAGGCAACATACCATCCTGGAGACTCTTTCACGTCCACAGAAGCGCCTATCAGTGCCCCTGACTATAGAGTCCCCTATAACTATTGCTGTTCTGCACTTTGCCCCTCCCTGCTGAACAACAGTGCCAGCCGTGGTGCCACTGCTCTGGCTGCTGCTGTTTTCCCCTGATAGGCCACCCCCCCCCAACAGTATCCTAAACGGTATACATCACACTGGTACACTCTTGTCATCCTGGAGTACATTCTTCCACACACCACTTCCTACACCCCTTCTCCTCCCTCTCAGAACCGCGACAGGGTTCCCTTGTCCTCAATTTCCACCCCATCAGCCTCCAGATCCAAAGAATCATCCTCTGCCACATCTGCCACATTTAGCGTGCTGCCAGTACCATCTTCCTCTGCCTTTCCCTGTCAGCGATCCAAAGAGATGATTCCCTCCACGACAGCCTCCTCCACTCCTCCAGTACCCCCACCAGCTCGTCCCCTTCTTATGAGAACCTTCCCCTGCAATCGCAAGACGTGTAATGCCTTCCCATTTGCCTCCTCTCTCCTCACTATCCAACGCTCCAAACACTACTTTCAGGTGAAGCAGCGATTTACTTTTTTCAGTGTAGCATACTGCATTCGCTGTTCACAATGTGGTCTCCTCTACACTGGGTAGACCAAATGCAGATTCCACTTTGCAGAACACCTCCACTCAGTCTGTCAGCATGACCCCGAGCTTCCAGTTGATGGCCATTTCAACACCCACCCGCCCCACCCCCGGCTCTCTTGCTCACATCTCTGTCCTGGGATTGCTGCAGTGTTCCAGTGAACATCAACGCAAGTTCGAGGAACAGTCTCTCATTTGCTGATTCGGCACACTCCAGCCTGCCGGACTGAACGTTAAGTTCAACAATTTCAGAGCATGACGCCACTTTCCCCGCCACCCTCCCCCATTTTATGTTTAGTTATTTTTTTATTTTTTCTCTTTTTTATTTCGTTATTATATTTTAGGATTTTTAGTGTGTTTGGTTTGTTTCTACTTTGCCTAACCACTGTTTCTGTTTTTTGTTTTGAATGCTTGTGCTTGCATTGCTTTGTGTTTCGCAGTCTGTTCGTACCCTCCCTGTGCTGACGCTTTGTCTTTCACCATACCATTAACATGCCGTTTGCCTTTGTTCCATGACCTTCTGGTCAGTTATTCTCTGTAACCTTGTCCTATCAACACATTATCTCTTGCCCACACCCCGCTTTACTTGCTGAAAATTTTTTATATTTCTAAAATGTGTCAGTTCTGAAGAAGGGTCACTGACCTGAAACGTTAACTCTGCTTCTCTCTGCACAGATGCTGCCAGACCTGTGGACTATTTCCAGCATTTCTTGTTTTTATTAAAGTCGTTATCACCCCAGTAAACTCTTGTGCAGAACCATCACACACCTGATTACGTCTGGCACATTCTTGGGCAGTCCAATCATATATTTGGGCGAACTAGCCCAAATGTTGCAAAAGGAATAGGGAGGGAGGTAAAAGAGGTGGGGGAGTGGCATTGCTAATCAAGGATAGTACCACAGCTGCAGAAAGGGAGGTCGTCGAGGAGGGTTTGTCTGCTGAGTCAGTATGGGTGGAAGTCAGAAACAGGAACGGAGCAGTCACTATATTTGGAGTTTTCTATAGACCCACCAATAGCAACAGAGACACGGAGGAACAGATTGGGAGGCAGATTTTGGAAAGGTGCAGAAGTAACAGGGTTGTGGTCATGGGTGACATCAACTTCCCTAATATTGATTGGAACCTCCTTAGTACAAATAGTTTGGATGGAGCAGATTTTGTCAGGTGTGCCCAGGAAGGTTTCCTGACTCAATATGTTGAGAGGCCGACTAGAGGGGAGGCGATGTTGGATTTGGTGCTTGGCTATGAACCAGGACAGGTGGCTGATCTCTCGGTGGGAGAGCATTTCGGTGATAGTGATCACAACTCCCTGACCTTTACTATAGTCATGGACAGGGATATGAGCAGACGGGATTGGAAAATATTTAATTGGGGGAGGGGGAATTACAATGCGATTAGGCAGGAACTGGGGAACATAAATTGGAAACAGATGTTCTCAGGGAAATGCACGACAGAAATGTGGAGGTTGTTTCGGGAGCACTTGCTGCGACTGCTGGATAGGTTTGTCCCGATGAGACAAGGAAGGGATGGCAGGGTGAAGAAACCTTGGATGACAAGAGATATGGAACAGTTAGTCAAGAGGAAGAAGGAGGCTTACTGAATGTTGGGTCAGGATCAGACAGGGCTCCAGAGGGTTACAAGGTAGCCAGGAAGGAACTGAAGAATGGACTGAGGAGAGCTAGAAGGGGACATGAAAAAGTCTTGTCGGATAGGATTAAGGAAAATCCCAAGGCGTTCTACACTTATGTGAGGAACAAGAGGATGGCCAGAGTGAGGGACGGGCCGATCAGTGATAGTGGAGGGAACTTGTGCCTGGAGTCGGAGGAGGTAGGAGAGCTCCTTAATGAATACTTTGCTTCATATTCACCAGTGAGAGGGACCTTGTCGTTTGTGAGGACAGCGTGAAACAGGCTGATATGCTCGAACAGGTTGATGTTCAGAAGGAGGATGTGCTGGAAATTTTGAAAGGCATGATGATAGATACTTCCCCGGGGCCAGACGGGATTTACCCAAAGTTATTACGGGAAGCGAGGGAAGAGATTGCCGCGCCTTTGGCGATGATCTTTGCGGTCTCACTGTCCACTGGAGTAGTACCAGATGACGGGTGGGTGGCAAATGTTATTCCCTCGTTCAAGAAAGGGAATAGGGATAACCCTGGGAATTACAGACCAGTCAGTCTTACGTCGGTGGTGGGCAAATTACTGGAGAGGATTCTGAGAGACAGGATTTATAATTTTTTGGAAAAACATAGTTTGATTAGAGATAGTCAGCATGGCTTTGTGAGGGGCAGGTCATGCCTCACAAGCCTTATTGAATGCTTTGAGGATGTGACAAAACACATTGATGGAGGAAGAGCAGTGGATGTGGTGTAGATGGATTTCAGCAAGGCGTTTGATAAGGTTCCCCATGGTAGGCTCATTCAGAAAGTAAGGAGGCATGGGTACAGGGACATTTGGCAGTCTGGATAAAGAATTGGCTGGCCCATAGAAGACAGAGGGTGGTAGTAAATGGAAAGTATTCAGCCTGGAGCTCGGTGACCAGTGGTGTTCCGCAGGTATCTATTCTGGGACCCCTGCTCTTTGTGATTTTTATAAATGACTTGGATGAGGAAGTGGAAGGTTGGGCGAGTAAGTTTGCCGATGACACAACGGTTTCTGGAGTTGTGGACAGTATGGAGGTCTGTTGTAGGTTGCAGCGGGACATTGACAGGATGCAGAGCTGGGCTGAGAAGTGGCAGATGGAGTTCAACCTGGAAAAGTGTGAAATGATTCATTTTGGAAGGTCGAATTTGAATGCAGAATAGAGGCTTAAAGACAGGATTCTTGGCAGTGTGGAGGAACAAAGGGATCTTGGGGTCCACGTCCTTAGATCCCTCAAAGTTGCCTCCCAAGTTGATAGGGTTGTTCAGAAGGCGTATGGTGTTTTGGGTTTCATTAACAGGGGGATTGAGTTTAAAAGCCGAGACGTTATGCTGCAGCTTATACAGCCCAGGTTAGACCACACTTGGAACATTGTGTTCAGTTCTGGTCGTCTCATTATAGGAAGGATGTGGAAGCTTTAGAGAAGGTGCAGAGGAGATTTATGAGGATGCTGCCTGGACTGGAGGGCATGTCTTATGAAGAAAGTTTGAGGGAGTTATTGTTTTCTCATTGGAGCGAAGAAGGATGAGAGGTGACTTGATGGAGGTGTACAAGATGATGAGAGGCATAGATAGAGTGGATAGCCAGAGACTTTTTCCCAGGGCGGAAAGCGCTATCACCAGGGGGCATAATTTTAAGGTGATTGGAGGAAGATTTAGGGGAGATCTCAGAGGTAGGGTCTTTCCACAGAGAGTGGTGGCTGCGTGGAATGCACTGCCAGCGGTGGTAGTAGAAGCAGATACATTAGGGACATTTAAGCGACTCTTGGATCGGTACATGGATGATCGTAGAATGAAGAGTATGTAGGTGGTTTGATCTTCGCGTAGGTTAAAGGGTCGGCACAATATCGTGGGCTGAAGGTCATGTACTGTGCTGTACTGTTCTATGTTCTATGTTCCAGCCCACTCTTGGGCACACTAGCAGGCACTTCGACACAATCGCACACACCTGCTGACTCCCAGCACACTCTTGGGTCCCCATGGCATTCTCTTGTCATTCTCCAGCATACTCTTGGACAGACCTAACGCACTCTGGGCACACTAAGCAACCTCTTTGGCACCTCTATTACTCACTTGGCCTCCCCATCACACTCTAGTGCGCCCAATCACCCTCTTGGCCACCAGTGGCACGCTCTTGCCATTCCCGGGTACACTCTTGGATACACCAGTACACTCTTCAGCACTCTTATTTCACTCTGGTCACCCTAAGCGCCCTCTTGTGCACCCCTAGTACACTCTTGGGCACATCAATCACTCACTTGCTCATTCCTAGCTCTCTCTTAGATAGCCATAGCCCACACTTGTCATTCTCCAACGCACTCTTGCAATGACCTATCGCACACTATGCACATTGATCAATCTCCTTGGCACCTCTAGTACACTCTGTACCCCTACTGCACTCTTTGGCACTCCTATTACTCACTTACCTTCAGCTACTACACACCTTGGGCACCCCATGGAATATATTTGGGCACTCCAGCACGCTCTTGCTTATCCCTATAGCAGCTATCACCCTCTTGCCATCATCCATTACACTTTTGGGCACCCCTATGCCGCATTTCTGCAACGCTATCACTTACTTCGGCACCCCTAGCATCCTGTTGCCATCCCCTATCACATGTTCTGTCAGCCCTATTACACTCTGAGCACCCCTAGTACCCACTTGGCCACCCCCACTACACGCTTGGGCACACCTTGTACACACCATTGGGTAACCTTGGAACACATCTGGCCACACCAGCACTCTTTTGGACACACCTATTTCCTCCTGCCTTCCCCTTGCAAATTCTTGCACACACCTAGAGCACACTTTGTCACACCTGGAACACACTTGGGCACACCTATCATGCATTTGGATAATACTGACAGATTCTTGCGTTCGCCGATTATACACTTCAGCACATCTATTACTCAGTTGGGCAATCTTAGAAAATTCAGGGCACTCTTAGCATGCACTTTCCATCACCAACTACAGCCTTGGGCACCCCTGTCACATACTTGGGCACCAGTACAACGCTCTTGGGCTCACCAATCACACACTTACCATCACGAAGCACACTCTTGAGCACCACTAGTACGCTCTTGGGCACCACTAGCATGCACTTGGGCACACCTATCACACACTGGAAAACTCCTATCACACACTTGCGCACCTGCAGAAGACTCTTGTCAGTCTCTAGTACACTCTTGGACAACAGTAACACACTCTGGACAAACTGAGCATGCTCTTCGTCACCTCTCGCACACACTGGGTTCCACACTTGCCATCCCCGAGTACACTCTTTGGCACCCCCAGTATACTCTTAGGCACTCCTATCACATCCCTTGGGCAGACCTAGCACTTTCCTGGGCACACCTATTACACTTCAGGCACTCCAACTAAACATTTTGGCAAACTAGCCTACTCTGGTAAGCCCAAGCAGACTCTTGGATACCCTAGCACACATTTGCCATCCGCAGCAGATGGTTGGTCACTCCGAGCACAGTCTTCAGTGGATCTAGCACACACTTGCTCACTCCTTTGCGCACGCTTAGCACACACTTTTCATTCTCTGCCACACTCTTGGCCATCCCTAGTACACTATAAAAAGTGAGCAATCTCTTTGGCACATCTGTCACAACTTGAAGAACACTGGCACCATCTCGGGACTCCTAGCACACCCTTGCCTTCACCTAACACACGTTGGCACACCACTTACATACTTCGGCACGCCTATTACACACTTTGGCAACCCTAGTACACTCTTGGTTCCCCCATCACTCAATTGCTCACACCTAGCACCGTGGGGTACTCATAGCATACCCGTGCCATTTTCTAGATTTCTCTTGAACAGGACTAGCACACTCTGGGCACAAAGTACAATCTCTTTGGCACCTCTATTACTCACTGGGTGGCTCGTCACACTCTTGTGAAACCCATCACGTTTTTTCATGCCAGTGGCACAATCTTGCAATCCCCAAGTTCACTTTTGGATAGCCCAGAACACTTTTCGGCACCCCTATTACAGGCTGGGCACTCTAGGGGTCCGCTTGGGCACCCCGAGTCCACCCATGGGCACAATGATCACACACTTTAACACTCCTAAGACTCTCTTAGCACCGGTAGCTCACACTTTTCATTCTCTAACACATTTTTGGACAGCCCTATCTATCACACTCTGTGCACACTGATCAATGTCTTTTGAACCTTTATTTCACACTGCGTATCCCTATCACACTCTGGGCACCCGTGCTGCACTCTTGGGGACACTTAGCACACACACAAAAATTCCTAGCACAATCTGGGCAGGCCTATTACGCACTTACCTTCAGCTAGCACACACCTGGGCATACCTAACAATCATTGGGCACACCATGCACTCCCACGGACCACTCGCACACACACATGGGCACAGCGTGGAAGACATTTTGGGCACTCCAGCACGCTCTCGGACACCCCTATAGAACCTATCACATTTTTTCCAACATCTGGCACACTCTTGTGAACCCCTAAGACACCCATCTACAAACCTATCACATGCTTGGGCATCCGTAGCACACTGTTACCATCCCCTAGGACATGTTTGGCCACCCCTATCGCAATTCTCGCACACCTTGGGCATCCCTAGAACACTTTTGGGCACACCAGCCATCCGTTGGACTAGCCTATCACCTCTTGCCATCCCCTAGCACATTCATGGACTCACCTAGAACACGTTTGGGCACACAAAGAACACACTTTGGCATATATAGCATGCGCTTGAACACTACTGGCATACTCTTGCGATCCCCTATTACACTCTTCGGCACACTTATCACTCTCCTGAGGAAACTTAGAACATTCAGGGCACTTCTAAAACACACTTTCCATCAACAAGTACAGTCTTGGGCGCCCCCATCACATACTTGGACACCACTGCCACGCTTTTGGTTGCCCCAGCACTTCCTTGGGGAGAACTGGCACACACTTGCCATCACCTAGCCTACTCTTGGGCAGAAGTAATACGCTCTTGGACACCCCTAGCATGCTCTTGGGTACATCTGGCACACAGTTGCTCACTCCTATCACACTCTGGGCACCTGTAGAACACACTTGTCATTCTCCAACACACTCTAGGACAGCCCTCGCACACTCTGGGAAAACTGATCACGCACTTTGTTGACCTCTAGCGCACACTGGGCTTCACTAGCACACACTTGCCATCCCTGAGTACACACTAGGCTCACCCACTACACACTTGGACAACTCTACCACACTCTTTGGCTGCCCCAGTACATTCTTGGGCACACCTTGCACACTCTGAACACTCCTAGCACTCTTCTTGGCAACTAGCCCACACTTGGACAGCCCTAGCAGACACCTGGGCACCCTAGCAGACACTTGCCATCCCCTAGCAGAAGTTTTGTTTCTCCTAGCATAGTCGTGGGCATACCTAGCAAACACTTACTCACTCCTAACACGCCCTTGCTTACCCTTATCACGCACTTGTCATTCTCTCGCACACTCTTGGCCAACACTAGCACACTATGGGAAAACGGAACAGTCTGTTTGGCACGTCGAGCACACACTGGTCACCCCCAGCACACTCTTGTTCACCCTTATCACACACGTGAACAACGGTAGCACAATCTAAGCATTCCAAGCGCACACTTACCCTCAACTAACGCACACTGGGTACACCAAATAACCACTTGGCACCTCTAGCACACACCTAGAACGCTTTTGGGCCCTCCATCACTATCTTGGGTAGCACTATCTTACTCTTGCTGCCATGTAGCATACTCGGGACATCCCGAGTACACATTCTCTTGAACAACATTAGCGCAATCTGGGCATCCCTAGCACACACTTGCCGTCTCCTAACATATACTTGGGCACACCTAACACACTCGAGCTGCACTGTGCAGCCCCTCGCCCACCACTAATACACACTTAGGCACGTACTTGCTATCACCTAGCACACTCTTGCTCACACCTATCACACACTTGGGCACACCGTGCAGCCCGTTGGCCAACTCTGATACACACTTGTGCATCCTAGAACAAACGTGGGTACACCTAGAACACTTTTGGGCATCCACAGCACTCTCTTGGACACCCAATCACATGCTTGCCATCCCTGACACACTCTTGAGCACACCTAGGACATCTTGGGCACGCTTAGACTGCTCTTGGGCAGCCATGGCATGCTCTTGGGCACCACTACCACACACTTGCTCACCCATAGCGCTCTCTGTGCACTCTAAGCAAACACTTGGGCAAACTAGCCCAAACTTGGGAACCCCTAGCAGACTTTGTCATCCCCTGGCACAGGTTTGGCAAACCCGAGCATACTCTTGGCCACCCTCATAACACTTTTTGGCACACCTAGAACTCTCTTCTGCACACTGTTGGCAAACAAGCACTTTCTTTTGCAGCACTACTACACACTTGGCCACACCTAGCACGTTCTTGGGCACTCCTAACACGCTCTCGGAACGCTGAGCTCCCATTTCGACAAAATAGCCCACTCTTGGGCATCCGTGTCAGGCACTTTGACACCGTAGCACACACTTGCCATCCGCTAGCAGATGTTTGGTCACTCTGTGCACGGTCTTGGGCATACCTAGCACTACCTTACTCACTCCTAGTACACTCTTGGGCGCACTTCGCACACACTTGTCATACTCTAGCACACTCTTGGCCAGCCCTAGCACGGCCTGGGAAAACTGAATACTCACTTTGGCACTGCTTAAACACACTGGCCACACCAGGCACACCCTTGGTCACCTCTATCGCACACTTGGGAATCCCTCGGACAGTTTCCAGCACTCCATTACACTCTTGGACACGCCTATCACACTCTTGCCATCTCCTATCACTCTCTTCAGCACACGTAGAAGACTCTTGGGCACACCTAGCGCGCACTTCTCTACCCCTACCACAATATGGGCACACTGAGCTCACACTTTGGCACATCAAGCATATACTGGGAACACCTATCAATGTCTTGTGCACACGAGCACACTCTTGGATACCACTAGCACGCATTTGGGCAACCCTATTTCATTATGAGCACACCTATCATAAAATTACCATCATCTATCACACGCTTCTGCACTCCTAGGACACACTTCTGCAACCATAGTACTCGCTTGGTCACACCATTACATGGCCGCCATCCCCTAGCTCACTCTTGGGTACCCATGGCAGGTTTTTGGGCAAACTAAGAAGACACTGGGGACAACCAGCGCATATTTGGGCAACCTTAGTCCCCAGTCTGGCACTCCCACTGCACACTTGGACACCCTAGCACACTCAGGCCATTCCCTCATACATGTTTGGCCACATCTATCACATTCTGAGCAACCTTAGTACACACTTGTGCACTCTGGACTGCCCTATCACGCACTTGGATACCTCTATCACATTTCTGGGTACCCCCAGCACTCTCTTGAGCAATACTAGCAAAATAGGGGCACTCGTAGCACTCATTTGCCGTCTCCTGTCACACACTTAGGCACACTGAGCAGCGCCTTGGCTTCCTCTACCACACATTTGTGCAACCATAGGATACTTTTGGGAAGTACAGAACTGTCTTGGACAAGCATGTCACACTCATGCCAGCCCCTTTAACACACTTGAGCGCCCCTAGCCCACTCTCGGGCACCCCATCACTCTTTTGGGCACCACTATCACATGCTTGGGCACACTTGGCAGACACGCGGACTCCCTAGCATACACTTACCATCCCCTAGTACATGTTTGGTTACCCCTTGCACACTCTTGGGCACACCTACAAAACATTTGCTCACTCCTAGCACACTCTTTGTCACCCTGATCACACTTTTCCATTCTTTTGCACACTCCTAGACAAGCCTATCACAGTCTGTGCACACTGATTTCTTTCGTTGGCACTGCTATCAAACACTGGGCTCCCCATCACACACTTGTGCACCAAAGCACTCTCTTGGTCACCATTGGCACCCTGTTGCCATCCCTGTGTACAGTCTTACGCATCCGACAACACTCTTCAGCACCCCATCACTGTGGGGAACCGAATCGACCTCTTGGGAACCCCTACTACTCAATTGGGCACAACTGTTACGTCCTTGGGCAATCCTATCACTCTCTGGGCACGCCTAGTACACTCCTGGGCACACATATCACGCACTTGGCTACACCTAGCACACTCTGGTCACACCAATTACTCATGGGAAACTATCCCACTCTCAGTCACCCTTAGCAGACATTTGCCATGCCCTAGCACATGATTAGTCAACCCTAGAAAACAGTTGGTCACACCTGGCAGACTCTTGTCATCCCCTATCACATTCATGTATGAACTTAGGCATCCCTAGGGGCTCTTATTCACCCCTATCATGCTCTTGAGCACCCATAGCAGACAATTGCTCACTACTAGCGCATGCGTGAGCAACTGCAGCACCATGCTGTCATTCTCTAACGCTCATTCTTGGAATATCCTAGCACTCCCTGAGCACACTGATCGCTCTCGTTGGCACCACTATCACACAGCTTACTCCTCCAGCACAGTCTTGGATCCTACTGGCACACTTTTGCCAACCTGAGTTTCGTTTTGGGCAGTCTTAGTACACTATTATGTACAAAGAGCACAACCTTCGGCACCGCTATCACACTCTTTGGCACACCAGAACTTTCTTGGGCACACCTATCACACACTTGCTCACTCCTAGCACTCTCTTGGGCACCCGTAGTACACACTTGTCATTCAATTGCACACACTTGGGCAGGCCTAGCACACTGTGGGCACAATGACCACCCTCCTTGGCACCTCTATCACACAGTGCTCTCCCCTAGCACACTCTTTTCACCCCATCACACGCTTGCACACCACTGCCATGCACGCACCATCACTGAGTACACTCTGGAGCACCCCAGAACAGTCCTTGGCACTGCTACCACACTCTGAGGCAAACGTAGAACGTTTTGGGATCTCGCCATCACCTAGCAGACACTTGGGCAACCCTACCACCTTCTTGGGCAGCCCGAGCACACAGTCGGGCATACTAGTCCACGCTTGGGCAGCCCTAGAAGACACTTGGACACCCGAGCATACTCCTGCCATACCCTAAGACATGCGTGGTCATCCCTAGCACCATCCTGGGCATCCGTAGTGCACACCTTCTCACTCCAACCACACTATTCGTCACCCAATCACCTCCTTAGGCACATCGAGTACATCCTGTGCACTCCGAGCACACATTTGGCAAGGTATCCCAGTCTTCAGGACCCCTATAACACACTTTGGCAGCTCTAGTACACACTTGGTCATAGCAAGGACACATTTGCTCACTCCCAGCCCACTTCTTGTGCACCCGTAGCACACACTTGTCATTTTCTGGGACGCTCCTGGACAGACCTAGCATATCCGGGCGCACTGATCACTCTCTTTGTTACCGCTAGCACGTACTCAGCCCCCCTAACACATTCGTGCTTTCATATATCACACTCTTGGGCACCTCTACGTAAACACTTGGGCACATCCACCAAACTCTTGGGCACCCCAAGCCCACATCTGCTTGCTCCTAGTACACTCTCAGGCACCTGTAGCACTCTCTTGTCATTCTTTAGCACACTCTTGGACAGACCGATCACACTCTGGGCAAACTGACCACTCTCTTTGGCACCTTTAGCGCACATTGAACTCCTCTAGCACACTCGGGTGCACTGCATCACACTCTTGGACACCACTGGCACTCTACTGCCATTTTCGAGTACTGTCTTGGCATCCCAAAAGGCTCTTTAGCATCCCAAGAACACTCTAGCCACCCTAATCGCTCTCTTGGCCACAACTAGTCTACACTTGGGCTCTGTCTCACACACCTGGGCACCCCCAATATACTCTTGAGCAACTCGAGAACATTCTGGTCACTCCTAGCATACACTTGCCTTCACCTAACACACTCTTGGTCACACCAAGTACACTCTAGCACACCCCTGGTGCACTCATGGGACCCCTAGGACACTCCTGGGAACCCACCACACACTTGGCACACTGAACACATATTTGGACACTCCTAGCCCACTCTTGGATGCAAATATCGAACTCTTGGCACCTCTATCACAAGTTTTGGCACCTATAGCACAATCTGAACGTACTAGCACACACATGGTCACCCATGGCTCAATATTACCAAACCCTAGCACATGATTGGCCACACGTAGCATGCTCTTGGGCACATCTATCACACACTTGCTCACTCTTTGCACACTCTTGGAAACTCCAACTACACATTAGGCCAAACTAATCTTGGGCACACATGGCACGTTCTTGGGCACACTCATCACACTCTGGGCATAGCAAGTACATATTTTGGCAACCCTAGCCCCCACTTTGACCGTCAAGAAAATACTTGGACACCATAGCACTCTCCTGCCATCACCTGGCACATGTTTGTTCACCCCAATCAAACTCTGAGCACACTGATCACACACCTGGGAGACCCTTGTACCATCTTAGGCACCATCGCACACACTTGGACACCCGTAGCGAACCATTGAACAACCCTATGAATCTCTGGGCACACTGTGCACTCTCTTTGGCGCTACTATCACATCCTTGCCATCCCCTATCACACACTTGGGCACACCTATCACACTCTTGACAGCCCTCGCAGACTCTGGGCACAGCGGTCACTCTCTATGGCACCACTATCACACACTGGACTCCCCTTGTACACTTTTGTGCAAGCCATCAGACTCTTGGAAACACCGTCACACTCTTGCTATTACGAGTACACTCTTCAAAGAATCACAGAATCACAGAATAATACAGTGCAGAGGAGGCAATTCAGCGCATCGAGTCTGTACCGATGCATTAAAACACCTGACAGTCAACCTAATCCCATTTGCCAGCACTTGGCCCATAGCCTTGAATGTTATGACGTGCCAAGTGCTCATCCAGATACTTTTTAAAGGATGTGAGGCAACCTGCCGATACCACCCTCCCAGGCAGGGCATTCCAGACCGTCATCACCCTCTGGGTAAAAAAGATCTTCCTCAAAACCCCTTTAAACCTCCCGCCCCTCACCTTAAACTTGTGACCCCTCGTACTTGACCCTTCAACGAAGGGGAACAACTGCTCCCTATCCACCCTGTCCATGCCCCTAATAATCTTGTACACCTCCATCAGGTCACCCCTCAGTCTTGTCTGCTCCAGTGAAAACAAGCCAAGCCTATCCAACCTCTCTTCATAACTGAAATGTTCCATCGCAGGCAACATCCTGGTGAATCGCCTCTGCACCCCCTCCAATGCAATCACATCCTTCCTATAATGTGGCGACCAGAATTGCACACAGTATTCCAGCTGTGGCCTTACCAAAGTTCTGTACAACTCCAACGTGACCTCCCTGCTTTTGTAATCTTTGCTTCGATTGATAAAGGCAAGTGTCCCATATGCCTTTTACACCACCATATTAATCTGCCCTTCCGCCGTCAGAGATCTATGGACCAACACGCAAAGGTCCCTTTGTTCCTTGGAACTTCCCAGTTTCAGGCCATTCATTCAATACTTCCATGTCACATTACTCCTTCCAAAGTGTATTAGCTCACACCTTTCAGCTTTAAATTCCATCTGCCACGCTTGGGCATTCCTCAGCATTCTTCGACATCCTACAACATGCTGTGCATCTCTAGTACACTCTTGGTGATCCCCATAACACTCTTGGGCATCCCTACCAGCGCTTGGGGGAATCCTAGCACATTGTTGGCTGTCCTAGCACGCACTTGGACAACCCTATCACAATTTGTGCAATCTGATCACTCTCTGTGGCACCTATATCAAACACTGGGAACCATTAGCACAAACCTGTGCACCCCATCACAATTCTTGGATACCACTTTCACACTCTTGCCAACCCAGAGTACACTCTTGGGCACACCCAGTATACTCTTTCACTGCCCCATTACACACTTGGGCACCCCTACTACAGTCTTCAGCAACCCTGAACATTCTGGCATGACTAGCACACACTTGCCATCACCTAGTACATTCTCGGTCACCCCTATTGAACTCTCGGGCGTCCCTAGTACACACTTGGACCGACCAGTACACACTTGGGCACCTCCATCACAAACTTTGGCACACCTACCACACTCTTGGGAACCCTGGGACATTCTTGGGCGCACCTATCACACTCTGGGTACTCTGAAAACTCATCTGCGCAAACTAGCCCACTCTTGGTCAACACTATCACACACTTGCTTACTCCTAGCACACACTTGGTACCCCAATCACACACTTATCATTTTCTGGCACACTCTTGGACAGCCCTATCACACACTCGGCACACTGAGCATGCTCTGTGGTGCATTTATTACAATCTGGGGACGCCGAGCACAATCTCCCACCCGCTCCCCGCACCCCCCCCCCCCCCCACCACCCAGTACACTTTGGGTAGCCCGAGGACACTCTTGGGCATCCCTAGCGCTCACTTGTACAACGCTAGCACCATGTGAAAACTCCTAGCATGCACTTGCCTTCACCAAGCAAACACTGGGCCGTCCTAAATCTCACTGGGCAAACCAAGCATCCGCCTGTGCATTTCGAGGACACTCCTGGAAACTCCAAGAACACATTGGGCTCTCCATTACACTGATGGACACCCGATAATACTCTTGCCATCTCCAATCACACTCTGGGCACACTTAGAACACAATTGGGCACTCCTATGACCCTCTGGGCACACCAAGCGTACTCTTTGGCACCTCTAGCATATACTGGGTACTCCGATCACACCTTTGTGCACCCCAGCACACTCTAGGACACTACTGAAACCCTATCACATGTTTGGGCATAATTAGCACTCATCTGTCATAGAGTCACAGAGTCGTACAGCATAGAAACAGGCCCTTCGGCCCACCGCGTCCATGCCAACCATAATGCCTATCTATACTCATCCCATCTGCTTGCATTAATTCCATATCACTCTATGCCTTGCTCATTCAAGTACCTGTCCAGATGCCTCTTAAATGTCGCTACTGTTCCTGCCTCCACCACCTCCTCAGGCAGCTCATTCCAGATACCCACTATTCTTTTTGTGAAAAAGTACCCCTTTGATCCCCTTTAAACCTCCTCCCTCTCACCTTAAATCTATGCCCTCTAGTTTTAGTCACCCCGACCATGGGAAACAGACTCTGGCTATCTAACCTATCTATGCCTCTGATAATTTTATATACCTCTATCATGTCCCCTTTCAGCCTCCTTCGCTCCAGGGAAAACAGACCCAGCTTATTCAATCTCACTTTGTAACTCAAGCCCTCCAAACCAGGCAACATCCTTGTGAATCTTTTCTGCACCCTCTCTAGAATAATCACCGCTATTTCAAAAAGGGAGGGGGAGAGAAAGTACGGAATTATAGACCGGTCAGCCTGACGTCGGTAGTGGGGAACATTCTAGAGTCCGTTATTACAGAGCACTTGGAGAACAGTCGTAGAATCACTATGGATTTCAGAAAGGGAAATCATGCTTTACAATTCTACTAGAATTCTTCGAGGATGTAACTGTAGAGTTGAAGAGGGAAGCCAGTGGATGTGGTTTATTTGGACTTTCAGAAGACTTTCGGCAAAGTCCCACATAAGAGATTAGCGTGTACAATTAAAGTTCACCGATTGGGTGTAATGTATTGCGATGGATAGAAAATTGGTTGGCAGACAGGAAATAAAGAGTGGGGATAAATGGGTATTTTTCAGAATGGCAGGCGGTGACTAGTGGGGTACCACAGGGAACAGTGCGAGGAGGCCAGCTATTCACAATATACATTAATGATTTAGATGAGGGAACTAAATGCAATATCTCCAAATTTGCAGATGACACAAAACTGGGTGGGAGGGTGAGTTGAGAGGAGGATACAAAGAGGCTTCAGGGTGATTTGAACAAGTTGAGTGAGTGGGCTAATGCATGACAGATGCAGTATAATGTGGATAAATGCGAGGTTATCCACTTTGGTAGCAAAAAACAGGAAGGCAGATTATTATCTGAACGGCTATAAATTGAGAGAGGGGAATATGCAGCGAGACCTGGGTGTTCTCGTACATCTGTCGCTGAAGGTAAGCATGCAGGCGGTAAAAGAGGCAAATGGCATATTGGCGTTCATAGCGAGAGGATTCGAGTACAGGAACAGGGATGTTTTGCTGCAATTATACAGGGCCTTGGTGAGGCCACACCTGGAATATTGTGTGCAGTTTTGGTCTCCTTATCTGAGGAAGGATGTTCTTGCTATGAAGGGAGTGCAGTGAAGGTTCACCAGACTGATCCCTGGGATGGCGGGACTGACGTATGTGGAGAGATTGAGACGGTTAGGAATATATTCACTGTAATTCAGAAGAGTGAGGGGGGATCTCATCGAAACCTATAAAATTCTAACTTGACTTGGACTTGACGGAGTAGATGCAGAAAGGATGTTCCCGATGGTGGGGGAGACCAGAGCCAGGGGTCATAGTCCAAGGATACGGGATAAATCTTTCAGGACTGAGATATGGAGAAATCTCTTCACCCAGAGAGTCGTGAACCTGTGGAATTCCCTACCACAGAAAGCAGTTGAGGCCCAAACATTGTATATTTTCAAGAAGGAGATATAGGTCTTCGGCCTAAAGGGATCAAAGGGGATGGGGCGAAAGCCAGAACAGGCTACTGAGTTGGATGATCAGCTATGATCATAATCGAAGGGCCGAATGGCCTACTCCTGCACCTAGTTTCTATGTTTAACCATCACTCACTTCTTCACCACTACCACACACTTGTGCAACCCTAGAACATTCTCCACACTCCAAGCAGACACTTGCCATCACCTCGTACACTCTTTGGCACCCCGAGTACAGTCTTGGGCACTTCTAGTACACTCTTGGGCACCTGTAGCACACACTTGGTTACCCCTAGCACCCACCTATTTTCTTGCACATTCTTGGACAGCCCTATGCCAGTCGCAGCACACTGATCAAGCACTTTGGTGCATCTATTACACTCTGGGCGCCCCAGTACACTTTGGGCACCCCGTGGACACTTCTGCTTATCCCTATCAATCACTTGTCCAACACTAGCAAAATGTAGACACTCCTATCACAAACTTGCCTTCTCCTTGCAGACACTTGGGCAGCCCTAAAACTCACTGAGCAAACCGAATACCCCGTAGTTTATTTCGAGCACACTCTTGGCACCCTGAGAACACAAGGGGCACTCCATTGCTCTTTTGGACACCCTGTAGCACTCTTACCATCTCTAATCACACTCTTCAGCACACTTAGAACATACCGGGGCATCCTATGACACTCTGGGCGCACTATGCATACTGCTTGGCACGTCTAGCATACACTGGGTACCCCGATCACACCTTCATACCACCCATCAAGCTCTTGGACACCAATGCAACCCTAACACATTATTGAGCATAACTAGCACACTTCTGGCATTCCATGGCTTAGTCTTGGGCACATATGGCATATTCCTGGGCAAACCGAGCACACACTGGGTACAACAACTACACATTTAGGCAGCCCTAGCCCCAACTTCGGGCCACTATCACTGATTTAGATATCCGAGCAAACGCCTATCATCCCCTCGCGCATGTTTGTCACCCCATCACGCGCTGCGCACCACAGTTGCACACCTGGGCATCCCTTTCACACACACGAGAACCCCTAGCACACATTGTGCATCCCTAGTACACCTTTGTGCACAGCTGTTACACTCTTGGGCACACCATCACTCTGTTCGACACACCTCTCACACTCCTTTCAAATCGGTTGTGCACGCTCAACATTTGCTTGGACACACCTAATACACTCTTGCCATTTCTAAAAAACTCTTGAGCACCCCCTATCGCGTTCTTCGGCAGCCCTAGCATGCTCTTGTGCAACACAAATGCACACTTGCTTTACTCCTGGCACACACTGGGTACACTGAGCTCACATTTGGGAAAACAAGCCCACTGTCACGCACGCCTAACAGGCACTTGTACTCCCTAGAACACACTTGCAATCCCCTAGCACATATTTTCTGACTCCTAGTACACTCGTGGGCACCTGTAGCATACTATTGTCATTGTCTAGCTCACACTCCTGGACAACCTGAGCACAGTCTAGACATACTGAACACTCTCTTTAGCAGCTGCAGCATACACTGGGGTCCCCTATCACAATCTTGGGCACTCAGCACACTCTTGGGCTCCACTGGCACACTGTTACCATCCCCGAGTCTTCTATTGGGCACGCCTCAACACTCATTGGCATCCTATCATACTCTGGGCATGCCAAGCGCAATCTTTGGCACCGCTGGTACACTTCAGGGAACTCCAACACTCAGTTGGTCACCCCGAGCTCACTCTTAGGAAGCCCTTCATTATTCTGCCCACTCCAATTATACACTTGCCATCACCTAATACACTCTTGGGGACCCCAGAAACTTCTTTTTCACCCCTATTATACTTGGGCCACTCCAAGCACACATTTGGGAAAACAAGCCCACTCTTGGGCACCCCTATCATGTTTGTCTCCCCTAGCACACACCTGGGCATTCAAGCGCACACTTTCTAACTCCTAGCACACTCTTGGACACATATATCACACTCTTGTCATTCTATTGCACAGTCTTGGAGAGAACGATCACACTCTGGGCACACTGAGGACTCTCTTTTGCCCGTCTATCACACACTGGGATCCTCTAGCACTCTCTTATTTACTGCATCACACTCTTGGACACCACTGGCACACTCTTGCCATCTCTGAGTACACTCTTGGACACACCAGATCACACTTCTGCATCACTCCCACACAATTCTCAACCCCGCAACATTCTGGGCACTCCTAGCACTCAGTTGATATCGCCTATCACGCTCTTCGATACACCTAGAACCCTCTTGGTCTCCCCTGGCATGTTCTTGGAAACAGCTGGCACACACTTGCTCACTCCTATCATACTCTTGGGCATCTGTATCACACGCTTGTCACTCTCTAGCGCACTCTTGGACAGCCGTAGCACACTCTGGGTACACTGAGCACTCTGTTTGTCACCTCTATCATACACTGAGCTCCCCTCGTACACTGTTGTTCACTCCATCACACTCGTGGACACCGCTATCACACTCTTGCCATCCTCAAGTTCACTCTTGGGCGCCCAGAAGACTATTTAGCAGCCCTAACATACTTTGGGGACCCAAGCACACTCTTGGTCACACCTAGTATACTCCTGGTTTGCCCAATGAGACATTTGGGTATCCCTACCACACACTTGAGCAACCCTAGAAAATTCTGATCACCCCTAGCACACACTTGCTCGCACCTAGTACACTCTTGGGCACCCCTAGTACACTCCTGGGCAGGCCTAGCTGACGGTTGAAACCATTACCACACTCTTGTGCAGTCCAAGCACACTTTTGGTCATACCTAGCACGCACTGGGCACCCCAAGCACATTTTTGGGCAAAATAGCCCGATCCTGGACACCCCTACCGGACACTTGGACTAGCACACACTTGCCACCCCCTAACACATAATTGGTCACACCTAGCACAATCTGGGCACGGCTGGCACACTCTTGGGCACGTCCATCACACTCTTGGGCACACCAATTACACAATTCAACAACCCTACCACAGTCTGGGCACTACTAGCGCACCCTTGCCTTCACCTCGTACACGCTTGGGCACACCTAATGCAAAGTGGGCACACCGAACACCCGCTTGGGCACCTCTATTAAACGCAACGACACAGGTAGAACACATTTGGACACTCCATCAGACTCTTGGACACCCATATAACACTCTTGCCATCTTCTAGCGCCCTCTTGGGCGTATTGGAGCACACGTGGGCACCCCGGGTACTCTATTCTGCACCCTTATTACACTCTGGGAACACTGAGCACAATCTTTGGCACTTCTAGCATACATTGGGCCACATAGCACACTTTTGAGCTCCCCAGCAGACTCATGACAACCCATCACATGCTTGGACAGCCCTAGAACAATCTGGGTACGCCTGGCGCACACTTTACATCATCTATGACACTCTTGGGCACACCAAGGACACACTTTTGTCGCCTTCGCAAATGTTTGGGCACCCCAAAACTCTGCTGCAACCCACTGTTAAGCAGCCATGGCACATTCTTGGATCCACCAATCACTTTTTTGGGCAAAAAAAGCATACATTTGGGCAACCCTAGATGACACTTGGACATCCTATCGCACTCGCGCCATCCACTCGCGCATGTTTCGTTACCCCTATCACACTCTGAGCTTAAGTATCACAAACTTTGGCACCCCAAGGACACACTTGGGCACACCTAACATGCCCAGCTGGACACCCCTATCACTCTCTGGGCGCACTTAGTATTCTTGGGCACCTCTGTTATACCCTTGTTCACACCTATCACACCGTTGAACAAACCTAGCACAATCTCTGTACTCCTAGCGCATACTTATCATCACCTAGCATACACCTGGGAGCCCCTCTAAACTCTGGGCACACCGAGTACCCTCTTGGCAACCTCTAGCACACACTTGGGCATTAATACAACACCTTTAGGGGCTCCAGTACTCTCTTGGAAAAAATCATCGCTCGCTTGTGCAGAAAAAAAACACTACTAGGCACACTTACAACACTTTTGTTCACCCCTCGCATGCTCCTGAGCGCTCCAACCGCACAGTTACTCATTCCTAGTACACTCGTGGGCATGTCAGTCCTCAGCACACTCTTGGGCAAACCTTACACACTCTGGCCACACCGAGAAGTTTCTTTGGCATCTCCAGAAAACACGAGGCTCTCCTGCAGGCTCTTGTGCAACCCAGCACACTCTTGGACATTACTGGCATTCTCTCACCATCCCGAGTACACTCTTGGACATCCCAGAATACTCTTCGGCGCACCAGCAAACTGCAGGCACCTCAGGTACAATCTTGCGCATCCCCAGCACATACTTGAGCAACACTAATGCCCTCTTGGGCAAGACTAGCACATTCTGGGCACTCCTGGAACACACTTGCCATCACCTAGCACACTCTTGGACAACACTTGTACGCACTTGGGTACTGCTAGTGCACTCTTTTAGGGACTCCAGTACTCTCTTGGAAAAAATCATCGCTCGCTTGTGCACAAAAAAAAACACTACTAGGCACACTTACAACACTTTTGTTCACCCCTCGCAGAACCCTATCACACACGTGAACACTTCAACCACACACTTGGACAATCCTAGCATATTCCTAGGCACACATTTCAAACTCTGAGCACTCCAATCGCATATTTGGGTAAACTAGCCCACTCTTGGGCCCGCTAGCAGACAGTTGGACAGCCTATCACACACTTGCCATCCCCCAGCAAATGTTTGGTCGCCCCTCTCCCACACTTGCCATCTCCTAGAACAGTCTTCGGTACTCCTATCGCACTCTTCTGCACCCCATTACACTCTTGGACACCACTAGCATAAACTTGCCATCCCCGAGTACACACTTCATCACCCTTAGTCCACTCTTTGGCAAACCTAGCACACTCTTGGTTACTCCTACCACACACTTGGATATCCTATCACACTACTCCCATCCCCTAACACATGTTTGGCCACAGCTAGAACACTCTTGAGCACCCCGTGAACACACTCTGGGCATTCCTAGTGCACTCTTGTGCACCACTGGGACACACATCTGCAACCCTTACACATGCTTGGGAAACCCTAGCAAACAGCTGCCATCCGCTAGCTCACACTTGGTCACTGCTATAATGTTCTTGGTCAAGCGTGGCACACACATCTTCGCCCCAGCACGCACTTGGACACCACGAGCAAACTCTTGCCATCACGAGTGCACTGTTTGGCACCCCAAAAAACGCTTGGGCCCACCTATCACTCTCTTGGGCTCAACAAGCACACATTTGGACAACACTAGCACAGTCTCATGAAACGCTATCACTGACTTGGATAACTTCGCACACTTTTGCCATCCCCTAACACATGTTTGGCCACAACCAGCACACTCTTGGCATCCCGAACACACTCTTGGGCACCCCTAGTACGCTCTTGGCCGCCCTAGCTTCTGCCCTGGACACATCTATCACACTCTGCGCCCTGCTACTCTACACTTGGACAACGATAGCACGATTTAGTTGCTCTCAGCACCCATAGGCCATCAGCTAGCACACTCACGGGCACTGTCGGACACACTTCTGCATCCCGTTCACATACTTGGGCACACCTAGCACATGCTGACATCCCCTGGTACAAACATGGGCACACAAGCACCTATGGTTATGACAGGAACCATTTGGGCAACCTGAGCCTTCGCTGGGCATCCTGGCACCCGCTTGTGCACAGCAGTACACTCTTTGCTAACCCTCGTACACACTTGAAAAATCCGAGCTCATTCTTGGGCACCCGTAGGACACACTTCTGCAACCTTGCACATGCTTGAGAACACTTAGCACCTGCTGCCACCCAATTGTTCACACTTGGGCAATCCTTGCAAACTCTTGGGGACACAAGCACAGTATAGGCAGAACAAGCAAACATTTGGGCAACCCTAGCCCAATTTTCGGCACCCCTCTTACACACTTGACACCCTAGCATACTCCTGCTAATCTCTAGCGCAGGTTTGGGCAACCCTATAACACTCTGGGTACCCCTAGCACGATTCTGGGAAAGCCTAGTGCACGCTGGGCTGTACAAGCACGCACTTGGGCACCTCTGTCATACTCTGGGCACCGGTAATACACCCTTTATCACCCCTAGTACACTCTTGCGCTCACCAAGCACACACTTAGGCAACCCAACCCAATCTGGGGTACGCTGACCACACACTTGGGCACCCTGGCGCACTACTCCAATCCACTAGCAAATATTTGGCCATACCTAGAACACCCTTCTTCACCCCTTAAACACATTTCTGGGCATCCCTTGTTGCTGCCATCCCCAGCTCATTCCTGCTCACCACTGTCATGTTCCTGGGCACTCTTGGCACACTCTTCTTCACCCCTGTCAAACTCTGGTCATCCCGAGCGCACACATGTGCGCTTAGAATGCTCTTGGGTACCGCAGCAAACACTTGGGCATTCCTAGCACACACTTAGGCATCCGTTGTGCACTTCTGTCAGTCACTAGCAAACTCTTAGACAACCCTATCACAATCTGGGCACACTGAGCGCCCTCTTTGTCACCTCTGGTATGCTCTGGTTAACCCAAGCACTCTATTGTCCACACCACCAGACACTTGGACACCACTAGCAAACGCTTGCCATCACTAGTACTGTTGGGCACCCCAGCATAATCTTCAGCACCCCTATTACAGTCTTGGGCACAACAATCACATATTTGAGCAGCCTAGCCCAGTCAAGGGAACCGCTATCATTGACTTGGAAACCTTAGCACAGTCTTGCCATTCCCGAACACATGTTTGGCCACAGCCAGCGTACTCTTGGGCAACCCTAGCATACTCTTGGGCAGCCCTAGTAAACACTTGGCCACTCCAAGCATACACTTGGTCACCACGAGCACACTGCACACCACGACTCTACACTGGACAACCATAGCACAATCTGGACATTCCGAGCACACACGTGCCATAACCCAGCACACTCTTGGGCATCGTAGGACACACTGCTGCAACCTTTTCACATGCTTGGGCACCCCGAGCACCTGGTGCCATCCCCTGACACACTCTTGTACAAACGAGCACCTATGGGATCAACAATCAATAATGCCCTTGGACCACTCTGGGCATCCTTAACATACACTTGGGCGCACCAATACACTCTTGGCCAATCCTATCACACAGTTGGACAACCCTAGCACACATTTGGACTACCCTCGCACTTCTGCAACATTGCGCATGCTTGGGCACTAATATCACACTGCTGCCATCCAATAGCTCATACTTGGGGAATCCTAACATACTCTTGGGTACACAAGTACAGTATGGGAAAAGCTACCAGACATTTGGGCAACTCTACCCCATTCTTCATCACCCCTCCCGCACATTTGACATCCGAGCACACTCCTGCTAATCTCTATTGCATATTTGGACACCACTATAACACGCTGGGCATCCCTAGCATACACTTGGTCACTTCTGTCACACTCTGGACAGCTATAGTACACTCCTGTGCACCTCAATAGACACTTGGTCACACCTATTACACACCTGTGCACACCAGCATACTCTTGGACACCAATAGCAGACTCTTGCCATCCCCTGTTTGGTCACACCTATCATACTTTTCTACACACCAAGCACACATTTGGGCAAACCTAGCCCAGTCTTCTGCACCCCTAGTACACACTTGGACGCCTGAGCACACTCTTGCTATCTCATGCTTGGCCACAGCGAGCACACACTCGGGCACCCCTATCACACTCTGTGCATACCAAGTATACAGTTGGACACCTCTAGCACAATATTGGCATGTACAATCACCTAGTACAGGCTTGGGTACCTTCAGTCACACGTCTGCAAACCTTGCCAAGCTTGGGCATGCCTATCACATGCTGTCATCCACTAGCATGCTCTTTGCCACCCCGATCAGGCTCTGAGTCACACGAGCACACTATGGGCACAACAAGCACACATTTGGACAACGCTTAACCCACTTTTGGGCACGCCTATCAGACCCTAGCACACCTCTGCCAAACTCCAGCACGTCTTGGACACACCTATCACTCTCTGGGTACCCCAGCACACACCGAGGCACCCCTAATATAATCCGGGCTGCCCTAGCACTCATTTGGGTACCTCTAGCACACTCTGGGCATCCCTGGTATACTTCTGGGCATCTCTATCACACTGTTGGGCAGACCTAGCACACTCTTTAACAATACTTGCACAATCTGGGCACACCTTGCTCACATTTGCCATCTCCTAACACACACCTGGGAAAACCTAACACATTCTAGGCACTCCGTGTTCCACCCTGGCCACCTCTAACACACACTTAGACACCCCTAGGACACGTTGGGCACCCCACCACACTCTTGGACACACCTTTCACATTTTCGGCATCCCTTGCACACTCTTGCTCACCCCATAACTCTCTTGGGTACAACTATGCTCTCTTCTGCACACTTATCACACTTTGGACACCCCTGTTAGTCGGTCACCTGTAGCACACACCTGTGTGCACGCTGAGCATGTTCTTCGGACCCCAGTGCATACTTACTCACTCCTAGCACACTTTTGGGCATCTGTAGTAAACTCACTGGCATCTGTAGCACACTCTTTTCATTCTCTGTCACACTATTAGACAATCAAAGCACAATGTGGCCATACTGAGTACTCTTTTTCGCACTGCCATCACCCACTGGGAACTCCCAGCATAATCGTGTACACCGCATCACACTCTTGGATACCACTGGCGCACCCTTGTCATTCCCGAGTGCACTCGTGGGTACCCCAGAGCACCTTTTGACACCCTTATCGTACGCTGTACACCCCGAGTGCGCACTTGGGTACCCCTTGTACACTCGTGGGTACCCCCATCAAGCTCTTTGACCCCCGACAACACTCTTGGGCACCTATATTACATTCTCAGAACTCCTAGTACACACTTGTCATCACTTACACACTCTTGGGCATGCCCTAGTATGCTCTTAGGCACACCTAGTACACTCTTGGGCACACCCATTACACGCTTGGGCTCCACTATCACACACTTGGGAATCTATAGCGCCACCTGAGCACACCAAGCACACATTTGGGCACATCTAGCCCACTCTTGAACACACCTAGCTCTCTCTGGGGCACCCCAAGTACACTCTTGGACAAATCCATCATTCTCTTGGTCACCTCTATTACACTCTTGTGCACGTCTACTACATTCCTGGCAGCCCAATCACACAGTTGCCATCGCCACATCACCAAGCACATTTCTGCACTTGCAGTACACTCTTGGGGACCTCCAGCACATGCGTGGGCACCACTAGCGCACTCATGGGCACACATATCAACCTCTGGGTACACTGAGCACACATTTGGGCACCCAATGCCCGCACTTTAATACACCTGGGACACTCTTGGGCACCGCTGGGGCACATTGCAGCACCCCTAGCGCCCGCTGGGCACCCCTATTACACAGCTGCCATCCTTTATCTCAGTCTTGGGCACACATGGCACCTTCTTGGACACACCAAACACGTTTTTGGCACAAGTACAGAAGTGGGCAACCCAAGCCCCCTCTTGAGCCCCCATATCTCTCTTTTTCACTGCCAGTGCACACTTGTACAATCCTAGTACAATCTGGACACTATTAGCACACACTTGCCATCACCTAGCATACACTTGCGCACCCCTACTGCATACCGGGGACATCAATCACCGCTTGGCCACCCCTAAAATAACACTTGGGCACCCCTTGAACACATTTTGGCACCGCAGCACCCTCTTGCACGCACCATTTACTCTCCTGCTGCCCCCATTACACTCTTGTTCTCCTCTAGAAAACCCTTGGGCACACCTAGAACGCTCTTCGAAACATCTCGCAAACTCGTGGACGCCCCTATCACACACTTGCTCACTCCCAGTACACTCGTGGGACCTGCATCACACTTTTGTCATTCTTTAGAACACACTCTTGGACAACCCCAGCACTCTCTGGGCACACTGATCACTCTCTTTGCCACCTCTGGGACAAACTGAGCCCCCCATCACACACTTGTTTCCCGCATCATACACTTGGACAGAACTGGCACACTCTTGTCATCACCAAGTGGACTCTTGGACACCCAACAAAACTCTTCCGCACACCAAAACTCTCTGGGTACACCAATTGCACACTTGGACACACTTAGTACACTCTTGGGCACCCCTAGGCCACTCTTGGGCACCCCGATCACACACTTGGGGCACGATAGAACCCATTCCGAGCACTCTTAGCAGACACGTGCCATCACTTAGTACAGACTTGGGCACCACTAGTACACGTTTTGTCAACCAAGTACGCTCTTGGGCACCCCCACCACTCTCTTGGGCAGCCTAGCACATACTTGTCATCGCCTAGCAAATGTTCGGTCACCCATATCACACACTTGGACACCTGTATCACATACCTGCTCACTCCTAGCACACTCTTGGACACCACTGGCAAAAAAATGCCATCCCTAAGTACACTCTTGGGCACCCCAGAACACTCATCGGCAACTTAGCGCTCTCTGGGCAACCCAGAACACTTCTTGGCACCTATCGAACCCTCTTGGGAACCCATATCGCACTGTGACGATTCCCTCGAGCAGTGTTGGGCAACCCAGAAATTTCTTGGGCACGACTAACACACTCTGGGCATACCAAGCACACACATGGGCAACAAATCCCACTCTTGGGCACTGCTAATGCACAATTAGGCATTCTAGCCCACTCCTGTCATCCCCTTGCACATGTTTGGGCACACTTAGTACCCTCCTGCCAAAACCTGGCAGACACTGGGTATCGGAAGAACACACTTGGAAACACCTATCACTCCCCTGTGAACAGTTAGCACACTCTTGGCCCCCCAGCACACTGTTGCCATCCCCTGCACACCCTGCACACCGCTATCACACAATTGCCATCACTTATTACACAGTTGCTTAAGCCCAGGACATACTTTGGCACTCCTGTCACACTCTTGCCTTCCCCTAGAACACACTTGGGCAATCATTTTACACTCTTCGGCACCACTATTATGGTCTTGGGGATGTCTAGCACATTCTGGGCACACTGAACACATTCTTGGGTATCTCTATCGCATTATTGCACAACCGAGCATGCACTTAGGAACCCCTATCTCACTCCAGGTATCCCTTATCACATTCTTGGGCACATCAAGCAAGCTGTTGGGCACCCCTGGAACATTCTGGGCACACTTGGGAAAGTCTAGCACACTCTTGCAATCCCATAGCCCACCTAACAGTCCACCTAGCACATCCGTGGGCACCCCCAGAACGCTTTTGGGCACACCATCACTCTCTGGGAAACATCCATCACAACCTTACCATCTGTTCACACTGAACCCTCGCTTTGTCAGCTTTATCACAAACTGGACTCCCCTAGCACTCTTTTGTGTGCCCCAGTACATTCTTGGACACGACTAGCACGCCTTTGCCAACCCCAAGTGCACTCTTGGGCTCCTTTGGCATTCATATCACACTCTGGGCACTCTGAGTGCACCTTTGGGCAAATTAGCTACTCTTGGGATGCCTAGTACACTTCTGGGTGTCGTTCGAAAGTTCTTGGCTACTCCTAGCACAAAATGGGTCTCACGAAGCACACATTTCCTCACTCACAGCACACTCTTGGGCACACATAGTAGACACAGTGGCGCAGTGGTTAGCACCGCAGCCTCACAGCTCCAGCGAGCCGTGTTCAATTCTAGGTACTGCCTGTGTGGAGTTTGCAAGTTCTCCCTGTGTCTGCGTGGGTTTCCTCCGGGTGCTCCGGTTTCCTCCCACTTGCCAAAGACTTGCAGTTTGATAGGTAAATTGGCCATTATAAATTGCCCCTAGTATAGATGGGAGGGAACTATAGGGACAGGCGGAGATGTGGGAGGAATATGGAATTAGTGCAGGATGAGTATAAATGGGTGGTTGATGGTCGGCACAGACTCGGTGGGCCGAAGGGCCTGTTTCAGTGCTGTATCTCTAAACTAAAAACTGAACTAAACTTGACATTCTCTAGCACACTCGTGTTCACCCCATCACACTCTTGGTCAGCACTGGTACACTCTTGCCAGCCCTGAGTACAATTTTGAGTACCCCATGACACTCTAGGCATTCCAAGCGCTCGCTTGGGCACTGGTAGCACACTCTTGCCACTCTCTAGCACACTGTTGGACAGTCCTATTACCCTCTATGCACACTGAGAAATCTCTTTGGCACCTTTAGTACGTACTGGGTACACAGTTGCCTTCAAATATCGGACTCTTGGGCGTGCCTAATACGCGCAGGGCACATCAGGCATCCCCATCTCCCAGCACACATTTGGGCACACTTGGAGCACACTTTGGCTCACCAAGCGCACTATTATGCACCCTCTTTGCACCTTTATCATTCACCGGGCTCCCCTAGCACAGTATTGTTCACCCAGAACTCTCCTGGGCACTCGTAGCATACTCTTGATATCACCTGGCGCACTGTTGGTCATTCTGAGTACACTCCTGGGTATCCCATTACACACTTGGACACGCCCAGCGCGCTCTTGGGCACAACTACCACACCCCTAGGTACACCTAACGCCTTCTATGGCACACCTAACACTCTCTGGGGAGACTGAGAACACTTCTGTCAAACTAGCCCACTCTTCGGCACTCCTATCACTCACTTCGACACAACAGGCACACTCGTGCCATCACCGAGTACACTCTTGGCACCCCACAACACCCTTTGTCAGACCTATCACATTCCAGCCACGCCAATCACCCTCCTGGGCACACTTCGTATACATTTGCCCACTTCTACCACACACATGGGCACCCCTGTCATACTTTTGGTCAACCCTAGAACCTCTTAGTCATCCCTATCACACTGCGGGGCACCACTATCACACACTTGGGCTAATCTGGCGCATTCTTGGGCACACCCAGCAGACTCTGGGCACACCGAATACATATTTGGGCAAACTAGCCCATTCTTGGGCATGCCTAGCAGACACTTGAACACCCTAGTGAACAATTACCATCCCCTAGCACATGCTTGGTCACACTCTTTGGCACCGTAGAAATCACTGGCTCACTCCTCGCACAATCTTGGGCAGCCGTATCACACTTTGCCATTCTCTATCACATTCTTGTACAGACCTAGCACTGGGAATACTGATCACTCTCTTTGGCGCATCGAGCAGTTAGTTAGCTCCACTATCACAGTCTTGTGTACTCAGTTCCACTTGGACGCCACTGACACAATCCAGCCATCCACAAGTACACTCTTGTGCACCCCACAACACTCTTTGTCTGCCCTATCACACTCTGGGCACTCCAATAACACTCTTGGAAACACCTAGTACACAATCACGCACCTCTAGCATGCACCTGGTCACCTATCACACCCTTGGGCAACCCTAACAATCTCTGTACATTCTTAGCACACTCATGGGCACTCCTGCCGCATGCTTGTGCACCCCTAGCATGCTCTTGGGTATCCCTAGTAAACACCTGCTCACTGATAGCAGACGCATGAACACGTCTGGTGCACTCATGTCGTTCTTTAGCACGCACTCTTGGACAACCCTAGCAGACGGTAGGCGCACTGAGCACTCTCTTTGGCACATCTCTTACTTAGGGTGGCAGATTGGCGCAGTGGTTCGCACCGCAGCCTCGCAACTGCAATGACCCGGGTTCAGTTCTGGGTTCTCCTTGTGAGCGCGTGGGTTTCCGCCGGGTGCTCCGGTTTCCTCTTACAGCCAAAGACTAGCAGGTTGATAGGTAAATTGGCCATTGTAAATTGCCTCGAGTGCAGGTAGGTGGTAGGAGAATGGTGGGGATGTGGTGGTTAATGTAGGATTAGTATAAATGGGTGGTTGTTGGTCAGCACAGACTTGGTGGGCCGAAGGGCCTGTTTCAGTGCTGTATCTCTAATCATAAAGAAAACCTGGCTCTCCTAGCACAAGCTTGCAAACAACTAGCACACTCTTGCCATCCCCGAATACATGCTTGGCACACCATAGCACCCTTTGGCACGCCTATCACGCTCTTCAGCGACCCTGGAACTTTCTGGCAACTCGTTCCACACACTTGCCATCAACTAGTACACTTAGCACGCACTCGCTCACTCCTAGCACATTCTTGGGCACCCGTAGCACACTTATGTTATTCTGTAGCGCACTCTTGGACTGTCCAGGCACATTTATCACATTCTTTGGCACATTTAGCATACACTGTGGTCCCCTAGCACACTCTTACGTACACTATGATACCACTGGCAGATTTTTTCCATCCCGACTACAAGCGGGGGCACCCCAGAAGACACTTCAGCAAACCGATCACATTCTGGACACCCCCCAAGTACACTCTTGAGTACACCTAGTAAACTATTGGGCTACCCCAGAACACGCCTTCAAGACTTTGGGTAACCCAAAACAATCTGTGCATGCCTAGCACACACTTTCGATATTGTTCAGCCCGAGCATGCTCTTGAGCACCACGATCACACACTTTCTCACTCCTTGCACAATCTGTACATTCCGAGCACACATTTGGGCAAACTATCCCACAAACGGGCAACGCTAGTAGACACTTGGTCACTCGAGCACACCTTGCCTTCCTCTAGCACCAGTTTGACAATTCCGAGCAAACTCTTGGGCAATCTCTTTCACACTCAGGCACCCCGAGTATGCTCTTGGTCACACCTAGAAAACTCTTTGCCACCCTGGCATGCTCTTGGGCACCCGGAGTACACACTTGCACACTTATACACCTGCATTATACTCTTGTCTTCCTGTTGCACACACTCTTGGACAGTCCTAGCACACTCTTAGACACCACTGAAGCACTCTTGCCATCCCCGAGTACACTCATGGGCACGCCAGGAGATTCTGGTCACTCCTAGCTCATACTTGCCATTATCTAGTACACTCTTGGGCACCCTAGTACACTCTTGGGCACAGACTGCAAACTCTTGGGGACCTCTACAACACCCTTGGCTTGTGAACCTTTGACATTCTCTGCCCCAGAGGGTTGTGGATGCTCCATCATTGAATACATTTAAGACTGTGATAGATAGATTTTTGGTCTTCACAGAATCACAGAATAAGAGTGCAGAAGAGGCCCTTCGGCCCATCGAGTCTGCACCGATGCATTAAAGACACCTGACCTGTCAACCTAATCCCATTTTCCAGCACTTGGCTCAAAGCCTTGAATGTTATGACGTGCCAAGTGCTCATACATATACTTTTTAAAGGATGTGAGGCAGCCTCTACTGCCCTCCCAGGCAGTGCATTCCCGACCATCACCACCCTCTAGGTAAAAAAGTTCTTCCTCAAATCCCCCTTAAACCTCCTGCCCATCACCTTAAACTTGTGTCCCCTCGTAACTGACCCTTCAACTAAGGGGAGCAGCTGCTCCCTCTCCACCTTGTCCATGCCCCTCAGTCGCCTCTGCACCCCCTCCATTGCAATCACATCCTTCCTATATTGTGGCGACCAGAATTGCACACAGTACCCCAGCTGTGGTTTTACCAAAGTTCTATACAACTCCAACATGACCTCCCTGCATATTTTTTGAGAGATACAGCACGGAAACAGGCCCTTCGGCCCACTGAGTCTGTGCTGACCATCAACCACCCATTTATAATAATGCTACATTAATCCCATATTCCTACCACCTTCCCTCAAATCCCTTACCACCTACCTATACAATTTATAACGGCCAATTTTGCCGATCAACCTGCAAGTCTTTGGTGGTGGGAGGAAACGGGAGCACCCGTCGAACACCCACGCAGTCACAGGGAGAACTTGCAAACTCCGCACAGGCAGCACCCAGAATGTAATCTATCATCGATTGATAAAGGCAAGTGTCCTATATGCCTTATATGTCCTATATGTCCTTTTAGTTTTGTTGGCAGCAGCTTTGACAGTAGCTGAGGTGCGGAGCGAACTTGCAGCTGGGAAGTTAATTTCAGTGTAAGTTAAAAGTTAATTCCCTTTTGTGTTCGGAGGACCAGGGGACTGCTGGGTAAGTAAAAACTATATATTTGGGTGGTTTAAAATCTCTTTCTTTTATTTTAGTGGCAGCAGCTTTGACAGTAGCTGAGGTGCAGAGCGAACGTGCAACTGGGAAGTCAATTTCAGTGTAAGTTCAAAGTTAATTCCCTTTTGTTTTCGGAGGAACAGGGGAATGCTGGGTAAGTAAAAACTATATATTTGGGTGGTTTAAAATCTCTTCCTTACAGTTTTGGTGGCAGCAGCTTTGACAGTAGCTGAGGTGCGGAGCGGACTTGCAGCTGGGAAGTCAATTTCAGTGTAAGTTCAAAGTTAATTCCCTTTTGTTTTCGGAGGACCAGGGGACTGCTGGGTAAGTAAAAACTATATATTTGGGTGGTTTAAAATCTCTTTCTTTTAGTTTTGGTGGCAGCAGCTTTGACAGTAGCTGAGGTGCGGAGCGAAACTGCAGCTGGGAAGTCAATTTCAGTGTAAGTTCAAAGTTAATTCCCTTTTGTTTTTGGAAGACCAGGGGACTGCTGGGTAAGTAAAAACTATATATTTGGGTGGTTTAAAATCTCTTTCTTTTAGTTTTCGTGGCTGCAGCTTTGACAGTAACTGATGTGCGGAGCGAACTTGCAGCTGGGAAGTCAATTTCAGTGTAAGTTAAAAGTTAATTCCCTTTTGTTTTTGGAGGACCAGGGGACTGCTGGGTAAGTAACAACTACATATTTGGGTGGTTTAAAATCTCTTTCCCCCAGCACTACCCCCAGCCCCTAGCATATGTTTGGCTACAGCTAGAATACTCTTGGACACCCGTTGAGCACACTCTGGCCATCCGTAGTATATTCTTGGGCATCTCTAAGACACACTTCCACAACTCTTGCATATGTTTGGGCACACCGAGCAAACTGCTACCATCCCCTAGCTCACTATTGGTCACGGCTAATATTTTCTTGAGCATTCTTGGCATACTCTTCTTCACCACTGTCACACTCTGGTCTCCACTCGCGCTCACATGTGCGCGCCCAGAACGCTCTTGGGGTCCCAGCACGCACTTGGATACACTGTTAGGCACCCCAGTACACTGTCTTGCACACCTATCACTCTCTTGGGCACACATTCGGGCAACACTAGCACAGTCTTGGTAATCCTATCACCGACTTGGGCACCCTTACACATTCTTGCCACCCCCTAACACATGTTCGGCCACAAACACTACACTCTGGGCATCCCTAGCACACTCTTAGGCACTCCTAGTACTCTCGTGGCCACCCTAACATACATTTGGGCACACGTAACACGCTCTGTGCACCGCTACCCTACACTTGGACAACCCGAGCACAATCTAGGCACTCTTAGCACAAAAGTGCCATCACCGAGCACACTCTTGGGCCACCGTAGGACACACCTCTGTAACCCATTCGCATGCTTAGGCACTTTAGCACCCGCTGCCATCCCCTGGCACACTCTTGGGCACATAAGCAACTATGGGCACACAAGCACACGTTTGTGCAACATTGCCCCACACTGCGCATCCTGAGCACTCGCTTGGGTGCACCTGAACACTCTTGGCTACACCTGGCATACACTTGGACAACCTTAGCACATTCTTAGGCACCACTAGCCATCCAATTGCTCATTCTTGGGTTATCCTAGCACATTCTTGGGCCCCCAGTGTGCCAGGAGTGGTCAGAATGTAGAAGGGTTGACGACAGTGTGACAGGTGCGACCAAGAGGTGCTAGATGATGGCAAGTGAGTGCTAGAGGAGCCTAGCGCGTGCTTGGGGTGACAAAGGGCATGCCCACTTTGCCCAGAGCATGCGAGGATTGTCCAAGAGTGTGCTGGAGAATGACAAGAGTGTTCTATAGGTGCTCAGTAATGTGCTAGGAGCGAGCAAGTGTTTGCTAGAGGTGCCCAAGAGCATGCTACGTGTGGCCAATCATGTGCTAGGGCTGGGAATAGTGAGGCATTGTTGACCAAGTGTGTGCTAGAGTTGTGCAACAGTGTGAATGTAGATGGCAATAGTGTGCTAGGATGTGCATATTGTGCTATGGCAGCACAAGCTTGTGATCGGGGTTACCAAGAGTGTGTTAATTGCCACCAAGAGTGGGATAGGTTTGCCCAAATGTCTGTTCGGAGTGCCCAGAATGTGGTGGATGCCCATGATTGTACTAGACAGCCCCAAAAGTGCACTAAGTGCTCAAGAGTGTACAAGGTGTGACAAAAGTGTGCTAGGTGATGGCAAGTGTGTGATAGGAGTGCCCAAGTGTATATTAGAGGTAGAATAGGGGCTGCACCGTGTGCCCAGAGTGTATTATGTATGCCCAGGTACATCATGTATTTGATAGGAGATGGTAAGTGTATGATAGGAGTGCCGCAATTGTGCGACTGCTGTTCAAGAGAGTGCATACTAGGGGTGCCCAGAGTGGACTAGCAGGTAGGAAGAGTGTGTTAGGGGTACCCAAGAGAGTTATGCAATGCCCGAAAGAGCTCTAGGGGTGCCCAAGTTCGTGCTTGGCGTGCCCAATGATGTTTGGTGAAGGCAAGGTTGTGCTAGGAATGACCTGAATGTTCTCGGGTTGCTTAAAAGTGTGGTAGGAGTGACCAAGAGTGTGAGTGGGAGCCCAAGTGTATACCAAGTATGCCCAAGAGACCGATTAGGTTAGCCAGAGTGTGCTAGGGAAGCCGGCGAGCCTTCTGCGATGCCTAAGAGTGTACTTAGGTATGGCAATCGTGTCCAGTGGTGTCTAAGAGTGTGATGGGGTGCACACGAGAGTGCTAGGTGAGTCCACTGTATACTAGAGCTGTCAAAGAGAGTGATCAGTTTGCCCAGAGTGTGATCGGTCTGTGGAAGTGTGTGCTAGAGAATGAACTAGGAGTGTGCAAATGTGGGCTGGGGTGCCCAAGAGTTTGCTGGAGGAGCCCAAGTCTTTACGTGGTGATGCCCAAAAGTGTGACAGGTGAACGCACGTATGTGCTGGGGGCCGTACGTGATAGAGGTAACAAAGAGAGTGATCAGTGTGCCCAAGTGTGCTCAGTCTGCCCAAGAGTGTACGAGAGAATGACAAGAGTGTGATACGGGTGCCCAAGAGTGTGATGGGAGTGCCCAAGAGTCAGCTGCTTTGTGCAAATGTGAGTTCAGGGTGCCCTGAATCTGCTCGATGTGCCCAAGAATGGGATAGGGGTGCCCAAGATTGTAGTAGCAGTGAGCACATGTGTACTAGGGATGCCCAAGAGGATGCTAGAGGTGACCAAGCATGTGCTAAGGGGTGGCAGGAGTGTGCTATGGTGTCCAGGTGTCTGCTAGGCTTGCCCAAGAGTGGGCAAGTTTGCCCAAATGTGCCTTTGGACTGCCCAAGAAGGTGATAGGTTTGCCCAAGTGTGTACTAGGGGAGCACAAGTGTGTGACAGGTGATGAGAAGTGTGTCCTAAGAGTGCCCGAAATGTTCAAGATTTGCCCAAGAGTGTGGTAATGATGCCAACGACTTTTCTGGGGTGCCCCAGAGTGTACTCAGGGATCGTAAGTGTGTGTCAGTAGTGTCTAAGAGTGTACTGGGATGAACAAGAATGTGCTATAGGAGCTCTGTGTGTGATAGATGGGCCAAGGAGGGTGATCAGTGTGTCCAAAGTGTGCTAGGCCTGTCCAAGAGTGTGATAGAGAATGATAAGAGTGCACTACGGGTGGCCAAGAGTGTGCGAGGAGTGACCAAGCATGTGCTGCGGTGTTCCCAAGAAGAAGCTTGGGGCACCCAAGAGTGTGATAGTGGTGCTGAAAGGTTGTGATGGGGGTGCCCAAGAGTGTTTTAGGGGTGCCCAAATCTATAGTCGGTGATGGCAGGATTGTGACAGTGGTGTCCAAGTGTGTGACAGGGTATCGGGAGGCCAATGCGTGATAGATATGACAGGGTGCTCAGTGGGCCCAGAGGGTGCTCAGGTTGTCTAGGAATGACAGGTGCACAAGTGTGTGTTAGGTTTGAGCAACTATGTGCTAGGGGTTACCAAGAGTGTGTTCTAGGTGTGCCCAAGAGCATACTATTGGTGCCCTGGAGTGTTCTCGGGTTGGCCAAATGTGCTAGGGGTTGGCAAGTGTCTGCTACGGTGTCCATGTGTCTGCTAGGGGTGCCGAAGAATGGGCTAGTTTGCCATGATGTGTGCTTGGAATGCTCAGAGCGTGCTCGGAGTGAGCATGTGTTCGCTAGCGGCGCCAAAAAGCATTCTAGAGGTCCCCAAGCAGGTTCTAGGTGGGCCCATGAGTGTGCTAGGGGATGACAAGTGTGTAAACTTGTGTCCAAGAGAGTGCTGCGGTGCCCAAAAGCGTTCTCGATGTACCTAAAGTGTATTAGTTGTACAGAAGAGAGTAATAGGTGTGCCGAAGAATGTTCCAGGGGTTCCCAAGTGTGTGAAAGTGGCTGGCAAGAGTGTGAAAGTTGTGTCCAAGAAAGGGCTGGGGTGCCCAACATTGACCTACAGTTACCCAAATGTGTGTTAGAGGAAGTCAAGGGGCCACTCCTTGTGCCTAAATGTGTTCTAGGAGATGGTAAGTACGTTCTAGGAGAGCCCAGATTTTGCTAGTATTGTTCAAAGGAGCGCTAAGGGTACCCAGGAGTGCATTAGAGATGTCCAAGGGCGTGATAGTCTAGACCAGAGTGTACACGGGGTGCCCAGGTGTGTACTGAGGCCAATCAGAGTGTGATAGGTGTGACCAAACATGTGCTAGGGGATGGCAGGGGCGTGCTAGCGTGCCCAGATGAATGTTAGGTGTGCCAAAGTGGGGGCTAAGGTTGCTCAACTGTGTTTGTTGTCCCCACAGTCTGCTTGGTTTACCCAAAAACCGACCATGAGTGCCCAAGGGTGAGCTAGGGGATGGCGGCAATCTCATAGGGGTGCCCAAGTGAGTACTAAGGTTGCAGAAGTGTGTCCTAGGAGTGCCCAAGTGTGTGCTAGGTGATCGCAAGTGTGTGATAGCAGTAAGCGGAATGTATAGTGTTGCCCAAGAGTTTCCTAGTTGTATCCAATGGTGTGCTGGTGTGCACAAAACTGTACTAGGTGTCCCCAGTATATGCTTAAGATGCCAAAGATTGTACACAATGCGCCCAGAGTGTGATAGGGATGGAGAAGTGTACACTAGGTGTGCCCAAAAGTCTTCTACCTGTGCCCAACAGAGTGATATGCGATGGCAATGAGTTCTATGGTGTCCACGTGTCTGACAAGGATGCCGAAGAGTGGGTTAATTTGCCGAAATGTGTGCCATGTGTGCCCAAGAAGTTGATAGATTTAGATATACAGCACTGAAACAGGCCCTTCAGCCCACCGAGTCTGTGCCGACCATTAATCACCCATTTATACTAATCCTACACTAATCCCATATTCCGACCACATCCTCACCTGTCCCTATATTCCCCTACCAGCTACCTATACTGGTGACAATTTATAATGGCTAATTCACCTATCAATCTGCAAGTCTTTTGGCTGTGGGAGGAAACCGGAGCACCCGAAGGAAACCCAAGCAGACACAGGGAGAACTTGCAAACTCCACACAGGCAGTACCCAGAATTGAACTCGGGTCGCTGGAGCTGTGAGGCTGCGGTGCTAACCACTGCACCAATGTGCCACCCAAGTTTGCCGTAGTTGTACCAAAGAGAGTGCTTGCTTGCTAACAGTGTGCAGAAGAGAGTTCTAGTTGTGCTGAAAAGTGTTGTAAGGTGCCCAAGCGTGTGATAGGGTTTGCCAAATCTGTGCTAAGGGATGACAAGTGTCTGCTAGGGGTGCCCGAGAGTGGGCTAGTTTGCCCAAATCTTTGCTCTGAGTGCACAGAGGGTGCTTTGAGTGAGCAAATGTGTGAGAGTTGTGCGCAAGAGCCTTCCATGTCTGCCCATGAGCATTCTACATGTGCCCAAGAGGGTTCTAGGTGTGCCCAAGTGTGTGCTAGGGGATGGCAAGTGTGTTATAGGTGTGTACAAGAGAGTGTTGCGGATGCCCAAATGTGTTCTAGGAGTGTGCCCAAGTGTCTAATACAGGTGACCATGGGCCTGAATGGTGTGCCCAAGAGAGTTGTAGGTGTGGTCAAGAGGTGATCAGTTTGTGCAGAGTGTGCGAGGCCTGTCCAAGAGTGTGCTCGAGAATGACAAGTGAGTTCCACAGATGCCCAAGTTTGTGCTAGGAGTGAACAACTGTGTGCCAGATGTGCCCAAGAGCATGTTACGTGTGGCGATTCATGTGCTAGGGGATGGGAATAGTGAGCCATTAGTGACAAAGTGCGTGCTCGGGTTGCAGAACAGTGTGAAAGTGGATGGCAATAGCGTGCTAAGGATGTGCAGATTGTGCTATGTGTGCCCAGGTATGTGATAGGTGTGCTCACGAGTCTGCTCGGTGGGTCCAAGAGTGGGCTAGATGTTCACAAATGCGTATTTCGTGTGCCAAGAATGCTGTGGATGCACAACAGTGTAATATGGGTGCCCAAGAATGTACGAGGTGTCACCAAGAGTGTACTAGGTGATGGCGAGTGTGTGTTAGGATTGCCCAAGTGTGTTTTAGAGGTGGCCCAGGCGCTGCACAATGCGCGTAGAGTGTGTTAGGTTACGGCAAGTGTGTGCTATGAGTGCCAAGATTGTGGTAGTTTTGTTCAAACGAGAGAGTACTAGGGGTGCACTGAGTGTGATAGGAGACAGCAAGAGTGGGACAGTGGTATCCAAGTGAGTAATGGAATGTCCAACTGTGTTCTACGGGCGCCTAAGTGTGTGATAGATGTGCCCAAGGCGGTCCTGTGTGCGCTCAGTGTGTGTTAAGTGAAGGAAAGTGCGTGATAGGTATGCCTAGATTGTACTAGGTTTGTTCAAGTGTGTAATAGGTGTGCCAACGAGTGTACAAGATGTGCCCAAGAGTGTTCTAGGGGTGACCAGTGTGTTCTAGACGTGCTACAGAGAGTGGTCAGGTTTCCCATAGTGTGCTAGCGCTGGTCAAGAGTGTGCTAGTGAATGACAAGTATGAGTTAAGGGTGCCCAAAGGTGTGCCAGGTGAGCAAGTGTGTGATAGTTATGACTAAGGCTGTGCTGGAGAGACCAAACATTTGCTAGGGGATGGCAAGTGTGTGCTAGGCTGTCCAAGTATCTACTAGGACTTTCCAAGAGTGGACTAGTTTGCCCACATGTGTGCTATTAGTGCCCAGAATGTGATAGCTATGCCCAAGAAGGTTCTATGGCTGCCCAAGAGTGTTGCAGAGGTGCCCAAGAGTGCACTGGGTGTCCCCAAGTGTATACTCGGCATGACATGTGTGTGCCAGTGAAGCCCAGTGTGTGCTAGAGGTGTCAAAGAACGTGCTCAGTTTGCTTAGAGCGTGCGAGGTTTGTCCAAGAGTGTGCTGGGGACTGACAAGTGTGTTCTACTGGTGCACGAGAGTGTGCTACGAGTGGGAGCAGGTGTGTGCCAGATGAGCCCAAGTGCATGCTAGGGGTGTCCAAGAGCCTACTAGGGGTACTCAAGAGTGTGCTAGCTGATGGCAAGTGAGTGGTAGGTGTGCCCAAGAATGTGCTAGGGGATGGCAAGAGGTGTTAGGTGTGTACAACAGAGTGCTGATGTGCGCAAATGTGTTCTGGGGTGCAACCTGGTACGTGATAGGAGTGCCCAAACGTGTAGGGGTTCTCAGAGTGTGATGGGGTGGCCAAACATTTGCTAGGGGTTGGCAACAGTGTGCCACGGATGCCTAAGCATGTGATAGCGTTGTAGAAGTGTGTCGTAGCGGTGCCCAAGCGTGTACTAGATGATGGCAAGAGTGTGATAGGTAATGTAGGGGTGTCCAAGAGCGTGTTGGAGTGCCCACATGTGTTCCAAGGGGTGCCTGAGTGTGTGCTCGAGAGGCCCAAGGCTGTGCTTGGTGTGCCCAGTGATTGTTAGGTGTGCCCAGGTGTATGCTAGCTGAAGGCAATTGTGTGACAGGAGTGCCCAAGAGTGTGATAGCGTTTTTCAAGTGTGTGATAAGTGTCCCCAAAAGTGCAGTAGGGGTGTTCAGGGTGTAATAGGGGTACACAGTGTGAACTAGAGCTGCAAAATATATTGATCAGTGTGCACAGAGTGTGATGGGGCTGTGCAAGAGTGTGATAGAGAATGAAAAGAGTATGCTACGGGTGTCTAAGAGGGTGTAGGAGTGAGCAAGAGTGTGCTCGCTGTGCTCAAGTGTGTACCTGGGGTGCGCAAAACTGCACTTGGTGATGAGAAGTGTGCGCTCGGAGTGTCCAGAATGTTCTAAGCTTGCCCTAGTGAGTGGTAGGTGTGATGTAGAGTGTAAATGGGAGATTTCAAGAGTATGCCAGCAGTGCCCAAGTGTGTTCTACGTGTCCCCAACAGTGGAGTAGGGGTACACAGTTTGTACTAGAGGTGTCAAAAAGACAGATGCGTGTCTACAGAGTGCGATAGAGCTGACCAAGAGTGTGAGATAATGGCAAGGGTGTGCTATTCCTGCGTAAGTGTGTGCTCAGAGTCAGCAGGTGTGTGCTCGTGCATCCGAAGTCTGTACTAGGGGTGCCCAAGAGGGCAGTTAGGGTGATCCAGAATGTGATAGGGGTACCACAGTGTACTTCGGAAATGGCAAGAATGTGCCAATGGCGTCCAAGAGTGTGATGGGTAGCCCATTGAGTAATAGAGGTACCAAAGAGATTGCTCAATGTGCCAGGAATGTGATAGGTCTGTCCAAGAGTGTGCTAGAGAATGACAAGAGTGTGCCACAGGTACTCAAGAGAATGCTACGTGTTAGCAGGTGTGTGCTAGGGTGCAAAAGAATGGGCCATTTTGCCAAAATGTGTACTTGGTGTGCCCAGAGTATGTTCGGAGTGCCCAAGAAATTGCTACTGTTGACCAGGTATGTCATGGTAGCGCACAAGAGCGCACTAGGGGGTCAAGGTCTGTACTTGGTGATGGCAAGTGTGTGCGAAGGGTGCCCAGAATAACCAATAGAGTGGCAGGGTTGCTCAAGTGTGAGCTGGCGGTGCACAAGTATTTCCTAGATGTGCCCAGCATTGCACTTGGGGTGCCCAGCGTGTAATATGGGGTGCTGAAGGCTGTTCTGGAGTGCCAAAGTGTGTACTCGGGGATGGCAAGAGTTTAGAAGTGGTGATGGTGTGAACAATTTGTGCTCGGGGATGCAAGTGTCTGCTAGGGATGGCCAAGAGAAGGCTCAGGTTGTCCAAATGCGAGCTTGTTGTGACCATAGTGTGCTCGTGTGGCCAGAATATGCTAAGACTAACCAAGAGTACGATAGGTACGATGGCAGCAAGTGCTAGTGGTCCCCAAGCGTGTGCTAGAGTTGCAGTGCGTGTCAGCAGCGCCCAAGCATGTGCTGGATGATGGCAATAGTGTAATCGATGCTATAGCGGTGTCCAAGAGTGTGATGGAGTGCTCAAATGTTGTGACAGAGGAGCACAAGTGTGTGCTCAAGTGGCCCAAGGGACAGCTTGGTGTGCCCAGTGATTGTTCGTGGTGACAGAAGTGTACTAGCTGAAGGCAAGTGAGTGATAGGAGTGCCCAGATTATGATAGGGTTTTCAACTGTGTGCTAAGTGTCCCCAAGAGTGCAGTAAGGGTGCTCCGAGTTTGATAGGCGTGCACTGTGTGAATTCGAGGTGCCAAATATATTGTTCAGTGAGCAGAGAGTGTGATAGGGCTGTCCAAAATTGTGTTAAAGAATGATAAGAGTGAGCGACGGTTCTCTAAGGGAGTCTATGAGTGAGCAGGTGTGTGCTCGCTGTATCCAAGACTGCACTGCGGGAGCCCAAGAGGGCGCTTAGGGTGCCCATAGTGTCATGGGGATACCAAACAGTGTTCTGGGATACCCAAGAGTGTACTTGGGGACGGCAAGAGAGTGTCAGTGGTATCCAAGAGCGTCAGCTGGTGCACAAGAGTGTGATGGGCGCCCAGTTAATAATAGAGATGCCAAAGAGATAACTCAGTGTGACAGAGCGTGCGAGGTCTATCCAAGAGTGTGCGAAAGAATGACAAGTGTGTTCTACAGGTACCCAAGAGTGTTACAGGAGTGCCCAAGAGTGTGATAGAGATGCCAAAGGGGGTGATTAGTTTTCAGTGTGTGATAGGTGAAGACAAGTGTGTAATAGGTGTGCCTAAATTGTGTTAGGGTTGTTCAAGTGCGTGATCGATGTGCCAAAAAGAGGGCTCTGTTTTCCCATAGCATAGTAAGGCTCACCAAGAGTGTGCTAGAGAATGACAAGACTGTGACAAGGGTGCCCAAATTTGTGCTAGGAGTGAGCAAGTGTGTACTTCGTATGATGAAGACTGTGCTGGTAGTGACCAATCAACTGCTAGGGGATGACAAGTGTGTGCTAGGGTATCCAAGTGTGTGCAAGAGCCTTCCAGGAATAGGCTAGTTTGCCCAAATGTGTGACAGGTGCGCCCAAGACGGTATTATGTGTGACCAAGCAGGTGCTAGTGCTGCCCAAGAGCGTGTTAGAGGTGCCCAACAGAGTACTTGGGGTGGCAAGAGTGTATTCGGGAATGGCAAGTGTGTGCTCGTGGAGCCCAGTGTGTGATAGAGGTGACCAAGAGCGTGCTCAGTTTTCCCAGAGTGTGTGAGTGTTGTCCAAGAGTGTATTAGAGACTGACAAGTGTGTTCCACAGGTACTCAAGTGTTTTCTAGGAATGTGTAAGTGATAGGTGTGTCCAAGAGCGTACTCGGGGTGCTCAAGAGTGTGATTGGTGATAACAAGTGTGTTAAAGGTGTGACCAAGGAAGTGCTAGTTGTACCCAAGTGCCTGTTCGTGGTGCCCAAGTACGTGATGGAGTTTACCAAGAGTGTACTAGGGGTGCCCAAGACTGTACTGGCTGATGGCAAGTGCGTGCTCGGAGTGCTCCGAATGTTCTAAGGTTCCCCAAGAGTGTAGAGGTATGCCAAAGACTGTAATTGGGGATCGCAAGAGTGTGCCACAGTGTCCAAGAGCATGCTAGGTTTGACCAAGTGTGTTCTAGGTGTGCCCAAGAGTGTGCAAGGCAATTGCAGGAGGTCAGAGGTGTGTCCAACAGTGTGCTGATGTGACCATACGTGTGCTAGAGGAGCCCAATGTTGTGTGCTGGTGTGCCCAAGCATATTTTAAGGGTGCCCAAGTGGGTGATAGGTGTGCACAGAGGCTGATGGGGTGACAGAACATGTGTTAAGGGATGGTAGCAGTATGAAAAGAATGCCCAAGCATGCGATAGGGTAATAGAAGTGTATCCTAGGGGTGCCCAAGAGTGTTATAGATGATGGAAAGTGTGTGATCGGGGCTATAGGGTGTCTATGAGCGTGCTGCAGTGGCCAAATGTACTCCAAGGGGTGCCCAAGGTGTTTGGCAGCTGAATGCAAGTGTGTGCAAGGGTGCCCTCATTGTGATAGTGTTTTTCAAGTGTGTGATAAATGTCTCCAAGAGTGCATGCAGTAGGGATTTACAGTGTGCAATGGAGGTGCCAAAGTGATTGATCAGTGTTCAGAGTGCGTGATAGGAATGTCCATTAGTGTGTTAGAGAATGATAAGAGTGTGCTATTGCTGTCTAAGAGTATGATTGAAGTGAGCAAGTGTCTGTTCGCTATGCCCAACCATCTGCTAGGGGTGACCAAGAGGGCGCTTAGGGTGACCAGAGTGTAATAGGGGTGCCGCGATGTGTTCTGGAGTACACAAGAGTGTACTTGGGGATGGCAAAAGTGTGTCAGAGGCGTCCTAGTGTGTGATGGAGCGGCCCAGTGAGTAATAGAGATGCTAAAGAGATTGCTCAGTGCTCCCAGAGTGTTCTCCATCTGTCCACACGTGTTTCAGAGAATGACAAGAGTATGCAAGGAGTGAGCACGTGCCCAGAGTGTGTTCAGAGTGCCGAAGAAGGCGCTTGTTGTGACCGGGTGTGTGATGGCGATGCACAAGAGTGTACTAGGGGTGTCAAAATCTGTACTAACTGATGGCAAATGTGTGCCCAGAATACCTAATAGTGTCATGCCCAAGCATGCCCAATCATGTGCTAGGTTTGCACAAGGACGTCCCAGGGGAGCCAAAGTGTGTGCTCGGTGATGGCAGGTGTGTGATAGGAGAACCCAGATTGTGCTAGCATTTTCCAAATGTACATTAGCAGTGCCCAAGTGTGTGATAAGGATGTCAAGAGTGTGCTAGGGATGCCCAGAGTGTGCAAGCTGTGGCCAGGCATGTGCGATGGTATGGGAATAGTGGGCCAGGGGTGAGCAAGTGTATGCTAGGGGTGACCAACAGTGTGAAAGTGGATGGCAATAGCGTACTAGGAATATGAAGACTGTGCTATTGGTACCCAAGCATGCGATGGGCGTGCCCAGTGTGTTCTAGGTGTGCTCAAGAGTGTGGTAGTGGTGCCCAAGCATGTGATGAGGGTGCCCAAGAGTGTACTAAGATTGCCCAAGTGATCTTTAGGAGTGCCCTGTGAATGATGGGGGCGCCAAAGAATGTTCTGGTATGGCCAAGAGTGTACTTGGGTTTGGCGACAGTGAGCCAGTGGTATCCAACAGTTTACTAGGGGTACCCTGAGTGTATTGGGGCGACCACTGTGCAGTAGATGTGCCACAATGTGTGTTCAGTGTGTCCAGAGGGTGATAGGGGTATCCAGAAATGTGCTAGAGAATGCAAAATTGTGCTACTGGTGCCCAAGTGTGATAAGAATGAGCATGATTGTGAGGTGAGTCTGAGTGTCTATTAGGTATACCCTAAAATGTTCTAGGGATGCCCACGTATGTGATAATGGTTCCCTGAATGTGAGAATGATTCCCAGTGTGTTCTATGGATGCCAATAGCATGTTATGTGTGGCCAATCATGTGCCACAGGATGGGAATAGTGAGACATGGGAGATCAAGTGTGTCATCGTGTGCCCATCAATGTAAAAGTGTGCTAGGGGTGTGCCAATGTGTGCGATAGGTGCCCAAGCTACTGATAGGTGTGCCAAGAAAATGCTAGGTGCGTCTAAGCGTGAGCTAGGGCTTCCCAAATTTGTGTTTGGTGCTCTGGTGTGCCCAGAGTGTGGTGGGTAGCCAGAAGTGTAGTAGGGATGCCAAGATTGCACCGGGCTGCTCAAACGTGGACTCGGCGTGACTCAGTGTGTTACGTGACAGCAATTGTGTGATAAGAGTGCCCAGAATGTGATATGTCTGCCCAAGAGTATGGTACGTGTGACCAAGAGTTGTTGGGGTAAACAAGAGTGTACTAGGCATGGTCATGACAAAGCTCAGGGTGATCAGAGAATGTCAGGAGTGCCAAAGAGTGTTCTGGCGTGCCGACAAGTGAACTTAGGGGTGGTAAGAACAAAGAACGAAGAACAGTACAGCACAGGAACAGACCATTCGGCCCTCCAAGCCTGCGCCGATCTTGATGCCTGCCTAAACTAAAACCTTCTGCACTTCCGGGGACCGTATCCCTCTAGTGCCATCCGATTCATGTATTTGTCAAGATGCCTCTTAAACGTCGCTATCGTACCTGCTTCCACCACATCCCCCGGCAGCAAGATCCAGGCACTCACCACCCTCTGTGTAAAGAACTTACCTCGCACATCCCCTCCAAACTTTGCCCCTCGCACCTTAAACCTATGTCCCCTAGTAACTGACTCTTCCACCCTGGGAAAAATCTACTGCAGGTAATCCTTTAGTGTGAGGTGCTCAAGTAGTAAAACATTTCTTGCATGTCACGTGCACTGCTTGCATCGGAAGACCTTTAACAAATAATTCACCAGTGCCTTGCAGATGTCAATCTCGAGATCATGCTGGGAGATGCTTGCTGTCTGACAAGCAGGCGTTCTTCTTTCTGTAATTATCAGAGAGTATTCAATTAATTTCAGCCATCACATCATACGTCCATGAATTCTTAAAAGTTTAGTGCAGAATTTTGAGGAGCAAGAAAATGTCGAATTATAGGGAAAGCCACCATCCACAGTGCATAAAGCCATAGGTTTGTTATGATGCCAGAGATGAACTGATGGGCTCATTTCAGGAACATATTGACGAATTGGAGAAGTAGAGCCAAATACACCTGATTCTTGAGGTAACTCACAATGATTCCACATTCATGCCCTTTTGGGGATTTGTTTTTGCAATTGAAAATATCGGGTTTGAGGGGAAAGTCAGTGGGTGAGAAATTTGATGTAGGATGTTGTCCAACTCTGTCAGTGTGAGGATAAGTTTTCTGTTTACCCCATTCAATAAAGTAGCAATGTCCCACCTGATGAAAGCATTGCTCATTGCATGCTTTTTTTCACCTAGGTCACCAGCTGACATTTGAAAAGTCAGATTTCCATCCCTAATGTTATGCATGGTAACATTAAGTCGGTTAACCAGTTCATTATCTTTTCGAATTGACTGAATTTCAAGAGTCTTAGCGAAAATTGTGGTATAGAATTCAACTTGTGGAGGATGATACATAGAGCCATGTGATAACGTAAGCGGTTGAGGCTGAGGTATAGAAATAAGACCAAAAGGAAGCGGTACCTTAGACATCATGCATCTGTTATTAGAAATTGTGAGAGGACTATGTCTTCGAGAAACGAGCGTGGAAGCCACTGTGAAATTTTTACAGCTATGGTTGATAGGAAGTCTGGAAACAAATCTTCTGTAATTTGAGTCGGAGTATAAGTACCATATTTGATAATAGTCCATACTAAAGCGACAAACAGAAGAATAATCAAGGTTGAAGTAAAACAACAGTATCTCAATCCTTTCTTTACAGGAGAGCAAGTCCCATCACTGAGAGACTTTTTTGCTTTGTTCCTTTCCCGTAGTTTCTCCATCTTCTGTTGTTGTGGCATAACTATCTCTCATTGTGTCGGGTGTGCTTTCCTGTGAAACCAACCCTTGAGGCGTTGCAAAGTCATGCATGGAGGAAGAACAGTTATCGATGTAGTTGGTTGTAGTTCGATTAGTGTAATTTCCGACGCCGTCCTCCAGGTTGGCCCCAATAGCTGAATCAGTTCCTCATCCTGATTAGCTACTCGTTCTGCCCTAGTGATTACATTAATTATAGCAGGCCCTTCACGAGGGGCGTCATGCAGACTGAATGTTTTGCCTGTCCATCTGCAAGACCCTTTGAGTGTACTGAACCAGTGGTATGCCCGGGTACATGAATTACCTGACAATGACGTTTCGCCTTTTGCAAATGTAGAATATATTTCCACAATGATTTGTGCTTTATGGCTTTACCTTTGTGATTGGTAAAGCCTGTCTGTTTCCAGAGCACTACGTCTTGGTTGTATGCCCATTTACAGTAGTCACCATCTGTACAAATCAATGTGGGTTAACAGGGCCTGCCTTTTCTAAAACATACCGTAATGCTGCAGCTTCAGCATACTATGCTGTCCGTTGGTCAAGGGGTATGGATAGCAATTCCTCCAGATAGAAAGAATAAGAATCCGGAAAGGTACCTATGACTAACCCCATCCCAGCCGAGGATTGTTGGGATATCCCTTTTATAATCATCACAGTAAATAACCTTGTGATAATCTGTAAGTGGTTTCAGAGGTACTTGTTCAACCCCCTCCTCAGTATCATTATCTTCCATGACAGGGAGTTCTTCTAAGTCCATGTCTGAGGATGGAAATTTAAAAATGAGTGGAGGATCATTTTAAAAAGGAGGCCAATTTGTCCGATCAGATTTGAGTGACTCTTCACTCATCAGAGGCCATTTGCAAAACTGATTTCAAGTCTGGCATTTCAGTATAAATTGTAATGGGGTGTATCCCTTGAAGGGGTCATGCTTTAATGAGACACGGAACTATCGTTTTCATGACTCTTTCCTTTTTGTTCTACCATCTTTCAACATTGGAACAATTGTAATAATGAAACTGAACAGGCACAATGCGATTTTTATTGAACAAAACTGCTACTGCTACTTTCGGAGATGTTTTAACATGAATATTAAGTTGGGCCTGCCGGTCCCTTTGCTCCAGAGCTGTAGCCTTCTGTACATTGCGGTACAGTTGTTGCAATTTCAAGTAATCATCCGGGGATAAAATGAAGGAGCCTTTCGCTGCCTCACCTACACTTGCATTCAGAGGTGTTGAGAGCTCTGCAAAGGTCGGTGTAAATGATCTCGCAAAGTTCAGAAGTCCTAAACTTGCCTGCAGATTTTTCAAAGTTCGAGGATATTGAATTGTGTCTAGTTTCTCTTAGTAGGACTGAGTTAATCACCGACCATTGCAGTTATACGGAGGCCTAAGAAATCTACTTCCTCTCAAATGAGCGGACACTTTTTCATGTTGATGAGGTATGCAGCAGCAGTGAGTCGGGATAAAACTGTGTCAACAGCTTGCAGATATTCTTGAAGGCTGTTATTTGAAAGATAAATGTACTCCACGTAAGAGTTAACATTGGGCAGTTTTTTTTAAAGATTGTTAACATGAGCTGAAGAAAGAACTGGACTGTTTTGAAATATCTGGGGGAATCTAGTCCAATAGTACTGAAAGCAGTCGGGGCAACCATTACTGTCTTTTGCCAGTCAGCCTCTTTGAGTGGGTGAGACCAAAAACCGTTAGCCAAATCAATACAAGATTATTTTTTTAAAATATTTTTATGCCAAAAAGAAGAACAGTGGAATTTTGCTGCTGAGAAGTGTTTGGCACTGAAACTTTATTAAGGAATGTGTAATAGGCCACTAATCTCCATTTACCATCAGGTTTCGGGACACCAAACAATGGTGAAATAGTTCTAGCGGGCATTTTTATTAGGACACCTTGCTCCTCCAAATCAATAATAGTGTCGAGTTGATCTAAGTTCCCTCCATGATCCGGAACAGGCCATTGTTTCCTGGACTTTTTCCAGCCTGCATCAAAGGAATGAGGTTCTATTTCTACCTTGGACATTGATTCGGATGACGCTGTCGATAAGGTCGTACTTGTTTCGAAGCTTTTCCAAGAGACCATTATTCCCCTCCCCTTCTCGGCAGGTGCAGTCTAGCTGTGCCTGAATATATGTTGGGCGGGCATCCATATCTGGACGTGATCTTAAGGAAACGTTTAATAGCAGGCTGTCCTATATTAAGACCACAAGTTAAATCAGGTACCAATCCCACCTATAGGGTGACTGTAATGCCATAGATAGTAATCGGAACTGCAAAAAAAGTCAACTAGCTGTGTCTTACACTGTGCGAATCCACTTACTGATAATTGATAAATCGGGTTCCCCAAAACTGACCACTGAGTTTTACAATTATAGGATTCATGATGGAGTAATTAGCCCCTGTATCAAAGGTTGCCTGCACCTATTCAGCAGTGGGTAGTGTTGCCAGGGCATAAGGGAATTCAAGAGACACTAGCTGGGTGCCAGTGCTTCATTCAGGAGAGTCATATTCTTCTCAGTCCTGACTTTCAATTCTGTCCTGATTAAAGATGACTTTAACCGATGCCCGCCCCTTTCTATTCGGAGTCTTGTGCTTTCCTCCTCCCTTCCATGCTATATCAGAAGGCTTACAGTCACGACTATCGCCCCTTTGGGGTGGATGTCGATCCGGTCGGGAGTCCATGACATGTCCACCCTACGTTGCAGGCAGGAGTTGGGCATGTATTTGAATCCAGTTGTTGCACCTATTGATTGGGGTGACTAGATCAGAGTTTACCATCATGGAAAGAAGCTGCCATAAATGGGCAGCGCTCCAAACTTGACAGCAAGTGTCACATCTATCAAGGTTGTTTAAAATTCACCTTGCTTTATCTTGGCTGCTTAGTCCAGGCTTGCCAATCATGGCATATATAGAGTTACGATTCACATTGCCTAGGGGCGTAATTTGAGATTACACAGACTGTCCCACAAACAGAGGAAAGCCTGCAGCACCGTCATTAGCAAAAGCCTGAACAAGGACCTGTTTCATTTGGAGATGATGTATCAGTAGCTGCCGATAATCCTCTCGCAAATTCTGATCACGAACCGCATTATGAGTAAGCCATCTGATACCACACCATGGACACCACGCATGTAGGGTGACCCAGGACCTACTATTCTACCATCGATACCTCCGCCTTGGCGTGCACCAGTCATTAGGCCACCCAATTGTGCAGAAGTGCACTTTAACATTAAATGTCTAGGGTATCATTCTGATTATCCCACTGGATTCGTGTTTTCCCGTCCTCCTGGGGTCAGGCACGAAAGTACCATGAGCTCTAACTGAACCAACAGCATTAAAATGATCTGTCTCAAAGACTAATCTGCCTGAGGTAGTGGAATGGGATTCTGCAATTACTAAAACAAATTGATGGATTACCCAATGGGAAAATTAAGTCAATCCCTTCAACATTAGCCATTATTTCTCAACGGAACCTGAACTAGGAGCTAGAATGTGACAGGACAAAACTGCAGCTAGGATTTGAAGCGAACTTTAAAGGAAATTTCCACACCTCAAAAGTAGAATGAGGGAGTTCTGATTTAGGATCCACAAACCGTGATCAAGAGTTTACCATCTCTAGATGCAAAGAACTCCATCCCCTGGTAAAGGGCTCCATGCCCGGTAATACTTAAATCTGGTCTTTGTACCGCTGTCAGTAAAACTCTCCTTCCGTACTTACAAAGCGAAAAATAAACATTAAAGGCAAATAGATAAGTACAGGATTCTGTTAAAAACAATGCATGTTTTGGGCTCCCATTGAAGTGAATTATGACTTTAACCCCTTATAGGGACTAAACCAAATCCGGAGTACAGCTTTATGAATCTCCCTTAATTAAGTTCAAACCAGACAAACTCTTAAAGACATTAAATTTGGGTCCAAATAATTGAACTAGCTTTCAAAATAGCAAAGAATAAAGAATAGCACAACACAGGAACAGGCCATTCGGCCCTTCAAGCCTGCGCCGATCTTGATGTCTGCCTAAACTAAAACCTTCTGCACTTCCGGGATCCGTATCCCTCTATTCCCATCCGATTCATGTATTTGTCAAGATGCCTCTTAAACGTCTCTATGGTACCTGCTTCCACCATCTCACCCGGCAACAGATTCCAGGAACTCACCACACTCTGGGTAGAGAACTGTCCTCGCACATCCCCTCTGAACTTTGCCCCTCGCACTTTAAACCTATGTCCCCTCGTAACCGACTCTTCCACCCTGGGAAAAAGCTTCTGACTATCCACTCTGTCCATGACGCTCATAACTTTGTAAACCTCTATCATGTCGCCCTTCCACCTCCGTCGTTGCAGTGAAAACAATCCGAGTTTATCCAACCTCTCCTCATAGCTAATGCCCTCCAGACCAGGCAACATCCTGGTAAACCGCTTCTGTACCCTCTCCAAAGCATCCCGTCCTTCTGGAAGTGTGGCGACCAGAAATGCACGCAATATTCTAAGTGTTGACTAACTAAAGTTCTGTGCAGCTGCAGCATGACTTGCCAATTTTTATACTCTATGCCCTGACCGATGAAGGCAAGCATGCCGTATGCCTTCTTGACTACCTTATCCACCTGCGTTGCCACTTTCAGTGACCTGTGGACCTGTACGCCCAGACCTCTCTGCCTGCCAATACTCCTAAGGGTTCTGCCGTTTACTGTATACTTCCCACCTGCATTAGACCTTCCAAAATGCATTACCTTCAGATTTGTCAGGATTAAACTCCATCTGCCATTTCTCCACCCAAGTCTCCAACCGATCTATATCCTGCTGTATCCTCTGACAATCCTCTTCACTATCTGCAACTCCACCAACCTTTGTGTTGTCCGCAAACTTACTAATCAGAACAGCTACATTTTCCTCCAAATCATTTATATATATAGAAACAGCATACGGTCAGCACTGATCCCTGCGGAACACCTTTAGTCATATCCCTCCATTCAGAAAAGCACCCTTCCACTGCTACCCTCTGTCTTCCATGATCGAGCCAGTTCTGTATCCATCTTGCCAGCTCACCTCTGATCCCGTGTGACTTCTGGAGTTTGCCAGTGGTGTCCAATGATGTGTTGGGTTGCACAATATTGTGCAAGGGGACCCTGTTTGTAAGAGAGGTGCCGAATAGAGTTCATTGTGACTGACTGTGCTCTGGTGGCCCAAGAGTGATCTACGAAATGACAACAGGTGGTCAGGAGTATGCTAGGAGTGAGAAAGTGTGTGCTAAGGGTGTGAAGAGCATGGTAGGCCTGCCTAAGTTTGTGCTACAGGTGACCAACTGTGTGATAGGGGTGCCTGGAATGTGATAAGTGTGCAGAAGTGTGGACTAGGTGTTCCCAAGAATGTTCTACGGGTGCTGAGCTGTGTATTAGAGGTTGTCAACGGGCTGTACATTGTGCCTAGTGTTTGTAAGGTGTACCCAAGTATGTAATAGGAGACGGCGCGTGCGTGCTAGGTGTGCCCAGATTGTGCTAATGTGGTTGAAGAATGTGATAGGGTTGACCAAGGATGTAATAGAGGTGCTCAGCAGTATACCGGGGTGTCCAGAGTGTGGTCGAGGTTTTCAAGGCCCTGCCAGGGCATCCCACAGTTTACTGGGTGTGCCCAGGTGTTTACTAGGGGTGCCCAGATGTGTTAGGAGATAGCAAGAGTATGATAGGCGTATCCAAGAGGGCGACAGAGTGCCCAAATGTGTTCTCGGAGTGCCCATGTGTGTGATAAGTGAAGGCGCGTGTGTGATGGGAGTGGCTAGATTGTGCAAGGCTGGTTCAAGTGTACGATAGGGGTGACCAAGCAGGTACAAGATGTGTTCAAGTGTGTGATGAGGTAACCAAGAGTTTGATAGATGTGACAAAGAGAGAGATCAGTTTTCCCATTATATGCTATGTATGGCCAAGAGTATGCTGGAGAATGACAAGTGTGTGATAAGGGTCCCCAAAGGTGTGCTAGGAGTGAGCAAGTGTGTGCTCGGTATGCCCAAGTCTGTTCTAACAGTGACCAAATATCTGCTAGGGGATGACAAGTGTGTGCTAGTGGAGCCCATTGTGTAGTAGAGATGGCAAAGGGCGCGCTCTGTTTGCCCAGAGTGTGCGAAGGTTGTCCACGAGTGTGCTAGAGATTTGCAAGTGTATTCTACAGGTTCCCAAGAGTGTTATAGGATTGAGCAAGTGTGTGCTAGATAATCCCAAGAGCTCATTAGGGGTGTCCAGGTGTGTGATGGGGGTTACCACAAAAGTAACAGGGATACCCAAGACTGTACTTGGAGATGGCAAGTGTGTGCTAGATTGCCCTGAATGTTTTAGCGTTGCCCAAGATTGTAATAGGTGTGCCGAAGAGTGTAATCAGGGATGGCAAGAATGTGCCAGTGGCGTCCAAATGTGTGAAGGGGTGCACAGTTTGATGAGCTACTCAGTGAACAATAGAGGTGGCAAAGAGATTGTTTAGTGTGCGAGGTCTGTCCAAGAGTCTGCTAGAGACTGTCAGGAGTGTTCTGGGTACCCAAGAGTATGCTAGGAGTGAGCATGCGTGTGCTAGGAGTACCACATGTGTATTAGGGGTGCCCACGTGAATACTCGGGTGTATAACAGTCTACTGGGGAACCAAAGAGTGGTCTAGTTTGCCCAAATGCGTAATTGGAGTGCCCGGAGAGTGCTACGTGTGCCCAAGATAGTGTTGGGGTTACCAAGAGTGTGCTAGGAGTGAAAGAAATTGTAATAGGGATACACAAGAGTGTTTTAGCTGTACCCGAGTGTGTTCCAGGTGTACCCAAATGTGTTCCAGGGGATGGCAAGAGTGTAATAGGTGTCTCCTGTCCACCAGTGTGCTTAACTGCCAAAAATGTTTCAGGCATGTCCAAGGGTGCGCTAGTTGTGCCCAAGCGTGCACTAGGAGTGCCCAATTGTGTACGAGTCTGACTATGTGTGTGATAGAGGTGCTCAGAGTGTGATACGGGTGGCCAAACATGTGCTAGGGGATGGCTAGTGTGTGCCAGGTTTGCCCAACAGAGTGCTGGTGTGTCCAAAAGTTTTCTAGAGGTGCCCACAGTTCTGCTGGATGTGCACAAGCATGGACTCGGGGAACCTAAGTGTGTGTGAGTGGTGCCTAAGTGTGCACTGGGGTCACCAGAGTGTATTAGGGGTGCCCACGTATGTGCTAGGGAATGGCAGGAGTGTGCTAGTGTATCCAAGTGTGTGCTTTGGCTACCAAAGTGGAGGATAGGGTTGCCCAAATTAGTTGTTGGTGTGCCCAGAGAGTGATTGGTGTGCCCAAATATGTGCGATGGGTGTCCAAGAGTGAGCTATGGGATGGCAGCAGTGTGCAAGGGATGCACACACATGTGATATGTTTGCAGAAGTGTGTCCTAGGGATGATCAAGAGGTTGATACGTGATGGTAGGAGCGTGTTAAGAGTATCCAGATTGTGCTTGGCTTGTCCAAGCATGTGATAGTGGTGTCCAGGAGTGTGATAGGGTGCACAAAGGTGTGCTTTGGGTTGCCAGTGTATCCCGGTGGTGCCAAATAATGTGTTCAGTGTTCCCAGAGAGTGCTAAAGGCTAAATAGGCATGTGCTAGGTGTGACCATGAGTGTTCTAAGTGTGCCCAAGAATGTGCTTGGAGATAGCAAGAATATAATGGGGTGCCCAAGAGTATGCTGGAGTGCCCAAATGTGTTCGTGATGGCAAGTGAGTGATCAGTGTGCCCAAGTGTGTGCTCGAGATGCCCAGGTGAAGACAACTGTGTGCTAGGAGCGACCGGATTGTGCTCAGTTTGTTGAAATGTATGCTAGGGTGTTCAAGGATGTATTAGGGGCGCTCTGAGGGTAATAGCGGTGCCTAAGAGCGTGATTAATGTGCACAGATTCTGATATGGGCTGGCCAAGATTGTATTATAGAATAGTAAGTGTGGGCTACTTGTGACTAAGAGTGTGATAGGAGTGAGTAAGAGAGTGCCTGGGGTGCCCAAGAGCAGGCTAGGGGTGCCCAAGAGTATTGTATATGTATACTAGAGTGTGCCAGGGGAGCCCAGTGTATGATAGAGTTTCCAAAGTGCATGCTCAGTTTGCCCAGAGCGTGCTAGGGCTGTCCAGGAGCATGCTAGAGAATGACAAGAGCGTTCTGCAGGTGCCAAAGATTGTTATAGGAGGGCCCAAATTGTGCTAGCTCTGTTTAAGAGTGTAATGGGGGTTCCCAAGAGTGTACGAGGGGCTCCCAGAGTGTGAGCGGTGTGCCCGGTGTGTGATAAAGGTACCACAAAGAGTGATACGTTTTCTCAGAGCGAACTAGAGTCAAATACTGTGATAGAGAACGACAAGAGTGTTCTTCGGGTGCCCGAGCGTGAACCAGGATTGAGCTAGTGTGTGCTACGGGTGCCCAAGACTGTGATAGGACTTAACCAAAAATGTGCTAGTCCAAGTGTCTGCTAGGGCTGTCCAAGAGTGGGATAGTTTGCCCAAATACGTTCTCGTGGTGACCGGAATGTGCTCAGTGTGCCTAGGAAGGTGCTACGGCAGCCCAAGAATGCAATAGAGGTGGCCATGAGAGTGATGGGAGTACAGAAGAGTGTGATAGGTCATGGCAAGTGTCTGGTAAGAGTGCCCATATTGTGACATAGTTGTCCATGTGTCTGCTAAGAGTGCACAGAGAGTGCTAGCGGGGACCATGAGTGTAACAGGGGTGGCCATGAGTGTGCTACGGGTGGCTAAGAGTGTACTAGAGGTGCCCAGGAGGGTGATAGCGGTGCCCAAGAGGGTGATAGGAATGGCCAAACATGTGCGAGGGGACGGAAAATGTGTGCTAGGGTGTCCAAGTGTATGATGGGCTGCCCACGACTGGGCGAGGGTTTCGCAAATGTGTAATTGGCGTGCCCAAGAGTGTACTAGGCATGGCCAAATGTGTGCCGGGGTGACAAAGTGTGTGTTAGAGATTTGCAGGAGTGTGCTAGGTTGTGAAGTGTGTGATGGGGACGCCGAAAAACAGGGTCGCCCAAATTTCTGCTTATTGTGCTCATGTAATGCTTGGGTGCTGAAGAATTAGATAGGGCTTCCCAAGATTGAGATGTGGGATGGGAGCACTTTGATAGGGGTGCCCAGCAGGTGCTAGGTTTGCAGAAGTATGTCCTAGATGTGTCCAAGTGTGTGCTAGGTGATGGAACGTGTGTGCTATGAGTGCCCAGATTGCGATAGGCTTGTACAAGTGTGTGCTCATGACGCACAGAGGCGTACTTGAGGATGGTAAGAGTGTGCCAGTTGTGTCCAAGGGTATGCTGGGGTTCCCAGAGTTTGCTAGGGGCGACGGTGTGTGGTCGAGTTGCCAAATAGCGTGCTCGGTGTGCTCAGAATGTGCGAGGTCCGTCCAAGAGAGTGCAAGAGAATGACAAGGTTGTGCTACCGGTGCCCAAGTTTGTACTCGGAGTAAGTGTGTGATAAAGTTTCCAAAGAACATGCAAGGGGTGACCAAAAGTGTTCTCCGTGTACAGAAGAGTGATCTAGCTGTGACCAAGATGGTGATAAAAAATGGAAAGAGCTTGCTCGGCGTATCCAAGAGCGTGCTGGGGTGCCCAGAAGTATTTTAGGGGTGCCCAAGTGTTTGCTGGAAGTGGCCATGGAGTATTTGGTGCTCTCAGAGAGTGATAGGGGTGCCAAAGTGTGTGATAGGTGATTACAAGTCTGTGATAGGAGTGCCCTGACAGTGTTAGGGTTGTTCAAGAGTGTGATAGTAGTGCCCAGACGTGCACTAGGAATTCCCAGCGTTTGCTAGGGATACTAGGTGTGCTCATGAGTGTACTAGGAGTGCCCAAATGGGTGCACGCAGTGACAAAGTGGGAGCTGGGGTTACCCAAATGTGTCATCGGTGAGTCCATTAATGTGGCATGGATGCCCAAGAGTGAGCTAAGGGATGGCAACAGTGTAATTGGTGTGACCTGAGTGTCATAGGATGACATAAATGTGCACTCAGGGTACTCTCAAGAGTGTGCTAGGTGATGGCAAATGTGTGCTAGGCGTGCCCACATTGGTCTAGGGATGCTCAAGTGTGTTCTAGTTGTGTCCAAGAGTGTGATAGGGTGCAAAGAAGTATGATAGCTGTGATCAATGTACGCTAGAGGTACCAAAGAGTGTGTTCAGTGTGCCCAGAGTGAGCTAGGTGTTCAAAAGTGTGCTAGGTGTGCCGAGGTATGCTCCACGTTTGCCCAAGTGTGTGCTAAGAGATGGCAAGAGTGTTATACGGGTATACAAGAGAGGGCTGGAGTGCCGGAGTGTTTTAGAGATGCCCAAGTGTTTGCTAGAGGTTCCCAATGAGTGTTCGTTGTGCCTAAACAAGTACGATGGGTGCCCACAGACGTGGTAGGACTGACCAAGTGCGTGCTGGGCCTACCCAAGGGTGCACTTGGAGTGAGCAAGTGTATAATGGGCGCCAAGAGTGTGGTAGGTGTAACCAAGCATTTGCTAGCGGATGGCAACCGTGTGATATGGTGTCCAAGTGTTTGCTACGGGTGCCCAAGATTGGGCTCGTTTGCCAAATCACTGCTTGGAGAACCCAGAGTGTACTAAGTTTGCCCAAGAATGCAATAGTGGTGTCCAAGAGTGTGATGGGGTGCGCAAGTGTGTACTCGGGTGCCCAGACTGTGACTATGGTTTTCCAAGAGTGTGATAGGAATGTCCCAGACACTGCCATCACCATCCCCGGGTATGTCCTGTCCCACCGGCAGGACAGACCCACCAGAGCTGGCGGAACAGTGGTATACAGACGGGAGGGAGTTGACCTGGGAGTCCTCAACATCGATTCCGGACCCCATGAAATCTCATGGCATCAGGTGAATCATGGGTAAGGTAACCTCCTACTGATTACAACCGACTGCCCTCCCTCAGCTGATGACTCAGTAAACCACCATGTTGAAAACCACTTGGAGGAAGCACTGAGGGAGGCAAGGGCACAAAATGTACTCTGGGTGGGGGACTTCAATGCCCATCACCAAGAGTGGCTCGGTAGCACCACTACTGACCGAGCTGGCCGAGACCTAAAGGACATAACTGCTAAACTGGGTCTGCGGCAGGTGGTGGGGGTATCAACACGAGGGAAAAACATACTTGACCTCGTCCTCACCAATCTGCCTGCTGCAGATGCTTTTGTCCATGACAGTATTGGTTGGAGTGACCACCGCACAGTCCTTGTGGAGACGAAGTCCTGCTTTCACATTGAGCATACCGTCCATCGTGTTGTGTGGCACTATCACCGTGCTAAATGGGATAGATTTCGAACAGATCTAGCAATGCAAAACTGGGCATCCATTAGGCGCTGTCGGCCATCAGCAGCAGCAGAATTGTACTCAACCACAATCTATAACCTCATGGCCCGGCATATCCCCCACTCTATAATTACCATCAAACCAGGAGATCAACCCTGGTTCAATGAAGAGTGCAGGAGGGCATGCCAGGTGCAGCAACAGGCATACCTCAAAATCAGGTGTCAACCTGGTGAAGCTGCAACACAGGACTATCTGCGTGCCAACTTGCAGAAGCAGCATGCGATGGACAGAGCTAAGCGATCCCACAACCAACGGATCAGATCGAAGCTCTGCAGTCCTGCCACATGCAGCCGTGAATGGTGGTGGGCAATTAAACAACTAACTGCAGGAGGTGGCTCCACAAATATCCCCATCTTCAATGACGGGGGAGCCCAGCACATCAGTGCGAAAGATAAGGCTGAGGCATGTGCACCAATCTTCAGCCAAAAGTGCCGAGTTGATGAACCATCTGGGCCTTCCCCTGAAGTCCCCAGCATCACACATACCAGACTTCAGCCAATTCGATTCACTCCACGTGATGTCAAGAAACGACTGAAGGCACTGGATACTGCAAAAGCTATGGGCCATGACAATATTCTGGCAATAGTACTGAAGACCTGTGCTCCATAACTTGCCGCGCCCCTAGCCAAGCTGTTCCAGTACAGCTACAGCACTGGCATCTCCACTGCAATGGAAAATTGCCCAGGTATGTCCTGTACACAAAAAGCAGAACAAGTCCAACCCGGCCAATTACCGCCCCATCAGCCTACTCTCAATGATCAGCAAAGTGATGGAAAGTGTCTTCAACAGTGTCATCAAGCGGCACTTGCTTAGCAATAACCTGCTCAGTGACGCTCAGTTGGGTTCCGCCAGGGCCACTCAGCTCCTGACCTCATTACAGCCTTGGTTCAAACATGGACAAAAGAGCTGAACTCAAGAGGTGAGGTGAGACTGATTGCCCTTGATATCAAGGCAGTATTTGACCGAGTATGGCATCAAGGAGCCCTCGCAAAACTGAGGTCAATGGGAATCAGAGGGAAAACCCTCCGCTGGCTGGAGTCATACCTAGCGCAAAGGAAGATGGTTGTGGTTGTTGGAGGTCAATCATCTGAGCTCCAGGACATCACTGTAGGAGTTCCTCAGGGTAGTGTCCTAGGCCCAACCATCTTCAGCTGCTTCATCAATGACCTTCCTTTCATCATAAGTTCAGAAGTGGGGATGTTCTCGGATGATTGCACAATGTTCAGCACCATTCGTGACTCCTCAGATACTGAAGCAGTCCGTGTAGAAATGCGGCAAGACATATCCAGGCTTGGGCTGATAAGTGGCAAGTAACATTCGCTCCACACAAGTACCAGTCAATGACCATCTCCAACAAGAGAGAATCTAACCATCTCCCTTTGACATTCAACAGCATTACCATCGCTGAGTCCCCCACGATCAACATTCTAGGAGCTACCATTAATCAGAAACTGAACTGGAGTAGCCAGATAAATACCGTGGCTACAAGAGCAGGTCAGAGGCTATGAATCCTGAGGCGAGTAACGCACCTCCTGACTCCCGAAACCCTGTCCACCATCTACAAGACACAAGTCAGGAGTGTGATGGAATACTCTTCACTTGCGTGGATGGGTGCAGCTCCAACAACACTCAAGAAGCTCGACACCATCCAGGACAAAGCAGCCAGCTTAATTGGTACCCCTTCTACAAACATTCACTCCCTCCACCACCGACGCACAGTGGCAGCAGTGTGTACCATCTACAAGATGCACTGCAGCAATGCACCAAGGCTCTTTAGACAGCACCTTCCAAACCCGCGATGTCTATCAACTAGAAGGACAAGGGCAGCAGATGAGCAGAGAGATCTTGGTATCCAGGTACATAAATCCCTGAAAGTTGCTACCCAGGTTAATAGGGCTGTTAAGAAGGCATATGGTGTGTTAGCCTTTATTAGTAGGGGGATCGAGTTTCAGAGCCACGGGGTCATGATGCAGCTGTACAAAACTCTGGTGAGGCCGCACCTGGAGTATTGCGTGCAGTTCTGGTCACCGCATTATAGGAAGGATGTCGAAGCTTTGGAAAGGGTGCAGAGGAGATTTACTCGGATGTTGCCTGGTATGGAAGGAAGGTCTTACGAGGAAAGGCTGAGGGACTTGGGGTTGTTTTCGTTAGAGAGAAGGAGGAGGAGAGGTGACTTAATAGAGACATACAAGATAATCAGAGGGTTAGATAGGGTGGATAGTGAGAGTCTTTTTCCTCGGATGAGGATGGCAAACACGAGGGGACATAGCTTTAAGTTGAGGGGTGAAAGATATAGGACAGATGTCAGAGGTAGTTTCTTTACGCAGAGAGTAGTAGGGGCGTGGAACGCCCTGCCTGCAACAGTAGTAGACTCGCCAACTTTAAGGGCATTTAAGTGGTCATTGGATAGACATATGGATGTAAATGGAATAGTGTAGGTCAGATGATCGGCGCAACATCGAGGGCCGAAGGGCCTGTACTGCGCTGTAATATTCTAATTCTAATTCTAATTCTAATTCAAATGCATGGGAGCACCACGACCTGCAAGTTCCCCTCCAAGGCACACGCCATCCTGACATGGAATTGTTTTGCCATTCCTTCAGTGTCGCTGGTCAAAATCCTTGAACTCCCTTCCTAACAGCAGTGTGGGTATACCTACCCGAAAAGGACTGCAGCGGTTCAAGAAGGCAGCTCACCACCACCTTCTCAAGAGTAATTAGGGATGGGCAATAAATGTTGGCAGAGACAGCGCCGCCCACATCCCATGAATGAATAAAAAGAAAATAGGACTGAGCAAGTGTGTGATGGGGGTGACCAAGAGCATGCTAGGGGTACGCTGGTGCGTTCTAAATGATGACAGGTGTGCGTGCTCGGAGTGCCCAGATAGCGCAAGGGCTGTTCAAGAGACTGATACGGGTGTCAAAGATGTGACAGCTGTGACCAACAATATACTACGGGTTGCCCAGAGATTGATAGGGTGCCCAGGAATATGCTAGATGTGCCCAAGATTGTACTAGGTGTGCCCAAGTGTATATAAGGAGGGGTCAGAGTATGATTCGGGTGAGAATACATATGCTAGGGATGGCAGGAGTGTGCGAGGTGTCCACGGCTAGACAAGGGGTGCCACAGCCAAGGCTCGGGTTGCGCATTTGTGATTGGTGAGCTCAAGAATGTGCCACGGGTGCCCATGAATCTGCTCGCGGATGGCAGCAGTGCAATAGGTGTTCAGAAGTGTATCCGAGTTGTGGCCAAGAACAGAGGAACACAAGAAATTGGAGCATTAGTAGACCATACGGGCCATCGAGCCTACCCCGTCATTCAATACGATCATGATTGCTCTTGGGCTTCAATTGCACTTTCCTGCCCACTCCTCATATCCCTTGATTACCTACAGGACCAAAAATCTATCTATCCCAGCCTTAAATGTGCTCAATGATAGAGCATCCACAACCCTCTGGGGTAGAGAATTCCAAACATTCCCAACCCTTTGACTGAAGTAATTTCTCCTAATCTCAATCCTGAATGATTGATGCCTTATCCTGAGACTGTGTTCTGTGTTCTAGATTCTCCGATCAGTTGGAACAATCTTTAAGTTTGTACCCTGTCAAGGCCTTTCAGAATCTTGCACTCCTCAGTACGATCGTCTCTCATTCTTCTAAACGGCAGACAATTATAGGCCCAAATTGTTCAGCCTTTCATCATAGGACAACCCCATCATCGCGGGGACCAATTGAGTAAATCTTCGCTGCACTGCCTGCAGTGCAAGTATACCCTTTCTTAAATATGGGGACCAAAACTACAGCCAGTATTCCAGGTGTCGTCTCATCAAATCCCACTACAATTTAGTAAGACTTCTTTATTCCTGTACTCTAATCCCCTTGCAATAAAGGCCAACATGACATTTGCCTTTCTCATAGCCTGCTGCATCTGCATGTTGACTTTGTCTGTTCCTTGTACGAGTACCCCAAGTCTCTCTGAGCATTGACATGTACAGGTTTCACACCTTTTAAAAACATTCCTGCTTTTCTATTCTGATGGCGTGCACAAAACTGTTCTAGGAGTGCCCAGTTTGTGCTTTGTGCGCAGTTGGGCAACCCAGCACACACGTGGATGCACGTAACGCCCTTTTCTCATTCTCTAGCACACTCTTGGACAGCCCTATCTCAGTCTGGGCACACTGAGAACTCTCTTTGGCAACGCTATCACACACTGGCCTCCCCTAGCACGCTCTTGTGCGCACCATCACACTCTTGGACACCACTGGCACAGTATTGCCATTTACGAGGACACTCCTGAGCACCCGAGAAGAAACTTCAGCACCCCGATCACGCTCTGGGTACCTCAAGTGCACTCTTGGGCACCCCTAAAACACCATTGGGCAAACCTATCACACTCTGCGCACCTTAACACACTCTTGGCCAGCCCGATCACATGCTTGGGCATCCCAGAGCACACATCGGCACCCTTTTTACAATCTTGGGCACACCAAGTGCTTGCTTGGACACACCTAATACCCTCTTGGGCTGCCCCAGTACCCACTTGGGCACCTCTACCAAACTCTTGGGCAACCCTAGAACATTCTGGCCACTATCAGCAATTGCCATTACCTCGCACACTCTTGGACACGCCTCGTACACTATTGGGTACCCCAAGTGCACTCTTGGGCAACACTAGTACACGTTTAGTTACCCCTAGCAGCTTCGTGGACTTTTCAAGCACACATTTGGGCAAAATAGCCCCTGCTTGGGCACCCCTAGGACACATTTAGGCCCCCCTATGAAACACTTGGACAACCCTAGCACAATCCTAGCACTCCTATCACACACTTGCCTTCACCTAGCGAACTCTTGGGCACACCTAACACTCTCTGGGAATACTGACCACACTATTTGGAACCTCCAGAACACACTGGGCACCTGTTGCATGCTTCTGCATTCCCTGGCACATTCTTGGATACCGCTGGCACACGTTTGGGCAAACCGTATCACAATCTGGACACTCCTATCGCAAATTTTCCATCACCTAGCACACTCTCGGATACACGTCTGCAACCCGAGCACACGTTTGGGTAACCCCTATCACACTGCGTCAATTCCCGAGCTCACTCTTGGGCACATATGGCATGTCTTTGGGCACACTGTGCACACTCTCTGGCACCTGTAGCATACTCTTGTCATTCTCTAGCAAATTATTGGATAACCCTATCACACTCTGGGAAAACTGATCAGTCTTTTTGTCACCTCTACACCGACTCTGCTTACCTATAACACTCTTTTGCACCCCAGCACACTCTTGGACGCCACTAGCAAACTCTTGCCATCGTGGGCACCCACAAGACTCTTAAACACCCCGATTACATTCTGGTTACACCAAGAGCCTCTTGGGTACCCGTAGCAGATACTTGGGCAACCCTACTACATTCCTGAGCAACGTTAGAACATTCTGGGCACTCTTAGCACACACTTTGCGTCACCTAGTACACACTTGAGCAAACCTAGTTCACTCTTGTGCGCCCCTGCCGGGCTGTTGGGCACTTCTAGTACACGCTTTTCCATCCCAAGCATATACCTGGTCTCCCCAAGCACACTCTATGTACCCCAACTATACACTTAGACAACCCTAGCACAATCTAGGCACTGCTATCAGACACGTGCCATCATCTAGCGCCATCTTGGTCACCGTAGGACAAACTTCTGCAACACTTTCACATGCGTGGGCACTCCTAGCACATGCTGCCATCTGCTAGCAAACCCTTGCACACACGACGAAAGAAGTACATATTTGGGCAACCTTAGCCCAATCTTTGGCACCCTGAGTAAATACATGACCCCCTAGCACTCTCCGTCCATCCTCTGGCACTGTTTGTGCACCACTATCAAACTATGGGCACCCTTATCACGCATCTGGGCAGCTCTACCACTCTCTGCGCACGCCGAGTATATGCTGGGAACCTCTATTACACGATTGGGCATCCCTATCACTCTCTTTGACACACCTGGCACACACTTGCCATCCCCTTAAACACACATTTGGGCACCCCTAGAACGCCAGTAGTCACTTTGTCACCCCTATCACATTTGCGCACCTGTAGTACACTTCTGTCACTCTCACACACACTCCTGGATGCTCACATCACACTCTCGACACACTTAGCGCAATCACTGGAAAATCTACCACACATTGGTCTTCTCTATCACACTCTGGACACCCCTAGAACAACCTGGGCACCCGTAGTAAATTGTGGGATACCCGAGAACGCCATTGGGCAACTCTAGCACACTGTGGGCGCACCTAGTATACTCCTGTGCACCTGCATCACACATTGGGCAGCTTTAACACTCTCTTGACAGTACTAGCACAATCTGGGCAATCCTAGCACATACTTGCCGTCTCCTAACGTGCACTTGTGCACACCTAACTCGCTCTAGGCACACCGATCAGTTCCCCTAGGCCACTTTTAACACACACTTACACACCTGTTGTACACTTTTGGGCATGCCATCACTCCCGTGTGCACCGCTGGTACAAACTTGCTATCCCCGAGTACACTTGGGCAGCACATAGCACTCTTCAGCACCTTATCACACGCTGGACAACCTAGTGCACACTTGGGCATCCCTAGTATACCCTTGGTCACCAGTATTACACTTTTGTGCACACCTATTGCACTTTTGGACACCTCTATCACATTCTGGGCACTCCAAGCATACACTTGCCATCATCTAGCTCACTTTTGTTCACTCCTTGGGCACACTTCTGCAACACTTGCACATGCTTGGACACCCTTAGCTCATTTTTGGTCACCTCTATCACGTTCTTAGGGACTATTACAACATTTTGTTTACCCCTGTCACACTCTGGACGCACCTATCGCACACATGGGTGTGCCTACAATACTCTTGCACAGCCGAGCGCACACTTGGGCAGCTGTAGCACACATTCGTCATTCTCTAGCACACTCTTGGACAACCCTAGCACACAATGGGCACACTGATCACTCTCTTGGACAATACTAGCAAACTCTTGCCTTCCCTCAATACATGTTTGGCCACAACTAGTGCAATCCGGGCATCTCTAGCAGACACTTGGTCACCACTAGCACACTCTGCGTGCCCCTAGTATAAACTTGGACTCTGCGAGCACAATGTAGGCACTACAGCACACGCGTGCCATCATCTAGCACACTCTTAGACACATTTGGACACACGGCCTCAATCCTTTCACATGCTGGGTCACCCCTAGCAGCTGCTGCCAACCCCTATCACATTTTTGGGTACACGAGCATACTATGGGCAGAGCAAGCACACATTTGGGCAACCTTAGCACCCTTTTGGGCACAACTAGTAAACACTTGATGGCCGAGCACACGCCTGCCAACCTCTAACTCGTGTTTGGACAGCACTATCACACTCTGGAAACCCTACGGCGCACCTGTGCGCCCCTAACACACTCTGGGCTAACAGAGCACGCCCTTGGAAACATCTCGAACACTCTGGGCACTTGGAATATACACTTGGGCACCTCTACTGCACACGTAGGCACACAAAGCACACTTCTGCATAATACTAGCACAATCTGGGCAACCCTCGCACACACTTGCCATCTCCTATCACACAGCTGGGCATACCTAATATATTGTAGGCACACCAAACCCTCCCTAGGCCACCTCTAAAGCTCATTTGCGTCACCTCTGAAACACTCTTCGGCACCTGTAGCACACTTTTTTCATCCTCCAGTGCACGTCTGGACACTCCTATCACTCTCTGGGTACTTTAAGCACACTCTTTGGCACAAATACCACACACTGGCCGCCCCAATACATTTTGGGCACCCTGCCGCACTCTTGTGTCCCTCGATCACACGTTTGGTCATCCCTGACCCTCTATTCCCTTCCTGTAGCACACTTTGGACATCCCTAGCACACTGGGCATCCTTAGTACACTGACATCTTAAGGGCACTCTGGGCATCCTTAGCGCCCACCTGGATGGCCCAAGTGCATTCTTAGTCACTTCTATCACACACTTGGGCACCCCTTGGCACTCTTGCCATCCCAACAGTACACCATTGTGCACCCCTGTCACACTCTCGTGCACATTTATAACACTGTTGGACAACGCTAGCGCATTCTTGGGTACCCCTAGGGCACACTTCTGCAACCCTAGCCAACACTTCAGAACCTCTATCACACACTTGACACCCTGACACACTTCTGCCAATCTCTAGCACATGCTCGGACATTCCTATAACACTCTGCGCACACCTAGCAGCCATTTGGTCACACCTACAACAGTCTGGGCAACTCTGATACCCCCGTGAGTACCTCTATCACATTCTGGGCACCCCTATTACACTCCTTGCACCCCTATTATATTGTTGGGCAGCCCGAGCTCCCTCTTGTGCGCACCAGCACACTCTTGGACACCATTGTCACACAATAGCCATCCCCGAATACACTCTTGGGCAACCCAGAACCCTCCTTGGCACCGCTACCACATGTTTGGGCAATCCAATTACACATTTGGGACAACTAGCCTCTCTTGGGCACCCCTAGCAGGCACATGAACACCTTAGGGCACACTTCCCATCCTCTAACACATGTTTGGTCCACCCTACCACATACCTGCTCACCCCAATCTTAGTCTTGGGCATCCGTAGCACACGATGTCATTCTCTAGCACCCTCCTGGACAGCCCCAGCACACTCTGAGCACACTGAGAACTCTCCTGGGCCACCTAGTACAAACCTGCGCTCCCCTAGCATGCACTTGGGCACTCCGGGCACACATTTTGTCAACTTAGCCCAATTTTGGACACCTATCAGATACTTGCCATCTCCTAGCACCTGTTTGGTCTATTCCAGCACATGTTTGGTCACTCCTAGCGCACTGTTTTCCCCCTATCACATACTTTCTCACTCCTCGCAATCTTGGGCACATGTAGCACACAATGGTCATTCTCTAGTACACTCATGGACAGCCCTAGCACACTTTGGACACACCAATCACGCTCTTTGGCACATCTTTTACACTCTTGGACACAACTCGCACACTCTTGCCATCCCCACGCGCTCTTTTGGGCACCCTTAGAACACACTTGGTCACCCTTAGATCACTCTTGTGCTCCCAGCACACACTTGATCACTCCTAGCCCACTATTGGGCACTCTTAGAACACACTTGGGTACAGCTACCACTCTCTTCTTCACCCCTATTACACTCTGGGCACAATGATCATGCACTTTCCAACTCTAGCATCCTCTGGGCACCCTTAGTTCACTTTTGTGCACCACAGCACACTCCTGGACACAACTATCACCAACTTGGGCAACCTTAGCACAATCTGGGCAATCTTAGCACACACTTGCCATCAGCTAGTACACTCTTGGACACACACAGGTCACAATTCTGCAAACCTATCACATGCTTGGGCACACCTAGTACACTTCTGTCATACCCTATCTCACTCGTGGGCACCCATGGCACATTTTTGGGCACACCAAGCATACTCAGGGCACAACAGCCACTTATTTGTGCAACCCTAGACCCCACTTTGGCATCCCGAGAACCCACTTGGATACCTTAGCATATACCTTCCATCCTCTAGCACATGTTTGGACACCCCTATCATGCTCTGAGCACCACCATCACGCACCTGGGCACTTCTATTATCCACTTGGGCACACCTAACACCCCCTTGGGCACAACACTGTTCTATTGGACATAGCTATCACGCATTTGAGATTCCCAGCACACTCTCGGTGCACCTAGAACACACTTGGCCACACCAACAACCCTCTTGGGCACACCGGGATCGCTCTAGGGCACCCGTTGCATGCTCTTTGATATCACTAGTACAGTATTGCCATCTCTGAGTACACTCTTGGGCACCCCAGAACACCCTTGGTCACGCCTATCACACTCTTGGCAGCCCAGGTTCTCCCCTCGGCACATCTGGTGCACACTTCAGCACACCCATGACACACTTGGGCAACCCTGGAACATTCTGGGCACTTCTATCACACACTTGCCATCACCTAGTACACTTTTGGGCACCCCTCGATCATTCTTGGGCACCCCCAGTACATTTTTGGGCACCACTATCAGACATTCATGGGCACACCTCGCACTTCCCGGCCTCTGTGAGCACACATTTAGGCAAACTAGCCCACACTTGGGCACTCCTAGTTGACAGTTGGACACACTAACACACTCCTGGCAACCTCTGGCACATGTTTGAGCACACCTACTATACCCTGGGCACCCCTATAACACACCGAGGCACGCCTAGTAAACTCTGCTCTACACTACCACGCCGTTGGATACTTCTACCACAGTCTGGGCACCTCGGGTATACACTTAGGCACCACTATCACACACCTGGTTAACCCTAGCACACTCTTGGTCATCCCGAGTACAAACTTCAGCAACCCTTGTACATGCTTTGGCACCCCTAGCAAACTTCTGCCATCCTTTCGCTCACGCTTGGGCACACCTATCACGTTTCTGGGCACTCTTAGCACACTATTCTTTACCCCATCACAATCTGGGAACGCTAGCGCTCACATGGGTGTGCCGAGAACACACTTGGGCACCCCAGCACATACTTGGGCACCAGTGTCACACTTTTGTCATTCTATAGCTCTCTTTTTGACAACCCTGGCACACTCTGGGCACACTGTTTACCCTCTTGGACACGACTAGAAAACTCTTGTCATCCCTTGACACATGTTTTGCCACAGCTAGTGCAATGTGGGCACACATGGGCGCGTCTAGAATGTTGTTGGGCAACCAAGCACACACTTGGGCAATCCTAGCAAACATTTGAGCACCCGAGCAAATTTTTGTCATTCTGTAGCACACTCTTGGACAATGCCAGCGCACTCTTTCGCATACACTGGGCATACCTGTCACGCTCTTGGGCAGTCCTATCACACTCTGGTCGCACTAAGCACTCTCTTTGGCACGTGCATTACACACTGTGCACGCCTAGCACACTCCAGCACAACTCCAGCGCAATCTGGAATTCCTAACACACAGTTCCCTTCACCTACTTGGGCACCCCTAGACAACATTTGTACACTGAATCACACTCTTGGGCACACCTGTGATGCTCTACCTATCTCCTATCACACTCGTGGCCACCCTTAGAACACTCTTGGGCACACCTATCAGGCACTTATTTATCCCTAGAACACTCTTGGGCACACTGCGAATGGTCTTTGGCACATCTAACATATACTGTGCACCCCTAAGACGCCTTTGTGCATTTGATCACACTCTTGGCCAACACTACCACACACTTGAACAGCCCTATTACAACCTGGGTGCACCTAGCACATGCTTGCCATCATCTATCACACTTTTGAGCACCCCTAGAACACACTTCTGAAACATGATCACGCATAAGGGCATGCCGAGCATACTGCTGCCATCCTCTAGCTCACTCTTGGGCAAAGATGGCACGTTTTTGGGCACACTGAGCACACTCTGGGCACAACAATTGTACATCTGGGCGACCCTAACCCCCACTTTGGCAGCCCTAGCACACACCTGGGCACCCCAGCACACTCCTGCAATCCCCTAGCACATGCTTTGCCACACCTGTCATACTCTGAACAGCTATAGTACACACTTGGACACACCAAATACATGCTGGAGCTTACCGAGCACACCATTAGGCACACCAGCCCCCTGTCAGACACACCTATTACACTCTTGCTATCACCATCACATTCCTGGGTGCACATTGAACACTCTTGAGCACATCTGGAACATTCTTATGCACATCTGTAACGTTATTGGGCACACCTAGAACGCTTTTAGGCACTCCTTGAATACTTTTGGACACCACTAGCACACTCTTGCGATCCCTGAGTACAGTATTGGGCACCCCATATCAGTCTTTGGCATGCCTATCACACGCTGAGCACCCAAGGTGTTCTCCTTGGCACACCTAGTACACTGCTGGCACCCGTATCACAGATTTGAACACTATTACCACACTCTTGTGCAACCCCAGAACATTCTGGGCACTCCTAGCACGCACTGGGGCGGCACAGTGGCGCAGTGGTTAGCACCACAGCCTCACAGCTCCAGGGACCCGATTCCGGGTACTGCCTGTGTGGAGTTTGTAAGTTTTCCCTGTGTTTGCGTGGGTTTTCTCCGGGTGCTCCGGTTTCCTCCCACAAGCCAAAAGACTTGCAGGTTGATAGGTAAATTGGCCATTATAAATTGTCACTAGTATAGGTAGGTGGTAGGGAAATATAGGGACAGGTGGGGATGTTTGGTAGGAATATGGGATTAGTGTAGGATTAGTATAAATGGGTGGTTGATGTTCGGCACAAACTCGGTAGGCCGAAGGGCCTGTTTCAGTGCTGTATCTCTAATCTAATCTAATCTAAACTTGCCATCACCTAGTGCACTCTTGATCACATCTCGTACACACTTGGGCACCTCTAGTATACACATTGGCACACCCAGGACATTGTTTTGCACTGCTATCACACTCTCGGGCACGCTGGGGGTGCGCAGAATGTAATCATTGTAACGAAGTTTGTTGTGGGGCGCCCAAGAATATTTTCGAGGATAGCAAGAGTGTACAGTGGTGCACCAGAGTTTGCTAGGGAACGCCAGTGTGTAATAGAGGTGCCAAACAGAGGGTGTCCAAGAATGTGTACTCGTGAATGACAAAAGAGTGCTACAAGTGCTCAAGAGTGTGCTATGAGTGAACAACTGATTGATACGGGTGCCGAGGATCATGCTAGGCGGGACCAAGAGTGTACTAGATGTGATCAGGAGTGTACTACGGCTGTCCATGAGTGTAATGGGGTGTCCATGCCTGTTCTCTGGTTGACCAATCATGCGATAGATGATGGCACGTGCCTGCTAGGGTGTCCAAGTTTGAGCTAAGGGTGGTCGAGAGTGGTAAAGCTGTCCCTAACATGTGCTCATAGTATCCAGAACGTGCTAGAAGTGAGCAACTGTGTGAAAGGGATGCCCAAGAGCATGCTAGGTGTGCCATAGAGGATCCTAGGGTGCTCAAGAGTATTCAAAGTGTACTCATGAGTGTGCTAGGGATGGCAAGAATGTAATAGGTATATCCAAGAGAGTGCTGCCGTGCCCAAAAGCGTTCTATGGGTGCCGAAGCATGTGCTCGTGGTGATTAAACATGTGCCAGAGTTTGGCAAGTGTGTTCTCGGGAGCCCAAGTGTCTGCTAGGTGTGCCCAAGAGCATATAGTTTGCCCAAATGTGTGCTTTCTGTGCTCAAGAGGATGCTAGATGTGCCCAAGTGCGTGATAATGGTGCCCAGGTGATTGATGGACGTGCCCAAGTGTGTACTATGGGTGCCCGAGAGTGTACCAGGTGATGGTAAGTGTCTTCTCGGAGTGGCCAGAATGTTCTAGGGTTGCCTAAGTGTGTGATAGGAGGTCCAAGTGTGTGATGGGGTGTCCAAGCGTTTATAGAGGTGTCCAGGATTGTGATAGGGGTGTCCAGAATTTACAAGGGGTACCAAAGAGAGTTGTGGTACGCCCATGAGTGTACTTGGGGATGGCAAAGTGTGCTAATGGCGTCTGAGTGTCTCCTAGAGGTGCCCAAGAGGGGGCTAATTTGGCAAATGCGTGTTTGGTGTGCCCAGAGAAGGTGCTAGGTGTGCCCAAGGATTTGATAGTGGTGCCCAAGAGTGTGCTGGGGTGCCCAAGAGTGTAATGGGGGTGCCCAAGACTGGGATGATAATGCCCAAGAGTGTGCTAGGGCTGAACAACAGTCTGTTAGGTGATGGCAAGAGAATGCAACTTGTGCCCAAGAGTGTGCTGGGGTACACAAGGGGGGCAGTGTCTGCTGGACGTGCCTAAGAGTGTGTTCTGTTTGCAAAAGGTGGGCAAAATAGTGTGCTAGATGTGACGAAGCATGTCCTAAGCGTGCCCAATTGTGTGCTAGGAGATGGCAAGAGTGTATTAGTTGTGTCCAAGGCAGTTTAGGAGTGCTTAAAAGTGTCTCGAGTGCCCAAGTGAGCACTAGCGGTGCCCAATGAGATGCCCAATGTACCCAGTGTGTGTTATGTGGAGCAAAGTGTGTTATAGGAGTGCTAGGGGGTCCTAGTATGTGTCAGAGGTGCTCAAGAGGGTGATCAATGTGCCCAGTGTGTTCCAAGCCTGTCCAAGAGCGTGCTAGAGAATGACAAGAGAGTGCTACGAGTGCCCAAGAGGGTGATGGGAGTGAGAAAACGTGTGCCCTGGGTGGCCAGGATAGTACAAGGCGTGTTGAAGAGTTTTCTTGGGGTGCCCAAGAGTGGCTAGTTTGCCCAAATGTGTGCTTGGAGTACCCATAGTCTACTCGATGTGCCAAAGATGGTCGTAAGTTTGTCCAAGCGTGTAATAGACGTGCGCAATTGCGTATTGAGGGTGTCTCAGAGGGTGATAGAGGTGACAAAACATATGCCAGGGAATGGCAAGTGTTTGTTAGGGTGTCCAAGTGTCTGCTAGGGCTGCCCAAGAGTAGGCTATTTGGCCTGTAGTCGGAGTGCCCAGAGTGTTCTAAGTGTGTGCAAGAAGGTGATAGGTGTGACCAACAGTCTAGTAGGCGTTCCCAAGACCCTACTAGGCAATGGCAATTGTACCAGGAGTGCCTAGAATTAATGCAGGTTGCCCAAGAGTTTGGTAGGTTCAGTCATGTGTGTACTGGGGGTGCCCAATAATGTGATAGGGGTGCTCAGGTGAGCACTTGGTGTGCCCAGATTTTGATAGGTGTGACAAAGAGTGTTTTGGGGAGCCCACGTATTTACTTGGGAATGGAAAGAGTGTGCCAGTGTATCCAAGAGTTTTCTGTGGTGCCTAAGATTGTGCAACAGGAGTCCAGTGTGCGCTAGATGATGTCACCTGCTAGGGAGGGCAAGAATGGGTTAGTTTGTCAACATGAATGCTCGGTGTGCCCAGAGTGTAATCAGTGTGCCAAAAATGTGATAGGGGTGCCCAAGAATGCGTAGTGGTTCCCAAGAGAGTGATGCGGGTGCCCAACAGTATACTAGGGGTGGCATAGATTGTACTAGGGGTGGCCGGTAGTGTACTTGGTCTGCCCAAGAGTGTGGTAGGGATGCCCACGTCTGTACTAGGTGATGGCAAGTGTGTGATAGGCGTGCCCAAATTATTCTCGGGTTGCTCAAGAGTGCCGTTGGGATGCACAGAGTGTGATAGTGGTTACCAAGCGTGTACTTGGGGATGACAAGAGTGTGTTAGTGTTGTCCAAGAGTATGTTGGAGCGCACAGTGTGTGCCAGGGAGTCTGGTGTGTGGTAAAGGTAACAAAGAGTGTGCTCATCCTACCCAGAGTGTGATAGGTCCGAAAGATTGCTAGAGAATGACAACAGTGTAATAGAGGTGCCCGAGAGTGTGCTAGAAGTGAGCAGCTGTGTGGTAGGCATGACCAAAAGCATGATTTTCGTGCCCAAAATATTCTGACTGTGCATAAGAGTATTCTAGGTGTGCCCAAATGAGTTCAAGGGGTGACTAACAGCATACTAGGTGTGCCCAAGAGTGTTCTAGGTGTTCCCAAGAGTATTCTGGGTGCGCCCAAGAGTGTACGAGGGGTGACCATGAGTATACTAGGGGTGCCCAATAGTGTTCTAGGTGATGGCAAGAGTGTGCTAGAAGTGCTCAGACTATTCTGATATTGCTCAAAAGAGTAGTAGGGGTGCCCATGACTCTACTACATGTGCGGAAGAGAGCGCTTGCGGATGGCAAGACTGTGCCAGTGATATCCAAGAATGTGATGGTGTGCACAAGAGTGTGCTGGGGGAGCTCAGTGCATGCCAGTTGTACCAAAGAAAGAGTTATGTGTGCCCAGAATGTGCTAGCGCTGTCCAAGAGGGTGCTGGAGAATGCTAATTGTGTGACACAAGTGACCAAGAGTGTGCTAAGTGATAGCAAGTATGTGACATCCCCAGTGTGTGATAGTGGAGTCCAAGTGGGCATTTTGGAGCACAGAAGTGTGCTAGCGGTTCCCAATGTATGCTGGAGTGTCAAAGAGAGTGCCCAGTATGCCCAGAGTGCGATAGATGTGCAGAAGTGTTTGATAGGTATGCCAAAGTGTGCAATAGGTGATGAAAAGAGTGTAATAGGGATAACCAAGAGTGCGCAGGAGTGCCAAAAAGAATTATAGGGCGACCAATTGAGTACCTGAGGTGACCAAGGGTGTGCTCGGCTCTCCCAGTGCGTGTTAGGCATCCGAAATTGTGTACTAGCTGATGGCAAGTGTTTGCATAGAGTTCCCAGATTTGCAAGGGTAGTTCAAGTGTGCACGAGGGCTGCCCAAGAGTGCGATTGGAGTGACCAAGTGGGTACTAGGGGTGCCCAAAGAGTACTTCGGGTGCCCGGCCTACGCTGGAAGCGTTACGAAGAGATTTCAGTGCACCCAGAGTGCTCTACATCTGGCCAAGAGTGTACTAGAGAATGGCAAATGTGTGCTACGGGTGTCAAAGAACCAAAGATGTGCCATGTGATGGCTGGTGTGTGCTCGGCTTTCCAAGTGTCAGCTAGCGCTGCCCAAGAATGGGCTAGTTTTTCCAATAGTGTGATTGAGTGCTCAGAGTGTGCGAGGTATGTCCACGAATGTGGAAGGTGTACACAAGAGTGTACAAGGGCGCCCAAGAAGGTGCTAGGTGATGGCAACATGTATCAGGAGTGCCCAGAATGATCTCAAGTTGTTCAAAATTGTAATAGGGGCACCCCCAAATGTGTGATGGGGGTGCCCAAGAGTCTAGTGGGATGTCCAAGCATGTGTTTGTGTTGCACAGAGTGTAATAGGGCTGACGAAGAGTACAGTGGTGTGTCTAAGAGTGCACTCGGGAATAGAAACTGTGCGACAGCGGTGTCCAAGAGTGTGACGGGTTCTGAGGAGTGTGCTAGGGGATGCTGTGTAGTAGGGGTGCTCGGGGCGACCAACTATGTGCCAGGGGATAACAGCTACTTGATCGGAGTGCCCAGAGTGTTATTGGGTTCTGAGAATGTCATGAGTTGCTCAAGAGTATACTAGGGGCACCAGGAGTGTGGTAGAGGTTCCCATGGGTGTGCTAGGGTAGACCAGAGTTTACTAGGGGTGCCCATCTGTGTAAAAGGGTTGGCCAACAGTGTAAATGTGGATGGCAATAGTATGCTTGAGATTGTAACGAGCGTGCTAGTTCGTCAATTGTGTGTTAGGAATTCCCAAGACAGGGCTAGGTTTGATTGGTATGGTCAAGAGTTTGCTAGGTGTGCCCAAGAGTGTACCATGGGATGGCAAGTGTTTGATATTGGCGTGCAAGAGTGTGCTGGTGGGTGCAAGAGCGTGCTAAGGGTTACCAAGGGTGAAATAACGGTTCGAAAGTGTGTACTAGTGGTATCCAGAGTGCGATAGAGGTGATCACAGGTGTGTTAGGGTAGAGCAGGCTGCATGGGTGTGCCCAAATGTGTACTCGGGGTGCCCAGCGTGTAATAGGGGGTCCCCAACATGTGCCAGCGATTGGCAGGTGTGAGCTCGGATGTCAGGAGTATGCTAGGGTGTCCAAATGTGTGCTATTTGTTTTAAAGTGGAGCTAAGATTGCCTAAATTCTGCTTGGTGTGCCCAAGAACGTACCATGGATACCCAAGAGTGCGATTGGAGATGACAACAGGTGATGGGGTGAAAAAGTGTGTCCCAGGTGTGCGCAAGAGCACAACACCACAGAAATAGAAGTGGAAGTAGGCGAGATGGCACATCGAGCCTGCTACGCCATTCAATACAATCATGGCTAATCTTGGGCTTCAATTCTACTTTCCTGCCCACTGCCCAGATTCCTTGATTCCATGCAAGACCAAACATCTATCCATCCCAGCCTTAAATGTATTCAATGATGGAACATCCATCCATCTCTACCCCTCTGGGGTAGAGAATTCCAAAGATTAACAAGCCTTTGGGTAAAATAATTTCTCCTCATCTCAATCCTGAATGATTGATGCCTTATCCTGAGATTGTGTACCGTGTGTTAGATTCCCCGACCAGTGGGAGCAATCTCTCAGCTTCTACCATGTCAAGCCCTTTCAGAATCTTGTATGTCTCAATTAGATCGCCTCTCAATCTTCTAATTCCAGATTCTTCTAATCTCCAGAGAATATAGGCCCATGAGTGGGCAGAGGTTTTCGAAATTGTGGTGATGAAGGCAAGTATCTGTTAGGGGTGACCATGAGTGGTTTAATTTGGAGCTCGGTGACCAGAGGTGTTCCACAAGGATCTGTTCTGGGACCTCTGCTCTTTGTGATTTTTGTAAATGACTGGGATGAGGAAGTGGAAGGCTGGGTTAGCAAGTTTGCCGATGACACGAAGGTTGCTGGAGTTGTGGATAGTGTGGAAGGCTGTTGTCGGTTGCAACGGACATTGTCTGGATGCAGACCTGGCCTGAGAAGTGGCAGATGGAGTTCAACCTGGAAAAGTGTGAAGTGATTCATTTTGGAAGGTCGAATTTGAATGCGGAATACAGGCTTAAAGACAGGATTCGTGGTGGTGTGGAGGAACAGAGGGATCTTGGGGTCCATGTCCATAGATCGCTCAAAGTTGCCACCCAAGCTGATCGGGTTGTTTAGAAGGCGTATGGTGTGTTGGCTTTCATTAACAGGGGGATTGAGTTTAAGAGCCGCGAGGTTATGCTGCAGCTCTAAATGGAAAAGTCCTGGGGACAATTGATGTACAGAGAGATTTGGGTGTTCAGGTCCATTGTTCCCTGAAGGTGGCAACGCAGGTCAATAGAGTGGTCAAGAAGGCATACGGCATGCTTTCCTTCATCGGACGGGGTATTGAGTACAAGAGTTGGCAGGTCATGTTACAGTTGTATAGGACTTTGGTTCGGCCACATTTGGAATATTGCGTGCAGTTCTGGTCGCCACATTACCAAAAGGATGTGGATGCTTTGGAGAGGGTGCAGAGGAGGTTCACCAGGATGTTGCCTGGTATGGAGGGCGCTAGCTACGAAGAGAGGTTGAGTAGATTAGGATTATTTTCATTAGAAAGACGGAGGCTGAGGGGGGACCTGATTGAGGTGTACAAAATCATGAGAGGTATAGACAGGGTGGATAGCAAGAATCGTTTTCCCAGAGTGGGGAATTCAATTACAAGGGGACACGAGTTCAAAGTGAAAGGGGAAACATTTAGGGGGGATATGCGTGCAAAGTTCTTTACACAGCGGGTGGTGGGTGCATGGAACACATTGCCAGCGGAGGTGGTAGACGCGGGCACGATAGCGTCTTTTAAGATGTATCTAGACAGATCCATGAATGGGCAGGAAGTAGAGATACAGATCCTGAGAAAATAGGCGACAGGTTTAGATAGAGGATTTGGAGCGGCGTAGGCTTGGAGGGCCTGTTCCTGTGCTGTAATTTTCTTTGTTAATTGTTCTTTGTTCTCTAAGGCCCTGCTTCGACCACACTTGGAATATTGTGTTCAGTTCTGGTCGCCTCATTATAGGAAGGATGTGGAACCTTTAGAGAGGGTGCCGAGGAGATTTACCAGGATGCTGCCTGGACTGGAGGGCATGTCCTGCGAAGAAAGATTGAGGGAACAAGGGCTTTTCTCATTGGAGCGAAGAAGGATGAGAGGTGACTTGATGGAAAGGGAAACATGATGATGAGAGGCATAGATCGAGTGGATAGTCAGAGACTTTTTCCCATGGTGGAAAGGGCTATCACCAGGTGGCATAATTTTAAGGTGATTGGAGGAAGGTTTCGGAGAGATGTCAGAGGTAGGTTCTTTCCACAGAGGGTGGCGGGTGCGTGGAATGCTCTGCCAGCGGTGGTCGTAGAAGCAGATACATTAGGGGCATTTAAGCGACTCTTGGATAGGTACATGGATGATAGTAGAATGAAGGGTAGGTTGTTAGTTTGATCTTAGTGTAGGTTAAATGTTCGGCACAGCATCGTAGGCCGAAGGGCCTGTACTGTGCTGTACTGTTGTATGTTCTATGTTTTTGACTAATCCCTGCCTCTCCATGTGGAGAATAATGCTGTCGCTCAGAATCTTTTCCCAAAGCTTCCCTCTGACTCATGCTAAACTCACTGGCTTTTAATTACTTGGTTTATCCGTGCTACCCTTCTTGAATACTGCTACCATATTCAGTGTCCTCCGGTCCTCTAGCAGGCACATCTACTTTAGCCATAACGGATTTGAAAATTTGTGTCAGACGCCCTTGCAATCTCCTCCTTTGCCTCACATTGCAGCCTGGGAGACCTCGCATCTGGAACTGGGGATAAAACCACTTTTCAGCTCGCTAAAACCGCGAATAAATCTTCTTTCTCAATGATAATTTGTACACGTATATCACAACCCCCTTCCCTCATCTCCACACCAACATCATCCTTCTCCATAGTGAACACAGATTAAAAGTAAAGAGTGTGCTAGGTGTGGTCAAGAGTGAGCTAGGGATTCCCAAGAGTGTGCTCGGGGTGATCAAGTATGTGCTAATTTTGCCCACGTGTCTGATAGGCGTGCCCAAGAATGTGCTAGAGGATGGTAAGGATATGCTAGGGTATGGCAAGAGTGTGGTAGCGATGTCAAGTGCGTACTTGTGCCCAAGAGTGTGCAATGGGATGGCAAGAGTGTGCGAGGAATGACCAAGAGTGTGGTGCCCAATTGTGTGATAGGGGATGGCAAGTGATTGCCAGGGGATTGCCAAGAGAGTGATAAGTCTGAAGAATAGGGCGATAGTGTATGTAAATAAGAGCGATTGGTGTGCCGAAGTTTGTGATGGGCATGGCCAAGTGTGTATTGAGGGTTCCCAAGAGTATGCTAGTGCATGGCAAGTGTTTTCCGCGGGGCCCAGAGACTACCAGCGGTGACGTGAGTGCGCCACATATATCCACAAAGCTGCTTTGGAATGGCAATTGCCTGCTAGAGTGCCCAAGTGTGGATAGTAGTGCCCAAGTGCATTATAGGGATGCCCAAGTGGGCTCTCGTTGTACCAAGAGCGTGCTGGGGAGTTCAAATGTGTCAGGGTACCCAGGCTAGTGCCGGGGATGCCAGGAGAATCTTAGGTCTGCCCAAGGATGTGCTCGTGTTCCCAACAGGATGCTAGGTGATGGCAAGAGTGTGGTTGGGAAAGCCAAGACAGTGATAGGGGTGCTCAAGAGCGTGATGGGATTACCTGAGAGGGTGCGAAGGTATGACAAGACTGTGCTAGAGTATGGCAATAGCTTCCAGATCCGTCTTCTCCTTCACTTCCCTCTGACCCCATCCCTTCTGATCTGACCCCTTGCCATGTATTCACTATACCTTCTGACCTCCCCCTCTCTGCCGCTGAACGTTCTGTACTCAGAAGAGGTCGCAGTTTTATCCCCTTAAGCGCCCACCTCAATAAATCTCACGCTCGGCATGACGTTGAGCTCTTCTTCCGTCGCCTCTGCATCCGGCTCACTTCTTTGACCAGGAGTCCTCCACCGATCAGTAGACCCATTCATCCGCCTCCAGCATTCTCCCTCTACCTGGACCCCTCCCCCTGACCCCTCATTTGCTCTTGATGTTTTCATTGAAAACTGTCGGCAAGACATTGGTCATCTCAATTTCTCTGTCCCCCTCACTCACCTAACCTTTCTCCCTCTGAACTTGAGGCACTCCGTTCTCTGAGGTCTAAACCGACATTGTCATCAAACCTGCAGGCAATGGTCGTGCTGCTGTTGTATGGCGTACCGACATCTACCTTGAAGAAGCTCAACGCCAACTCTCAGACACTTCTTCCTACTTCCCTCTGGACCATGACCCCACCATCAAACATCAAGTTACTGTCCACAGGACTGTCCCTGACATCATCTCTTCTGGAGATCTGCCCTCTACAGCTTCCAACCTCACAGTCCCGCAACCCCGGACAGCTCGCTTCTACCTCCTTCTCAAAATCCACAAACAGGACTGTCCCTGCAGACCCATTGTGTCAGCCTGCTCTTGCCCCACTGAATGTATTTCTTCCTATCTTGACTCTATCTTTTCTCCGCTGGTCCACTCTCTTCCCACCGATATCCATCACTCTTCTGACACCCTACATCATTTTGACTAATTCCAGTTTACTGGCCCCAACCGCAGTTTCCTGGACCCAACCACTTCCTCTTCGATATGGACGTCCAATCTCTCCACACCTTCATCACCCACCAGGACGGTTTGAGGGCTCTCCGCTACTTCCTTGAACAGAGGCCCAACCAGTCCCCATCCTCCACCACCCACCTCCACCTGGTTGACCTTGTTCTCACATTGAACAACGTCTCCTTCAACTCTAATCACTTCCTTCAAGTAAAAGCTGTTGCTATGGGTACCCATATGGGACCTAGTTATGCCTGTCTTTTTATGGGATATGTCGAACATTCATTGTTCCAGTCCTACTTCGGCCCCGTCCCCACCTCTTGTTCGGTACATTGCTGACCGTATCGGTGCCGTTTCTTGCATCCGCCCCAAACTGGAAAACTTTATCAACTTTGCTTCTAATTTCCACCCTTCTCTCACCTTTACATGGTCCATCTCTGACACTTCCCTTCCCTTCCTCGACTTCTCTGCCTCCATCTCTGGGGATAGGCAGTCTACTAATATCCATTAGAAACGCACCCAATCCCACAGCTACCTCGACTACACTTCTTCACACCCTGCCTCCTGTTAGGACTCCATTCCATTCTCCCAGTTTCTCCATCTCCGACGCACCTGCTCTGATGATCCTACCTTCCATGACAGAGCTTCAACCGAGGATTCCCCCACAATGTGGTTGATAGGGCCCTCAACCGTGTCCAGCCCATTTCCCACACCTCTACCTTCACCCCTTCCCCTCCCTCTCAGAACCGTGACGGGGTTCCCCATGTCCTCATTATCCACCCCACCAGCCTCCACATCCAAAGGAGTATTCTCCGCCATTTCTGCCACCTCCAGCGTGATGCCACGACCAAGCGGATCCTCGCCTCCCTTCCCCTGTCAGCATTCCGAAGGGATCATTACTTCCGTGACACCCTGGTCCACTCCTCCATTGCCCCCATTACCTCATCCCCTTACCACGGCACCTTCCCCTGCAATCGTAGGAGGTGTAATGACTGCCCATGTACCTCCTCTCCCTGCACTATCCCAGGCCCCAAAAGCTCCTTGCAGGTGAAGCACTGATTTACTTGTACTTCTTTCAATGTAGTATACTTTATTCGCTGCTCACAGTGTGGTCTCCACTACATTGGGGAGATCAAACGCAGGCTGGGTGACTACTTTGCAGAACACCTCTGCTCAGTCTGCAAGCAGGAACCCGAGCTTCCGGTTGCTTGCCATTTCAACACTCACCCCTGCTCTCATGCTCACATCTCTGTCCTGGGATTGCTGCAGTGTTCCAGTGAACATCAACGCAAGCTCGAGGAACAGCATCTCATTTACCGATTAGGCACACTGATGCCTGCCGGACTGAACATTGAGTTCAATCAATTCAGAGCATGACGGGCCCCCCATTTTTTTTTAGTTATTTTTTCTTTTTCCTTTTTTTGTATTTTTGGGGGTTTATTTTATTTCATTTCATCTTAGTTTTTTCAGTTTGCTTACCCATTGTTTTTTCAAGTTCGTACTTGCTGCTGTTCAATTTTTAGTCCATTAGCACCCTTTCTGTACTAATGCTTTGTCTTTCAACACACCATAAACATGTCTTTGCTCCATGACCTTCTGGTCAGCTATTCTGTGATCTTGTCCTATCTACATCTTCTCCTTTGTTACCTCTTGCCCCACCTCCACTTTACTTGCTTATAACCTTTTACATGTCTAATATTTGCCAGTTCTGATGAAGGGTCACTGACCTGAAACGTTAACTCTGCTGCTCTCTCCACAGAAGCTGCCAGACCTGCTGAGTGCTTCTGGCATTTCTTGTTTTTATTTCAGATTTCCAGCATCCGCAGTATTTTGCTTTTAATGTGGCAATAGCTTGCTAGCTGTGCCCAGAATGTGCTAAGAAATAGTAAGCATGTGTGCAACAGTGTGTCATGGGTGCCCAAGAGTGTGACAAGCATGCAAAGGAGTGGGCCAAGCAGTGGTCAGGACTGTCTTAGGGTGCCCAACCGTTTGCTCTGGGTGCCCAGTATTTGCAAAGGGTGCCCGAAGTGTATTAATGGTGCACAAGTGTGTGATGCGGACAGCAATTTTTGGCTTTGGACTTCCTAAAAATATTCTATGTGTGCCCAAGTGTGGGCTGGCAGTGCCTAACATTATGCTCATGATCCCCAAGTGTGTGATGGGATAACCAGGTGTATTCTAGGAGTTCCCAAGTGTTTGCTGGGGCTGCACAAGTATGAGCTAAGGGTGCTCAACAGTGTAAGAGGTGTGCGTGGAGTAGGGGTGCCCAAGTGTGTGAGAGTTGTGATCAAGAGAGGGGTAGCGGTGGCAAGATTGTCTTACGGCATGGCAAGAGGGTGATCGAAGTACTTGGGGATGGTGATAGTGTGACAGGAGTGCACAAGAGTGTGCAAGGGGATGGCAAGTGTGTGGAAGGGGTGCCCAAGAGGATGATAGGTGTGCCCAAGAAGGTGGTAGTTGTGCCCAAGAGTGTGCCAGCTGTGTTCAGGATTGTGCTATGGATGCTCAAGAGAGAGGTAGGTGTGCCGAGAGTGTGAAAAGGCATGCCAAGAGTGTGTATTGGAGCCTAGCATTGTAATAGAGCTGCCCAATCTTTGCTTGCGGAGTGACCTCATGTGTGTTAGCGGTGTCTGAGTGAGTGCTGGCGTGGCACAAGAGTGGTAAAAGGGGTGGCAACAGTGTACATGGGAAGACCAAGAGTGTAATGGGTATGGCCAAGCGTGTGCTAGGAATTTCAAAACGTCTGCTGTGTGTGATCAAGCAAGTAATAGGGGTATACACGTGTGTGCTAGGATTACCAAGTGTGTGATGGGTGTGCCCAACTGTGTGTTAGGGGTGCTGAACAGTGTGATAGGTATGTCCAAGAGTGCGCCAGGGCTGCCAAACAGAGTGAGAGGAGTGCCCAAGTGTGTGCTGGGGGCTGCACAAGGGTGTCCGAGGGGATGGATAGCGGTGTCCAAGTGCCTGCTAGGGGAGCACAGGTATGTGCTAAAGGGCTAGGGGTACGCAGAGTGTGATATGGGTGCACAACTGTGTGCTGTGGATGCTGGGAAAGGCCAGAGCGTGACAGGTCTGTATATCTGTGTGCCCGTGGACGCCAAGAATGCGTTCATGAGGCACATGGGTGCGCTAGATGTGCCCAAGAATTTGCTAGGCGTGCCCAAGTATGAGCTGAAAATGCTCAAATGTGTGCTCGGAATGCCTGGAGTGTAATAGGTGTGCCCAAGTGGTTGCTATGTGTGGCGAAATGTGTTACAGGTCGGCAATAGTGGGCTAGTGGACGGCAAGAGTGTTATCAAAGTGCCCAGGAATATGTTAGGGGATGAAAAGCATGTTGCATGCATGCCCAAGAATGTGTGAGGGGATGGCCAGTATGTGGAAGGGTGCCCAAGAGTATGTGGAGTGTCCAAGAGTGTGATGCATGTGCCTAAATGGGTGCCAGGACTACCCGTGAGTGTGATAGGAGTGCCAATGTTGTGCCAGGTGTGTCCAGGAGTGTGCCAGGAATGCCCAAGTATGTACCAACAATGTCCATGTGTGTGCTATTGGTGCCCAAGTCCGTGATAGCCGTGCCCGAGAGTGTTCCAGGAATGCCTGAGAGTGTGATAGTGGTGCCAAACTGTGTGACAGGTGTTGGAAAGAGGTTCACGGGTTATACAAGTGCTTGACAGGGGATGGCAAGTTTGTGTCAGGGTGCCCTCAATGCCAGGTATGGGAAAGTGCATTGTAGGGAAGTCAAGAGTGTGCCAGGGTTGCCCAACTGTGTGATAGGAGTGCTCAAATGTGTGATTGATAATGGCAATAGCTTGGTAGGGGTGCACAGAGTGTCATAGAGGATAACAAGATAGTGATAGGTGTATCAAAGAGCATGCTAGAGGTGGCCAAGTGTGTTCTGGTATGTCCAAGAGCTTGCTAGGAGATGGCAGGTGTTTTCTATAGGTGCCAAGAGTTTTCTAGGGGAAGGCAAGAGAGTGCCAGGAGTGCCAAAGTACGTGCTGGGGGTGGCCAAGTGTGTGATCGGCGATGTTAATAGTATGCTAGTGATGCGCAGAGTGTGCATGTGATAGCAACAACGTGCGGGGAGGGGGCAAGACAGTGAAAGGTGTTCCCAGGGTAATACTAGAGATTCGCAAGTGTGTCCTACCGGCCCCCAGCGTGTGCTAGGGAATGGCAAGTGGGTACTAGGAGTATCCAAACATGTGTAAGAGGATGGCAGGAGTGTACTAGAGGGCGGCACAGTGGCGCAGTGGTTTGCACCGCAGCCTCACAGCTCCAGGGACCCGGGTTCGATTCTGGGTACGGCCTGTGCGGAGTTTGCAAGTTCTCCCTGTGTCTGCGTGGGTTTTCTCCGGGTGCTCCGGATTCCTCCCACAAGCCAAAAGACTTGCAGGTTGGTAGGTAAATTGGCCATTATAAATTGTCACTAGTATAGGTAGGTGGTAGGGAAATACAGGGACAGGTGGGGATGTTTGGTAGGAATATGGGATTAGTATAAATGGGTGGTTAATGGCCGGCACAGACTCGGTGGGCCGAAGGGCCTATTTCAGTGCTGTATCTCTAATCTAATCTACTAGCATGTTAAAGTGCGTGATAACTGTGCCGAAGAGTAGGGCAGGTTGCTCAAATGTGTACTCAGAGTACCAAGAGTATGTTAGGAGCGCCCAAGAAGGTGATGGGGTGCCCGACAGTGAGCTAGGAAATGGCAACAGGGTCATAGGGGTGCCCCAGAGTGCACTACGGGTGCACAGAGATTGTTCGGGGGGACGAAGTGTGTTTTTGGTTGCCCAGAGTGTGATAAGTTTCCGAAGAGTGTTATGGAGTGCCCAAGAGTGCACTCGGAGAAGGCATGGGTTTGCAAATAGTGTCCAAGAGTGTGATAGGAGTGAAGAAGTGTGCACTATGTGTGCCCATAATTGTGATAGGAGTAAGCAAATATGTATTGGGGGATGACAAGTGAGTGGTAGGGTGTCCAAGAGCATACTAGGGATGGCCAAGCGTGTACTGGGGATGCCTAAGTCTGTACTAAGTGATCTAACATATGTGCTCAATGCCCAGAATGTTCTACGTTGGCCCAAGAGTGTGATAGGAACAGTCAACTGTGTCATAGGGGTGCCCAATTCTGTACTAGGGGTGTCCAAGTGCGCGATCGGTGTGTCCAGAGTGTTTTGGTGTGCCAAAGAGAGTTGTGGTGTTCCCAAAAGTGCACTCTGGGATGGGGATGCTTATGTGTTAACATGATTCTGAAAGCTGTGGTGACCCGAGAACAATACAATTAACAAAGTGTTTTGATGAAAGGCCACAGAGTTGAAAGTTTAACTCTCTTTCTCACCTCACAGATTCTGCCACACCTACTGATAATTTCCCCCCAAAAATCTGTGTTTATTGTTCAATAAATAAAGCGTTTACTTTCAAGACGAAATGGCACATAGGTAAGGTGGCTTGAATACCAAAAGGCATTATTGGCGATGTCCGTGTGGAGAGCCGGATATCCAAGTTTGTTGACATGACACAGTGAGCAGTGTCGGTTGATTCAACAACAAAACACACGCCTGGAGTGTAAAAGGGGCATAGCAATAGCAGTGAACAATTTTGGCTTGTTTACGGTGAGAGAAGAGAAGTTTACTAATTTGATTTTTACTGTTACAGTAAAAGTCATAGAGTCGTAGAGTCGTACAGCATAGAAACAGACCCATCGACCCACCGCATCCATGCCAACCATAATGCCTATCCATACTAATCCCACCTGCCTGCATTAATTCTATATCCCTCTATGCCTTGTTCATTCAAGGACATGTCCAGATGCCTCTTAAATGTTGCTGGTGTTCCTGCCTCCACCACCTCCTCAGGCAGCTCATTCCAGATACCGACTATTATTTGTGTGCAAAATTTACCCCTTTGATCACTTGAAAGCTCCTCCCTCTTTCATTAAATCTATGCCCGCTAGTTATAGTCACCCCTACCATGGGAAACAGACTAGGTCTATCAACCCTATCTATGTCTCTCATAATTTTATATGCCTCTATCATGTTCCCTGTCAGCCTCCTTCGCTCCAGGGAAAACAGACCCAGCCTATCCAATCTCTCTTTATAACTCAAGCCCTCCAAACCATGCTACATCCTTATGAATCTTTTTCTGCATCCTCGCTAGCTTAATCACATATTTCCTGTAGTGCGGCGACCAGAACTGCACACAGTACTCCAAATGCAGCCTAACTAACGTTCTGTACAACTGTAACATGACGTCCCAAATCTTGTACTCAATGCATCGGCCAACGAAGGCAAGCATGCTATTCCTCTTCACCACCCTATCGACCTGTGTTGTCACTTCCAGGGACCTATGTACGTGCACCCCAAGGTCTCTCTGCTCAAGATCACTCCCCAGCACCCTGCCATTCACTGTATATGCCCTAGTGTATCTTCCCAAAATGCACCACTTTGCACTTGGCTGCGTTAAATTCCATTTGCCACTCCCTTGCCCACTTTCCCAGTTGATCTATATCTTATTGTAACCTGAGACAAGCTTCTTCACTGTCCACTATACCAACAATGTTGGTGTCATTTGCAAACCTACTAATCATGCCCTTACATTCACTTCCAAGTCATTAATATATATGACAAACAACAGAGGGACCAGCACCGATCCCTGCAGCACACCACTGATCACCGGCCTCCAATCTGAAAAACAACCCTCCACTACCACCTTCTGCCTCCTACCATCAAGTCAATTTTGTCTCCAATTTGCTAGCTCACCCTGGATCCCATGTGTCCGATCCTTCTGTACCAGCCCACCATGGGGGACCTTGTCAAAGTCTGCAGGGCCTTGTCAAAGTAAAGGTAAATCGATTGATGGAGTGGGAGCTACTGAGAATGTTATCGGATGAAGGATTAAAAACAGATGCTGCACAAGCCGCAACAGTGCAAAATACGCTCTTCTTTAAAATTTCAAAATGAGAGATTGACGTTGTTTCAGAGGGATGTTGTGACGCTATTCACATTACCAGTATGGTTGACGAACAGATGTGCAAACTAATGATGAATCAGTTTGAAACACCATATCAGTTGCTTCCGAGAATTCTATGTGAAACCAGGGAGAAAACTGTAGGACCATGACCGTTAGGCTAGCATAAAATATTGAATACTAAAGAGCTGACGAGGTACCGGGAGATGGAGAAAGGCCATTTGTTTTTTTTTAGAGAAAGCAACAAAAGTGGCCCGGAAACTGCAGAGCACGGAATTAGAGATCCAGTGCGGGCAAAGTTATGTAACACTTACTGAAGATAAGATAATGGAGCATCAGCATAGAAATGTAATCTTATAATGTTGTCAATAAGTGTTCCTGAAGTGGCGATATAGATCACTCCCTTTTTTGAACTTTTGTCAAAGCCGTTCGATAGGGGTAAGAATCTGGTGCACTTGGTCTTCAGTCGGCCTGTTATACACTTCCTCTGGAAAGCACAGTACTGAAAAGAAATATAGTGGGAATCAATATAAATGTTTTAAAAGGGATTCGTAATTCGTTGATGACTAGAACCCAGAGGGTGATGACACAAGGATGGCCATCGGCCTAAAATATCTGTTTTGGACCTCTTTAGATTAAAATCTTAATAGATGATCAGCGAACAAAGCTGGTGACAGTGGTAGACTGCATAGCTCAAACGGAAAAGCAACGGGAGGATATAACGAGATAATATTAATTGAAGAGAAATGCAAAGTATGTCACATGGAGACTAGAAATCCAGGAAAAGGTCTATCACAGAAACGCAAATACATTAACTTACATGGAAAATAAAAGCGATCTGGCGTTTCTGATTGAGAATAAAGTGAAGCCATCACAGCTATGAGTAAAGATAATCGTAAGAAGATAATAAATAGGAGCAGGAGTAGGCCATTCGGCCCCTAATGCCTGCCCACCATTCAAAGAGATCATGGATGATCTGCCCCAGACCTCAACTCCTCTTTCGTGCCAGCTCCTCATAACCCTCAACTCCCCGATATTTCAAAAATCAATTACTTCCTCTTCTAACACTTTCAGTGATCGAGCATCCACAACTCTCTTGGGTAGAAAATTCCATACATTCACTACCCTCTGAGAGAATAAATTCCGTCGCATCTCAGTTTTATCCGAGTGTCCCCTTATTGGACCCTTGTCCAATGCCAGAATATCCTTTCTTAAATACAGGGACCAAAACTGTGGACGATATTCCAGTTTCAGCCTCACCAACACCCTGTACAGTTGTGACAAGACTTCCCTATTTTAAACTCCAACTCCCTCGCAGTAAAGGGTAAAATTCCATTTACCTTCTTAATTACTTGCAGCACCTGCATGATAACTTTTTACGTTTCATGCACAGGAACTCGCAGATCCCTCTGTTCTTCACTTTTTTAGAGTCTCTCTCAATTTAAATAATAGCCTGTCTTTTGATTCTTCCTACCAAAGTGCATGATCTCACACTTTCCTACATTAAACTCCACCTGTCAAGATTTTGCCCAATTGCTCAACCTATCTATATTCCCTTGCAGCTTCCTTATGTCCTCATCACAACATGCCCTCCCACCTATTTTATATCGTCAGCAAATTTGGATATATTACACTCTGCCCACTCCTCCAAGTCATTAATAATCGTAAATAGTTGAGGCCCTAGGACTGATCCTTGTGGCACTCCACTCGATACAGCTTTCCAAACTGAAAAAGATCCATTGAACCCGACTCTCTGTCTTCTGTGTGGTAACCAATCATCAAAACATGCCAATACATTACCCCCAATACCGTGAGCTCCAACGTTGTGCAATTATCTTTTATGTGGCACCTTATCGAATATCTTCTGGAAATCCAAATACACTACATCTGCCGGTTCCCCTTTATCAACTCTGCTTGTTATATCCTCAGAGAACTGTAGAAAAATTGTCAAACATGATTTCCCTTTCACAAAACCATGTTGACGATATTTGATTGCATTATGCTTTTCAAAATGTCCTGCTACTCCTACCTTTGTAATGGACTCTAGCATTTTCCCAACTACCGATGTTAGACAGACTGACCTCTACTTTCCTGCTTTTTGTCTCCCTTTGTTCTTGGACACGGGTTTCACATCAGCGGTTTTCCAATCCACTGGGACCCTCCTGGCATCTAGTCAGTTCTGGAATATTTCGACCAAAGCCTCCACTATCTCTGCAGTCTCTTCCTTTAAAACCCTTGGATGCAGGCCATCAGATCCTGGCGACTTGTCTGCCTTTAGTCCCATTACTTTGTCAAATATTTTGCCCCTCGTGATAAAGACTGTTGCAAGATCTTTCCTCCCATTAGCTCCTTGCTTATCTGATATCTGTGAGATGTATATAGTGCCCTCCACCGTGAATACCGATGCAAAATATTTGTTTAAGTTTTCTGCCATTTCCCTAATCTCCGTTATCAATTTCCCAGTCGCATCCTCCAAGGGTTCCACGCTCACTTTAGCTACTCCCTTTCTATTTATATACCCGTAGAAGCTGTTTGTTTGTTTTTATATTACTTGAGAATTTATTTTCACAATCAATTCCCCTCCCCCACCTCTTTATTTGCTTTTTAGTAATCCGCTGCTAGCTCCTGAACGTTTAGATCGATTATAAGGTCAATATTGAGTCGTGATAGTGAGTAATCCTGTCACTTCAGAGCAACTGCTCTTACATTAATGTGTACAGTTCTGGAAACCACAGGGTATTGCAACTATTGAATGGACACAGAAGGGATTAACCCGAATGATTGAGGGTCTGAATGGATTGTATTGTGAGGAATAATTATGCCAATTAAACATATTCTCATTTGAAAACAGAGTGTCGAAAGATAATATGATTGCTGAGTTTAAGCTTCTAAATGTTCCAGATAATGTTAGTCAACCATTCCCAGAACAGGAGAACCAGAGGTCACGGCCTGCACGTGAACGGGGTAGATTAAAAACCAATCTGCTGAAACAATATTTCCTTGAGAGATGGATCTATGAAGCAGACTCTGTACAGTTAATATTGATTCTTATAATGCCAAATAGACAGATATTGTAAACAGAGAACCATTTTCCGAAACAGTATGTGAGTAATTTGAATTATAGCATTGTAAGAGGTGTATAACGTTTGAGAGGACCAGGTAAATTTGGACATACGATTCCGAAAGTTCTCTGCCACTGGCGGTTTCCTCGCCTCTTATGTGGTGTGTATGGGGTATCCAGATGGAGGTAGCAGCCTTGTATTTTCAGTCAGCGGCATCCTATTTGTAGGGTGGACTGGAGTCACAGGTCCTCATCTACCCCCAGCTCTCACTTCTGCTTCCAGGCCGGATACCCTGTCTCATCTGATCGGTGAAATGCAGTGATGGGAGAAATGATGAACATGACGTCTCCTGGGCGGGTGTCTTTCTTGATAAATGCAACGACCAGGGTGGAAGGATTCCATGCGGCTCAAATGACCATCATTTGCTGGATCAAAGGCGTACCACAGAATATTGCGTGGACTATCCTATCCTGAGTGGTGTGAAACAGGGCTGTGTTCTCGCACCCACACTTTTTGGGATTTTCTTCTCCCTGCTGCTTTCACATGCGTTTAACTCTTCTGAAGAAGGAATTTTCCTCCACACAAGATCAGGAGGCAGGTTGTTCAACCTTGCCCGTCTAAGAGCGAAGTCCAAAGTATGGAAAGTCCTCATCAGGGAACTCCTCTTTGCTGACGATGCTGCTTTAACATCTCACACTGAAGAGTGCCTGCAGAGTCTCATCGACAGGTTAGCGGCTGCCTGCAATGAATTTGGCCTCGCCATCAGCCTCAAGAAAACGAACATCATGGGGCAGGACGTCAGAAATGCTCCATCCATCAATATTGGCGACCACACTCTGGAAGTGGTTCAAGAGTTCACCTACCTAGGCTCAACTATCACCAGCAACCTGTCTCTAGATGCAGAAATCAACAAGCGCATGTGTAAGGCTTCTACTGCTATGTCCAGACTGGCCAAGAGAGTGTGGAAAAATGGCGCACTGACACGGAACACAAAAGTCCAAGTGTATCAAGCCTGTGTCCTCAGTACCTTGCTCTATGGCAGCGAGGCCTGGACAACGTATGTCAGCCAAGAGCGACGTCTCAATTCATTCCATCTTCGCTGCCTCCGGAGAATACTTGGCATCAGGTGGCAGGACCGCATCTCCAACACAGAAGTCCTCGAGGCGGCCAACATCCCCAGCTTGTACACACTACTGAGTCAACGGCGCTTGAGATGGCTTGGCCATGTGAGCCGCATGGAAGATGGCAGGATCCCCAAAGACACATTGTACAGCGAGCTCGCCACTGGTATCAGACCCACCGGCCGTCCATGTCTCCGCTTTAAAGACGTCTGCAAACGCGACATGAAGTACTGTGACACTGATCACAAGTCGTGGGAGTCAGGTGCCAGCGTTCGCCAGAGCTGGCGAGCAGCCATAAAGGTGGGGCTGAAGTGTGGCGAGTCGAAGAGACTTAGCAGTTGGCAGGAAAAAAGTCAGAGGCGCAAGGATAGGGCCAACTGTGTAACAGCCCCGACAAGCAAATTTTTCTGCAGCACCTGTGGAAGAGCCTGTCACTCTGGAATGGGCCTTTATAGCCACTCCAGGCGCTGCTCCACACACCTCTGACCACCTCCAGGCGCTTACCCATTGTCTCTCGAGACAAGGAGGCCAAAGAAATGTTTGTTTCAAGCCCAAGATGCCATATATTTTACTAACCACTCTCTCAATATGCCCTGCCGCCTTCAAAGATCGATGCACATGCACCCCCAGGTCCCTCTGTTCCTGCACACTCTTCAGAACTGTGCCATTAAGTATGCATTGCCTCTCCCTATTCCTTCTGTCAAAATGCATCACCTCACACTTAACAGTATTAAATTCCATCCGTCACCTCTGCTCATTCTGCTAGCCATTCTTTGTCCTTTTGCAGGCGATTCATATCATCCTCACTGTTTGCCTCACCTCCAAGTTTGGAATTGTCAGCAAATTTTGAGATTCTGCTCCGTATTCCAAGATCCACATATTTTATACATAGCAAGAAAAGCAGTGATCCCAGCACTGACCCTCGGGGAACATCACTGTCTTCCATCCCCCAGTCTGAAAAGAAACCATTTACTGCAACTTGCTTGTTTCTGCCCTTAAGTCAATTTTTCTAACCAATTGGAAGCTGACCCTCCTATTCCACGAGCCTCAATCTTGTTAACCAGCCTTTTATGTGATACCTTATCAAATGCTTTCATAAAATCCATAGAAACAGCACCCACTGTATTTCCTTCATCAAACTTCTCTGCTCCTTCATCCAAAGATTCAATTAGATTAGTGAAGCATGATCTGCCTTTTACAAATCCATGCTGGCTATCCTTAATTAACTCAAACCTCTCTAAATGTCCATTGATATTTTCCCTGATTATCATTTCTGAAACCTTACCCAGCATTGATGTTAAATTAACTTGCATGGAGTTGCTTGGACTGTCCTTACACCCTTTCTTGAATAAGGGTGTTATTTGCCACTCTCCAATCCCCTTATCCGGGGATGATTGGAAGATTATGGCAAGCACTTCCTGGAGGGTGTCTGGAGCGGTGGCAGACCTGCAAGGAATCAACTACCGGGGAGTGAATAAAGTGAGACCCAGGCTCGCGGCCTTCAGCTGCCTGGAGGGGGGTCGGAGAGGCAGCGGATCCAGCGAGGAACCACAATTCAGGGAGAATGAGAAGGTCCTTGTGAGGGGACAGAGAAGATTAAGTTGCGGGTTTATCAGTTTATAAGCACGTGCAGAGCCAAGGAACGGTGCCGGGGAAGATCCAATAATAGAAAGCTGCAATCGGTTGTCAGGCAGGAGTGATAAAATGACAGAAGCGATGATGGTGCAAAGCAAATAAAAGGGTAACAACAAGTAGCATTTATTAAGCATGGATACCAGGAGTGGGGATCGAACCCACGTAGACATTCGTCTATTGGATCTTGAATCCAACGCCTTAACCACTCGGCCATCCTGGTACGTTAGCCAAATAATGAAAATGAAATTTAATGTGATCCGGGTGCCATCTAGCCTTTCACAAAATCCAATTATGACGCCTCTCCCATGCTAAATTGGACCCTTCATCATCTGATGAACCTCAATCAGATCACCCCTCAGTCTAGGTTTCTCCAAGGTGCAGGGTCCCAACTCTTCTAGTCTAACTTGATAACGAAGATGTCTTATACTGGGAATTAGTTTAATGTCTCTCCTCTGTACCCTTTCCAAGGCCTCAATATCACCCATCATGTGAGGAGACCAAGACTGGATACAATATTCCAAGTGAGTCCTGACCAAGGTTTCATAAAAGGACAAATGGGGGACATCTCAGATACTGAAGGAGTCCGTGTCCAGAAGCAGCAAGACCTGGACAACGTTCAGGCTTGGGCTGCTAAGTAGCAAGTAACAGTCACACCACATAAGTCCCAGGCAATGACCATCTCCAACAAGAGAGAAAGTAACCATTTCCCTTTGACGTTCAACAGCATTACCATCGCTGAATCCCCCCCCCCCCCCCACCATCAACATCCTGGGGGTTACCATTGACAGAATCTTAACTGGACCATTCATATAAATACTGTGGCTACAAGGGTAAAACAGATGGTGGGAATTCTGCAATGAGTAATTCAGCTCAAGGCACCAGGTGAAATGCTCATTTAGGAGAGCTGGAGAATTGAACTTGTCAGGTGTGCAGAAAAGTGGCAAATTAAATTCAACTTGGAGAAGTGTGAGGTGATGCATTTGGTGAGGTCAAAAAAGGCAAAGGAATACACAATTAATGGGTGAATGCTGATCGGTGTCGAGGAAGTGAGAGACCTTGAAGTGAATGTCCACAGATACCTGAAAGTAGCAGGACAGGTTGATAAGTTGATTGAGAAGGCTTATGGAATCCTTTCCTTTATTAGCCGATGTATAGAATATAAGAAAAGGGAGGTTATTCTGGAACTGTATCAATCATTAGTTAGGCCACAACTTGAATTCTGTGTGCAGTTCTGGTCACCTCATTCCAGAAATGATGTAATTGCACGAGAGAGGTTACAGAGGAGATTTACGAGGATGTTGCCAGGACTGGAAAAATGCAGCTATGAGGAAAGACTGGATAGACTGGGTTTGTTCTCCTTGGAACAGAGGAGGCTGATGGGAGATTTGATTGAAACATACAAAATTGTGAGGGGCCTGGATAGAATGGATGGGAAGGGTCTATTTACCTTATCGGAGAGGTCAGTGATGAGGGGGCATAGATTTAAAGTGATTTGTCGAAAGATGAGAGGGGAGATGAGGAAATGTTTTTTTCACCCAGAATGGTGTGAAGGGTCTGGAACTCACTGCCTGTGAGGGTAGTTGAGGCAGAAACCCTCAACTCATTTAAAAGGAGTCTGGAGATGCACATCAAGTGCCTGAACCGGCAGGGTTACGGACCAAATGCTGGAAAATGGGATTCGGCTGGGTGGCTCATTTTTGTCCTTCCTGTGCTGTAAACTTTCTATGTTCTATGTTTTATGATTCTTTGCAGAAACGATTCTGTGATTCTTGACTCTCTAAAACTTGTCCACCATCTACAAGGTACAAGCCAGGATGAGTACAGCTCCAACAACACTCTAGAAACTCAACAATATTCAGGACAAAGTAGCCCACTGGATTGTCACCCCATTTACCACATTAAACATTCACTCCCTTCACCACTGACGCACAGTGGCAGTAGTGTGTACCATCTACCAGATGCACTGCTGCAACTCGCGAAGGCTCCTTTGACGGCAACTTCCAAACTGAAGACCTCCAGCACGTTGAAGTACAAGGGCAGCAGATGCATGGAAACACCACCATCTGCAAGTTCCTCTCCAAGTACACACCATCTGATCTGCAGATATATCGCTGTTCATTCACTGATGCTGGGTCAAAATCCTGGATCTCCCTTCCTCACAGCACTGTGGGTGTACCTACACCACATGGTGTGCAGCAATTCGAGAAGGGAGCTCAAGGACAATTAGGGGTGGGTAACAAATTCTGGCCTTGCCAGCGGCGCTCACATCCCATGAAAGAATATGCCTCATTTTATACTCAATTGTCCTCTGAATGCAGCCCAACCCTCTATTTGCTCCAAATATCACTTCACAGCATTGCTGCTGTACCTTTAGAGATCTGTGCACGAGAACATCCAGATCTCTGCTCAAAATTATTTTCTTTTTCCACCTACTTTCATGTTTTTCCCTGAAGGGTGTATGAATGTTGAGCATTCACCCTGTCCACATGAATAACACTGCACTTACCCAAATTAAACATCATTTACCAGTCATGAACCCTATCTCCCAACACATTAAAATCAGCCTGAAACAGTCGAGTATCGTCTACAGTCTGAACACTCGCACAGATCTTCAAATCATCTGTAAATTTACAAACCGTGTTCCTGACACCTGCATCCAGATCATTGATCAAAATAGTAAAGAGCAACAGTCCCAACACCGATCCCTGTGAGATACCACTGGTGACTGGTCTCCAAACAGATCCAGATCCATCTGTCACTACTTTCTGCCTCTGTCCTGCCAGTTAGTTCCCAATTCAGATCAATATATTACCACTGATACCAGGCACTTTCACCCTGCAGAGAAGCCTCTTGAGTGGAACTTTATCAAAATCTTTTGGATGAGATCAGCTAATTGAACTCAGGCCGGAGATTAGGCCTAGGCCCGTCCTGCTCTGTGTGGGTCTCAGGACCAAACAAGGTGCGATCAGTTCACTGAGCACAGACCCTTCCTGCTCTATATGCTGCTCCAGGACCTGTTCTGCTGCCTCTGCTGCACAGGTCATGTTCTGCTGCCTCGACTGCCTGATAGTTAAGGAGCTGAATGCGAGCCTGCAGCAGCCATGGCTGAAGGAAGACACCGGGTGGCCCCACGGTTTAGCGATGCCTCCCTGCAGGTCCTCCTCCAGGCTGCAAGGGAAAGGTAGAAGGTCCTCTTCCCCAGGGATGGGAGGAGGAATCCTGCCCGCCTGACCAAGCAAGGCTGGCTGAAGATAGCGGGGGAGGTCAGTAGCCCTGGGGTCACCCCCAGGACATGGATCCAGTGCAGGAAGTGGGTCAATGACCGGATCCGGGCTGCTCAGGTGAAAACTCCAAACACTTTGGACCCTTTGGACATTGCATGTGGCAGAGTGAGAGGGAGTGTTTGGTCGAAAGGGAGTGACAACCCAGTCATGTGTATTGGGGAAGGGCAGCAGGACATGCTGCCTGAGGCTTGGCTGCATCTCGGTGAGAGGTGCACGTCAGTCATTGTAGAACCTCACACAATCCCTCGAGAGGGGGCCACATGCAGGAGGCATATGTGTGTCCACATCATGGACTGCTGGACTATCACCATCAGAGATGTTGGGCTTGTCCCCGCTGGGAGACTAACTTTGTTCATCATTGTGTCTGCAGGAGAAGACATCCCACAATCGGAAAGAGCGTGTCAAGACTGGCAGTGGATGCCTTATCTCCATGTCCTCATCCCGATGGAGGAGGAGGCCATGGAACTGGCCGGGCAGCAAAGCAGCTGCTCCATAGCTGATGGAGAGACAGGGTCACCAACAAAGAGAGTGAGTGAACATCTCCTGGAGCACAAGGGAGCATCTGCTGCAAAGGAGCCACACTGCTCAGCTGTTCACCACTGCATCAATGGAGCTGCACAGTAGGGGTGGTTGGAATGTCACGATGGGAAGACCCTAACCCTTCAATGTCTCTGTTTTCTCATGCAAGTCTGGATGAAACACAAGGGCGAAGAGCTAGAGAGACTGGGGGACAGACAGACACCTCTGAGGAGCCTTCCAGCTCCTCAGAGGGTCCACCGTCACATCATTCCCCCACATCCTCCAACAGCACAGAAACTCTCACTCGGTGGGTATCCACTCGCTGTTGGATTCGGGCTCACAAGCTGGTGAGCACATCACAGACAGGCCCAGGCAGCTGACGGAGGCTGTGACAGCCGAGGCCACTGACAGTCGGAGGACTGTGGGAGGCCAGGCCCATGCTGAGCCCCAGGTTGATGACGTGCCTCTGGTGTCATCAGCAACACGGGAAATGCTGCAGCTGCAGCAAGAAGTCAGGCAACATCTGGCAGAGCTGCCAGAAACTATGTGTACCCAAGCAAGGATGATGGAGGAGTCCATCCAGGCCTTGGGTGCTGTACTGTCTCTGATGGGGGTGCATCTGGCTTCCTCCATTGAGAGATTGGTGACTCTGATTGACAGCCAGATCCAGCAGATCAATCAGTGGCTGCCGGAGATGTGCGCAGACCTGCACTCCATCGCTTTGTCCATGAGCTCCATCCAGCGCTGACAAGGCGAGAGGGGAACGAGGCACCTGAACTCTTCACCAGGGCCACGTCCCTCTCAGGTCAGCAGCGAGGTACAAGTGTGTATTGTAACCGGGGAGGAGCAGATGGCTGCTACAGTTGGGATCTCCTCTCAGGGTGCTCCTGGTGTGGACAGTAGCTCCAAAGCCCCTCTGCCAGTGACACCAGTGCCTCCATCATCCTCATTGACAGAGGGGATACCGGTACCTGTGTAGGAGGCTCTCCAGGGCTCAGGCTGTCAGAGGGCGGCCACCAATGTCATCCCAAGCCATGGGGCAGCAAGGTCAGCAGCCTGTCTCCACCTCAGCTGACAGCACAGGGCGAGCACCACGTAGGAGCACCCAGAAAAGATTGAAGAAGAGCACCTAGATTCACTTCGGGGTTCACGGATGAATGTAAATTCCAGATGGATAGGGTTGTGTTTGGTGTCACACGGAATAAAGTTAGTTTAGTGACACAGCACTGAAACAGGCCCTTCATCCCACCAAGTCTGTGCCGACCATCATCCACCCATTCATACTAATCCTGCACTAATCCCATTTTCCTACCACATCCCCAGCTGTCCCTATATTTCCCAACCACCTACCTATACTAGGAGCAATTTATCATGGCCAATTAACCTCTCAACCTGCAAGTCTTTGGCATGTGGGAGAAAACCGAAGCACCCGGAGAAAACCCACGCAGACACAGGGAGAACTTGCGAACTCCACACAGGCAGTACCCGGAATTAAACCCGGGTCGCTGGAGCTGTGAAGCTGCGGTGTTAACCACTGCGCCGCCAAAGAAATAATGTTCTCTCGCTGTGTCTCCATCCTATTGTTGATGCCCTTTGGGACTTCATTTCAACCCTTCCTCCCAAGGGGCTGGAAGTGAGGGACAAAGCCCGAGCTCACAAAGCTTCGGCCTGGCCACTGTGCGATGTGTACCTGGAAGCTGTAGTGTAGAAGGAAGGAGGTGACAACAGGGCTGCTTCAAGCTAAGGCTTTATTGCTGTGGTTGCAGAAGGTGGTAAGGCTCAAAGGAAACGTGAATGTATAAGGGTGTCTCGTGTCTCCCTTGTGTGTATCTAATGGCCCCTTTCCTGCTGTGCCTGAGGTCCTTCATCTGGCACTGCCTGACCAGCATCCTCCTCCACATCCTCATCATCAGAGGAGGCATCACACTCCATGATATCCTCACTAGTCAACACGTCACTCCTCTGTAATGCCAGGTTGTGCAGTGCACAGCAAACCACCATGATACGCGAGACCCTCGCCGGGACATACTGAAGGGCTCCACTGGATCGATCTAGGCACCTGAATCTCATCTTCAAGAGACCAATGGCCTCCTTGATGGTCGCTCGGGTTGACCCGCAGCAGGTGTTGTACCTCTCCTCTCTATTCGTGCGTGGGTTACTCACAGGCGTCAGTAGTCATGTCCTCACTGGGTAGCCCTTGTCTCCAAGGATCCATCTCAGAAAGCGCATGGGGCCACAGAAAAGTTCTGGCACCAGGGACTGCCTTGGCATGCAGGCGTTGTGGCTGCTTCCCAGGATTTG